>NC_045440.1:92984469-93053204 GCF_002776525.5 Piliocolobus tephrosceles
GTCCAAACACAGAGGTTGCAGCGAGCTGAGATCGCGCCACTGCACTCCAGCCTGGGCGACAGAGTAAGTAAGACTCTGTCTGGGGGGGGGGGGGGGTGGTGGAGGGAAGAAAGAAAGAAATGAGGGGGTAAAAACTGTGAAAGTGATCATCTTCAAGAAGAGGGGCTGCAGACAGTATGGACACCAAATGTCATGGCCAAGTGCCAGCACAAGCCTGGAATGCTGAATGGTGGAGGCTGGTGAGAAAAGAATGAACAAAGGTGCAGGATTAGGAGAGGAGAATGAGAGGTATCAGGGTCCGTTTGCATGAACACTCCTTCTGTGAGAAATGGAAAGTGAAGAGGAACATTTTTGATTGCCAGAGGATCATTCTGGCTACTTGGTAAAAGAAAGTCTGTAGGAGTAAGGAGGCGGTAATCAGGGACAGAGCTGATGGCTTGAACTACCTTCAGAGTGCTAAAAATGGTGAAAAGGAGAGCAGATTCAGGATACATTTTGAAGACAGAGTCAATAGAATTTGCTGATGATTGGACATGGGAACTGAGAGAAAGAGAGCAGGCAAGTATGACTTCAAGGATTTTGATTTGAGTAATTGGAAAAAAATCTCTGATGGAATATAGACACTGGTGAGGGAGAAAGGCAGCAAACAAATGAACCCTAATGAATTGCAGTTACTAATTTGATGGGTTTTGTGGGGGGTCAGTAGCGATGTAGCCAAAGTGGTATTTAAATTGGAATCTGAAAGATGAGTGAGAGTTAGTTGTGTGAATTTCAGTGTGTCTTCAGGGATGGGGTCAGTGAAGGGTATAAATTTTAACATATACAAAGACCCTGAGTCAAGGAAGAGATTTTTTTTTTTTTTTTATAGATGGAGTTTTGCTCTTGTTGCCAAGGCTGGAGTGTAATGGCATGATCTTGGCTCACCGCAACCTCCACCTCCTGGGTTCAGGTGATTCTCTTGCCTCAGCCTCCCAAGTAGCTGGGATTATAGGCATGTGCTACCACGCCCAGCTACTTTTTTTGTATTTTTAGTAGAGATGGGATTTCTCCATGTTAGTCAAGCTGGTCTTGAACTCCACCCACCTCAGTCTCCCAAAGCACTGAGATTACAGGAGTGAGCCACTGCACCCGGCCAGAGTCAGGGAAGAGCTTTAAAGCATACGGTAGACTCAACAAAATAATCCAACGTACTTTCTCCATTTGTATCTCCTCCACTATTGATGCACTAGTATTGCCCAAGTCCACACATACCAAAATTCTTCTGATTATTTCTCATTCAGCAAAATTCTAGTTATAAGCCCTGGTTATAGAGCTCTCTTATTTTAAAGAATGTTTTACATTGGGAAATAAATAAAAAGTTCAAAGAACAATAAAACAGTCCTACGCCCACCACCCAAAATTAATATCTATTAATCATACCAGTTTCCAGTCTTTTCAAAAATAAACATAAGAAATTACATATAGAGCCAAGTTATCTTAAACCATCATCTTCACCATTTCTTCCTTTTTGCCCTCAATGCAGGAAACCACGAAGTTGATGCTTTCTCTTCTGGTCGACTTTATATGTTTTTACATACATGTGTATAATCACTTCTGTATGTAGACCAATAGAATATGTTTGCTTTTGTCAGTTTTTTAAATAATTTACACAAATACACACTACAGTACATTTACTATTAAGCATCTTCTTTTCTGTTTTATACTTTTAGTTTATGTTACTACTTCTTTATTTCCTGGTTTACTCTTTATTTATTGACTTCCTACTATAGAAGTTGAGAATATGTATTTTCTCTTATTATCATTGACACACATAGCATCCTTTCCATTCTCCTTACAAATATGTGTATTTAATAATTTTATCATGATGATTATGTAAATGCTATTCACAACTGGCCACAGGGTATATCATATTTATTTATTTTTTCCTCTTGTAAACCATTTGCCTTTCCTGGAGTTAATAATTGCTCCTTTTGTTTGTTTGCTTGGTTTTTTAAAAAATATTTTGTGTACTTAACACTAATGTGAGTAAAAACTCTGTATTCTGTTTACCAATCTCATGGTTCCGGGACTTCAGATGTTCTATCCATTTCATTTTCTGTGAGAATCACTTTGGAGAACTTTGATTACTTCAATCCTGGCTGGCAGTTTCTGCATCTATTATAAAACTTATTTTCTGGGACCTTCTTTCATCAGCAGTCCAGGGATTCCTTTCATCTTCCTTCATCCCCCTTTTCCTGCTTTTCTTTGTCTTCCTTCATTTTCCTTTTCCTGTTTCCTTCATCTCCCTTTTCTTGCTGTATACCTGTCTCCCTGTATCCTATAGCCTATGTCTGTCTTTTCTTTCTTTTCTTTTCTCTTTCTCTCTCTTCCTTCCTTCCTTCCTTCCTTCCTTCCTTCCTTTCTCTCTCTCTCTCTCTCTACTACTTCCCCATTTGGGTGATGCTATTTTTCGGTTGAATTGTGAGAAAGAATGCATAGGAAACACATATTGATACCTTATATGCTTTATTTTACCTGTACACTTGTTACAGATACTTGCGTGCCTCTGCGTCTATGCTATATTGGAAATTCTTTGAGGACAGAGATCTCTTAGTGATCTTTGTGGCTCCAGAGGGCCAAGCACAGCTGAACTACTAAAAATAATAACAATTGGTAAATTTTGTAAAGTATACATGGTGTTTATCAAGATCCTGTATTTGGACACAGATTGCAAAATGTAAACCATTACAGAAATATTTCCAAATATCTGTACACGTGGCGTTATATTGACTGTGATGGTTAATACTATCAACTTGATTGGATTAAAGGATGCAAAGTATTATTCTTGGACGTGTCTGTGAGGGTAGTGCCAAAGGAGATTAACATTTGAGTCAGTGGACTGGGAAAAGCAGACCCACCCTCAATCTGGGTGGGGACAATCTAATCAGCTGCCAGCATGGCCAGAATAAAAGCAGGCAGGAGAACACGGAGAGATTAGACTGGCTTAGCCTCCCAGCCTACATCTTTCTCCCATGCTGGATGCTTCCTTCCCTCAAACATTGGACCCCAAGTTCTTCACCTTTGGGACTCGGACTGGCTTACTAGATCCTCAGCTTGCAGACAGCCTATTGTGGGAACTTGTGATCGTGTGAGTTAATGCTCCTTAATAAACTCCCATATATATTATCCTATTAGTTCTGTCCCTCTAGAGAACCCTGACTAATACATTTACTAACAATACAGAAATTTGATTGAGATTTTTAGAATTCATACAGATGTTTGATGTTACATAGACATCTAGGCACATTGTTAGATTTTATTTAATGGTTGATAATTTCCATTTAGGAACATTTAATATATATAAGTCAATACCATTTTTGGTTAAAATTTTTACTATATTTTATTGTGGCTAAGATATATAACAACATTTGCATGTAATAATGTTTTAAATATTGGTACTTAACATAAAATTTGTGAATCTATGGCAATTTATATCTTATAGGACTGAAGAAAAGACAAGATTGAGATTCACAAGGCAATAATGCTAAAAAGATTTGTGCTATTGATTTTAGATAGTTATTTTAATAAAAGGTCAGTATAATGTTTCTGGCATGGAAATGATTACAAATAGTCAATATGAGATACTGTTAGATAAAAGGTAAAGTAGTAATATGTAATTATAGTAATACGTAATATGTAATATATTACATATTACACATAAATAAATTATAATAGTAACCCAAATGTATTGGGCTATTGGTATTTGCGTATTTGCTGGCACTGTTCTTAGTGCTTTACATATGTTGACTTATTTTTCAATTTTATCCTCATAAAAATATGAATTAAAATTATTGCCTTTTTCCTTTTTTACATATCAGGCACAGGAAGGTTAGGCAAAAAGTCCAAAGTTACATAGTATTTTGTGGTCTGGCCAGGAACTGAACCAAAGCAGTCTGACTCTACAAACTGGAATCCTAACTGCTAGGCAATACTGACCAGGTTATAATTCATTTTTATGGTGTTGGAATGAGAAATTGATTTAGATTCAAAAGATTAACGCATACGTTCAAATCTCAGCTACACCAATTACCATCCTTGTAAACTTTGCTCCAACTCACATATCCTCATTCGAAAGAAATGGAAATAAATAAGATGAATTTCTAGCAAAAATTCACCTTGGCAGTAAATAATATTTTTATTGTGACTTCAAAATTCATCTCAATAGAATACTAAATGAATAGATACTGAATAGATATTGCCTTATAATCAAGCACAAGTACATTTTTGAAAACAATATTTTTAACTAACAGTTGACAATCAAAATCAGTAAAGTAACCATGTCCTTTAGAACTAGCATGTATTTACTTTTTTGAGGAGTCAAAAGATCGATATGTGATTCACAGACATCCAATTAAAAGTTTACCAGAACAGGCACAGTTAAAAAAAATTAATTACATATGATTATCACACAAAAGGAGGTGACTACATTGCTTGAATGACAAAAGGAAAGATATTCATTGAAGACAAAAAGCACAAGCACTGTAAACTGATAAAAACAAATTTACCCATGGGTAGACTAGAAACAGCACAGTTTAGTTTCTGTTTTCACAGTAACATTAAAATAATGCATTTTCCATTTCCTTAAGCATTAATGCATCTCTTCAAGAAGCATACAGTTATTATTAAACCTTCATTTTTCCCCTCTACATTTTAAAGCATCCTTTACTAGAGAAACGTATGAAAGAAACAATCTAGGGGCTTCAAAGGTGATAAATACTAACGGGCAACTGGACCATATTCGAGTCACAGATAGTATCTTCTTAGTTTCTACTCATCCTTCTAGAGTCAGTTTAAGTACCATTTTCTCTAGAAGCTTTGTTTGGCTTCCTAGATTATTATTAGGTCCCTCACAAAAATATGCTCTGAGAAAACTCTGCTCTACTCCTTTCACAGAACTTAGAATCACATCTGTTTGCTGGTATAAGAATTTGCCCTCTGGACTGTAAGCTTGCTCCATAAGGAGAAGGCCATGTTGACTTGGTCAGGGCTCTATCCAGGGCTTGGCACAGTGCCTGGCATTTAGGATGCTCTAAAAAATTAGTAGTTTTGGCCGGGTGCAGTGGCTCACACCTGTAATCCCAGCACTTTGGGAGTCCAAGGTGGGTGGATCACAAGGTCAGGAGTTCAAGACCAGCCATGCCAAGATGGCGAAACCTCATCTCTACTAAAAATACAACAATTAGCTGGGCGTGGTGGTGGGTGCCTGTAATCCCAGCTACTTGGGAGGCTGAGGCCTGTAATCCCAGCTACTCGGGAGGGTGCAATTGCTTGCACCCAGGAGGCAGAGGGTACAGTGAGCGGAGATCACACCACTGCACTCCAGCTTGGGCGACAGAGCGAGACCCCATCTCAAAAAAAAAAAAAAGTTGCTTATTTGAGACATAATCCCAATTTGATATACATGTTTTCTTGTCTCATTCTCCTTTCCTCTCTGATCTCCAGACCACTTCATAGAGTACTCCAAAAATTCTTCAAAAAGGCAGAAGGGAGAAAATAGATTATGAAAAGCTTTCATCTCTGGATACTGCCTTGTCCCTATGACACCTCACCATCCTTGAAATCATGTTACCTCCAAGCAATTTACTTTTCACTATATCAAATTTACCATGGGGTCAGCCATAAGAAGAACTGTAGTGTAGCTGTCAGAGTTTTCTATTTCATTTTATAGTCTAGTATTCCAGAGTTTCTTCTTTAGCATTTTATTTGCAAATAAAGTACATTGTCATTCAATGTTCCATTGACTTGGTTATTTATTCATTGGGACCTACTGAGTATTAAAAACTGGCCACAAAGATGAATAGAAAAGATGAAATTCAGGATGCAAAATTACAATTAGACAGGAGGAATAAGTACAAGAGATTTATTGTACAGCTTTGTGATTATAGTTACTGATGAAATATTGTATTCTTAAAAATGCTGATAAAGTGTTCTCACCACAAAAATGATAACTATATGAGATAATGCATATGTTAATTAGTTAGATTTAGCCATGTCACAATATATATACTTCAAAACACTTTATTGTATATAATAAATACATATAAATTTATCTGTCATCTTAAACAAATAAATACATTTTAAAAAATGAAGAGAGGGAATTTTCAGGCTTGCTGCAAAGTCATACAGTAAAGAAATAGAAAAAAATGTCAAAATAGGAATACATTTCTTTGCTCCCTATTTACAAGAGAGAAATAAAAGAATTGTCTGTTCTCTCCATATTCCTCTCATTTTCTCTTGAGCTTGCTTTCATCAGGCTTTTGTCCATATCCAACTAAGGAACTCTTGCCAAGATCGCTAACGACTTCTCACATTACTGAATCCAATGGGTAATTTTGAGTGTGCATTTTAGCTGAACTTCTTAGCCTTTGGAACAAATCATATCTGAAATGCTTTCCTGAACTGGTTTTGGGGCCACCACTAAAACATTATAAACTGATGACATATTTTAGACCTCATTCTTGTACACTAGACCCATTTGTCCAATTGCTTCCATAAGTTTTTCACTTGGATAGTATTTCCAAAATGGAACTCATGGTTTTCCTCTTCAAGTCTACTCCTCTGCCACGTCCCCCACTTCAGTTAGTGGCCCCCTGATTCAGCTTATAACTTATGTCACAAACCTTAGAGTCATCCTTTGCTCCTCTCATTTTTTCATATATCTTTAACACAGCAAAATGTGTTCTTAATCTAATCTTTTATCACCACCTCCTCTATACTCTTTGGTCCTCGCCAACATCATCACTTTTAGACTACTGCAATAGCTTCCTAACTGGTTTTACTCTCCTTCTCTATTCCCACTACCCACATACACCCACCCAGTTTATTCTCATAGCAACCAGAGTGATCTTTTAAATGTATTAATCACATTTAACTTACTGGTTCAAAACTCTTCCATGACTTCCTTAGAATAGATTTCAAGTCGTAACAGTGATGCAGAACCTGATCCATCATTGGACTCATCTACCTGATTTCCACCACTCTCTGTGCTCACTTTGTTTCACCTGCTACCCCTCAAACACACCATGCTCACTCATGTCTCAAAGCCTCTGCATTTGTTGTTCTTTCAGCTGGAATGCTCTCCACTCAAATCTTCACAGGGCCTACTCTCATTGCATTTAGATCCCTGCTCAAACATCACTTTCCTATTTAAAATAGCATCGACTTAGCACTCTGTATCCCCTCAGCAGCGTTAATTGTCTGCATGGTATTTGTTACTACTCGACATTGTATTACGTTTTCTAATACGTTTGTCTGCGTATTGTTCCTTTCCCTGATTAAACATAAACTCCATGATAGCAAGGATTTTGTTTTTTTCACTGTATCCTTAGTGCCTAGAACAGGGTCTGGCAACAGAGTAGGTGCTAAACAAGTCTGTATTAAACTGATGAAGAAATTTATAGAATCCTAGAAGTGGTGGTGATAGAATATAATTATATTTAAAGTACCAAAGAAAACATAAGTGCCTTCTTTCAACAAACCTATTTGAGTGTCTATTACATACCTAACGCTGCGCTCAGTGCCTGAGATATAAAGACACATAAAAAACAAATTTTGTCTTCAGAGTTCTGGAAGATTCTTGAGGGATACACATGGAAACTTTCATATCATTCACCAAAGAACAAGGGACATAGTGTTCCCATCAGTATTTCTTACACTGACCTTTCAGTTTTGCTCCTTTCTTCATAGTGAAATTATGTATCTTCATAACAAATGTATCAATGCACTATCAACCAGGATGAAACCAGGCATTTTATTTTGCCCTCAACCAAAGCAGTGCCACATGGGGCTGTAGATTCTGTGATTGCATTCAGAGTAGAAGCAAAGTTTCAAAACGTGAAGTAGCTGTATTATTGTCTGGGTTGTTTTAACAATTCAGACAATCTTGAAACTTGGTTTATTGATAAAAAATTTTCTTTAAAAAGACATTCATCCACATCTAACTAGGTGCAGTGGCTCATGCCTGTAATCCCAGCACTTTGGGAGGCCGAGGTGGACAGATCACTTGAGGTCAGGAGTTTGAGCTTGGCTTGGTCAGCATGGTGAAACTCCATCTCTGCCAATATATATATATATATATATATATATATATATATATATATACACAAAAATTAGTTGAGCATGCTGGCACATGGGAGACTGAGGTAAGAGGATCACTTGAACCTGGGAGGCAGAAGTTGCAGTGAGCCAAGATGGCGCCTGGGTGACAGAGTGAAATTTCATCTCAAAAAATAATAATAAAATAAAATAAAAAGACATTCATTCATACATTGACTAATCAATTCACTTTGCTATTGTAGAGTTAGTAAATATTAAGGTCTTTGTCTAAAATAGTGTTCAAATTCCATTGGTTAAACATTAAAACCCAAACAAAAGGCTTTAATATAACATCTATGTGAAGATAGTTTATATAATTGGCATGCCTTCTAACACAATAAATAATGTTTATTATACTAAGTAAGAGCTATAAAGTGTGCTAGTTCAGGGAGAAGGAGTAGAAAGACAGGAGAGGAGATTTCTCAAATAACTTGACAGTACTACTATTCGACTTAGCAATCCCATTCCTGGATATATACCCAAAAGAATATAAATAGTGCTACCCAAAAGACACGTGCATTTATATGTTCATTGAAACACTATTCACAAAAGCAAAGACATGAAATCAACTTACATTACCATCAATGGTGGACTGGATAAAGAAAATGAGGTACATATATACTGTGAAATACTATGTAGCCATGAAAAAGAACTAAATCCTGTCCTTTGGAACAACATGGGTGCAGCTGGAGACTGTATCCTTAGAAAATTAATGCATGAGGAGAAAACCAAATACCGCATGTTCTCACTTATAAGTGGGCACTAAACGTTGATTACATGGCCGGGAGTGGTGGCTCATGCCTGTAATCCCAGCACTTTGGGAGGCTGAGGCAGGCAGATCACCTGAGGTCGGGAGTTTGAGACCAGCCTGACCAACATGGAGAAACCCTGTCTCTACTAAAAATACAAAATTAACTGGGCTTGATGGCACATGCCTGTAATCCCAGCTACTCCGGAGGCTGAGGCAGGAGAATCGCTTGAACCTGGGAGGCAGAGGTTGCGGTGAGCTGAGATTGCGCCATTGCACCCCAACCTGGACAACAAGAGTGAAACTCTATCTCAAAACAAAATCAAAAACAAAAGCAAAAAACAAAAAACATTGAGTACACATGGACACAAAGAGAGGAACAATAGGCTGGGGCTTACTTAAGAGTGGAGGGTGGGAGGAAGGCGAAAGTTGAAAAACTACCTGTAGGATACTATGCTCATTACCTGGGTAACAAAATCATCTGTACACCAAATCCCAGCTATATGCAATTTACCCGTGTAACAAATCTGTGCATGAACCTAAAATAAAAGTTGAAAAAGGAAAAAGAAGGCTCTCCCAGAAGAGAAGGGAATCAGGGGTTTTAGTTGATATCTGTGCAGAATTCTCTAGGTTCAGAACCCTAGATAAGGATTCTTGCAATAGTCTAGCACAGCAAGCCATAGTACAGAGCATTAAAATTTAGACTAATAGAATATAGCAACACAGATGCAAAATAGAGGCTGTGTTTTTGAAACCAAGATAATCAGTGTCTTATGCTGCAAATCTTTTATATACATCCTACTCAGAGTTAAGTTAATCTGTTTTCCAAGTGGCCAGTTTAATTCCTGAGAGTAGAAACTAGTAAGGCACATGAATGGATTAACGGTAAACTACACTGGCTCAAGTGACGTTCTGATAACAGAAGTAAAGGCAAAAATTGACGGTTCTAATCTAGGCTGTAGCTTAGTAGATTATAATTTATGTATTGTGTTTTTAAGCCACATCTATGCTTTCAGATTCCATCAGCACCTCAAACATCCCAGCCATTAACCCCAAGTCCAAAACGATGTAGTAAGGAAAAACACTATGCTAAAGACCCAGCAGCTAGGAGGATAAAGAGGTTCATGATGCTTCTCTTTTCTTATTTCTATCGACTTACTGATAAACTATAGAGACAACTGGTCTCACCTCTGTTTATTCTACAACTCCTGAAGATTAGGAATATGGTTTAAGTAAACTATTAATTTTAACACAATTATATTTCATTAATTCTTGAATTCCTATGGAGTTTATTACAGTGGGGGGTTTACTTGAATTAAAAATAGTTTTGTGGCAACACTTGTCACACTTTATAATAGACTAAATTATATGACAGGATGCAAACAGTGAGAAAGATCTTAAAAGTAATTTACCCACTCCATGTTTAAATTCCTTTTGCAATATTTTCATCATGGAATCACCCATTCTTGTGCTTGAACACCTTGATAAAGGGGGACTCACTTTATGAAGAGGCAGCTCATTTAATTTTTTGGACAACTCTAAATTTTATAAAGTTCTTTCCTAAACTAAGCCAAAATTTCTTTGGAGCTTTTATCTAAGGTAGTACTTCATTTGGTAGAACGTAGCATAAGTACTAACATCATCTTAGGTACTTTCTGTGACATTTTCTTCTCTTCCTCTGCTTCTTCCTCTAATTTTCTATCTTCTTTTACTTTTTCCTATTTTATATACATGCCTTTTGAGTTAGAAAGAAAAACAATAAAAATTTTAGGTTATTTAGAAATGAATGATAATGATGGTTACACATAAAAAACTATAAATTATACACTAAGGGCTATCCAGGGGAAAGAAAGTCTTAAATACATCTAGTTTTTAAAAAGCATAAGTTGAAAATAAATGAGTTAAGTATTTCATTCAAGAAGCTAAAATTGACTGGGTTTGGTGGCTCATGCTTATAATCCCAGTCCTTTGGGAGGCTGCAGTGGGAGGGTCGCTGGAGACCAGAAGTTCAAGGATGCAATGAACCTTGATAACATCACTGTTTTCCAGCCTAGGTAACAGAGAGAGACCCTGTCACATGCAAAAAAATTTGAAGTGAATAAAAGACAGAGGTGAATGGAGATCAAATAGATACTAATGAAATAGAAGGCAAAATAAATATTAGATTTGCCTAATAGGGTTCTAACTTTTAAAAAAAGAATACACTGCAATAAAGAAAGATTTTGTAAATCTCTTCTAAGGTAATAAGAGTATGTGAGAGACAAGTCACAAAAAACATTAGGATGAGGAAAGGACACAACTTAAAAAAAATTAAAAATATTCTGAGGTAATAGCCTTTATATATTTACATGAATACAGTTAGAAAACAAGATGTGATGGATATTCTTTCTAGGAAAATATAAATAAGACCATGACCAATAAGCGTTGGTAGATAATAGTGGATGAACAATTACATAAGATATTAAGAAGTTAGTAAAATATCTAATTCCTAAATAGATGACAGGTCTTTATAAATTTCACATAACTGTCAGATCAAAAATAAATGTTATTTAAATTGTAAACACTTAGAAGATAATAGGAAAATATGGATAACTAATATAGTCCATGTGCATTACATAATTCTGATACAAAGTCTGGATAAACATAAGCACAACTGAAGACCAATATCACCTACTATTATAGATGACAAAATACTAAATAAAATACTGTACCAGTGTATTAAAAGAATTATCGGCCGGGTGCGGTGGCTCAAGCCTGTAATCCCAGCACTTTGGGAGGCCGAGACGGGCGGATCACGAGGTCAGGAGATCGAGACCATCCTGGCTAACATGGTGAAACCCCGACTCTACTAAAAAATACAAAAAAAAAAAAAAAAAAAAACTAGCCGGGCGAGGTGGCGGGCGCCTGTACTCCCAGCTACTCAGGAGGCTGAGGCAGGAGAATGGCGTGAACCCGGGAGGCGGAGCTTGCAGTGAGCTGAGATCCGGCCAGAGTACTCCAGCCCCGGCGACAGAGCGAGACTCCACCTCAAAAAAAAAAAAAAAAAAAATTATATATTATAACTAAGTAAAATATATTTCTAGAATACAAGATTGTTGAATGTGTGAAATAACATTAAACTATCCACATGACACAGTAAAGAATGCCAAAATTATTACGTAAAAGGAAATACGTATTAATCATAAAAGCTCTTCCTGAGCCCTTAGCATAACTAAAGATACCCACCAATACCCAAAAGCAAACATTACACTTGAATGATGAATCATTAAATTATTTCGTTAAAGTAAATTAAAGAATACTGTATTTGTGAGTGTTCTTTTCCCTTTATGGAAGGAGAGGGGCTGAGGCTTTTATTTTAATTTAATTTGACATAAAAATATTAAAATATAGAGACGAGGTCTCAACATGTAGCCCAGGCTGGTCTTGAACTCTTGGGCTCGGGCAGTCCTCCGGCCTCAGCCTCCAAAAGTGCTGAGATTACAAGCATGAGCCACTGTGCCCAGCTGAGAAGCTGATGTTTTCAAAGAAAGAAAGAATATGGAAGAAAGAAATGAATTGTAAACTTTAAATACTGGAAAAGAAGAGGCAAAACTGTTATTATTTTAGTTTAATTCTTCCTAAAATAATCTAAGGAATTAGAAAATGTAGAAGGATATATTTATAAAAGAATTAGGAAATTGAGTATATATTTACATAAGAATTAGGAAATTGAGTAAACAGTGCTTATTAAAGTGGTAAGATAAATGTATGTAACAACTGGATAGTATAATAGTATTAATTTTAAAAACTGTCAACTAAAAATCAACAAAAATCATAACTACTAAGGAATAATCTATTCATAAGCATAGAGTAATGATTAAAAGGATGAATTGCATTATTAAATGATCTTTACAAATCCAGTCTTTAACCTTTACTAGCTGTGAGTCCTTGGGCAAAATATTTAATTTCTGTGTACCATGTGGCTTTCTGTAGATAAGGATAAAAATAGTACCTATTTCATAGGCTTGTAGAAAGATAAAAAGACAATATATAAAAAGTGCTTAGAATGACATTTAGCACATAGTAACTGCTTGATTAAATATTTTTATTATTGCTATTTTAAAAAGCTAAATAGGCCGGGCGGGGTGGCTCAAGCCTGTAATCCCAGCACTTTGGGAGGCCGAGACGGGCGGATCACGAGGTCAGGAGATCGAGACCATCCTGGCTAACACGGTGAAACCCCGTCTCTACTAAAAAATACAAAAAAGTAGCCGGGCGACGTAGCGGGCGCCTGTAGTCCCAGCCACTCGGGAGGCTGAGGCAGGAGAATGGCGTGAACCCGAGAGGCGGAGCTTGCAGTGAGCTGAGATCCGGCCACTGCACTCCAGCCTGGGTGACAGAGCGAGACTCCATCTCAAAAAAAAAAAAAAAAAAAAAGGTAAATAACTTTAAGACATGAAGAAAGAAATGAATAAATTATAGGAATTTTCCTCACCTGAGTTGGAACAGCCAATATTTTAGATATGTAAATTCAGCAAAATCCTATATAATCTCCAAAGAGTTTTTTTAATAAAAAAATTTCAAGACATTTTAAAAGGTGACTGAGTAAGAATAAGCTAGAAAGATTTGGAAAGAAGTATAACCACAGGGCGCTTTCCTCAGTACATATTAACATATGCTTTAAAACTAATATTCTTTCTGTAATGGTATAAAAATGAACATATGAAACAGAATAAGGGATTTGTAAAGAGAAAAAATGGGAAATTAGTATATTATAAAAATTTTGTGAATATTAGATGAGGAAGTATAAAATATTTGAAATGGATGCTGAGATATTTAGATATTGATTTAGAAAAAATGGATTTTTAATTCATACTACACATACAAATAAGTTTGAGGTGGAGCAAAGAGCTAAATGTAAAATAAATACATAACAAAACTCTCCAGAAGTAATATTATTGTGAACTGTGCACAGAGAAGGGTCCAACTCTGTAAGGTAGAAAACCCTGCAGACATAAAATTATAGTCATGTGTAATCAAGCACAACTTGGAATCTTCTGTAAGAGGTGAGTAACAAAACAACATAAAGCATTTTTTCAACATGGATAACAGGCAAAGGTTAGTATCCATAATATATAAAGAAATTTATGACTCCATAAGAAAGAGATAACCAAACTTTGGTAACTGGGAATTTATAGAGACACACATAATAAATATGCCTAAACAACATATGAGATGTTGTTCAAAGCTTACTGGAAATCTAGGAAGTGCAAATTAAAGCAACAATTTTGTAGAGATATATATATATTTTCATCCATCATATTCACAAACTTTACAAAGTTTACCAAAGTTTTAGGATAAGTGATAGTTTTATGTGGTATTTGGAAGAATGTATACTGGAACAACTTTAATGTCAGGCAATATAGAACTATCTACTGAGTTTTAAATGCTTATACACTCTTCTTGGCTCAGTAATTCCATCTCTAGAAACCAGTTCTGCAAAAATATTTCCCTGTTTGCATAAGCATAAATGCCTGAAGGTAATCATTGCAATATTGATTGCAGTAGTAAAAAGTTGGGCACAATGTAAAGGAGAATAATAAATAAATAATGATTCTTTCATACCATAGAAAACAATGGAACATTTTAAATAATGAAAGAAATCAGACACAAACAAAAATATTTATAATCTCACTTATATGTGAAATCTTCTTTTAAAAGGTTAAGTTGTAGACAGAGAATTAGAATGACATTTAGCACATAGCATAGCATATGTAACAGTGGGTACCAGGAAATGGGGAGTAGGTTAAAGGATATAACATAGCATATATGTAGGATGAGTGAGTTGTATATACAATGTACGATGTGGGGACTAATAATAGTGTATTGTCTTCAGGATTTTTGCTTAGTAGACTATAACTGCTCTTGGTGAGACAAGGAGGGGAATGGGGAGGGAATGGGCAATCATGTGAGATAATGAATATGTTAATTTGTTTCACTGTAGTAACCATTTTGTTATACATTTGTGTATCTTTTTTTTTTCTTCTTTTGAGATGGAGTTTCGCTCTTGTTGCCCAGGCTGGAGTGCAATGGCGTGATCTCGCCTCACCACAACCTCCACTTTCTGGGTGTAAGCGATTCTCCTGCCTCAGCCACCTGAGTAGCTGGGATTACAGGTATGTGCCACCACGCCCAGCTAATTTTGTATTTTTAGTAGAGATGGGGTTTCTCCATGTTGGCCAGGCTGGTCTCTAACTCCTGACCTCAGGTGATCCACCCACCTCGGCCTCCCAAAGTGCTGGGATTACAGGCGTGAGTCACCGCGTGCGGATGTATGTGTATCTTATAATATCATATTGCATAGCTTAAACATACAAAATAAAATATGATTTTAAAAACCAGCTAGATGGAGGGAGCTGATAGATGGAGTTGTAACAACAAAAATTCATAGGATAGTAGGCCCATTACGTTGACATAAATGTTGAATATGCATGCAAATATATACAAAATAACTGGAAGGATAGTAGTTAATTTGGCAAATATTAGTGAACACCTATATATGCTATCCTAGGTGTTAGATTTATGGCTGTGACCAAATAGACAGATGATCAGTATTAGTTTTATTTACCTTTATGGTGTTGGATTGTGATCGTGAAAAGGGACTTTCATTGATACTCTACATGTGGTTGTATTGGTTGATTTTTTCTTTTTTTTTGAGACAGAGTCTGGCTCTGTCTCCCAGGCTGGAGTGCGGTGGCGGAATTCCGGCTCACTGCAACCTCCATCTCCCGGGTTCAAGCAATTCTCTGCCGCAGCCTCCCTGGTAGCTGGGATTACAGGCACCCGCCACCACGCCGGGCTAATTTTTGTAATTTTAGTAGAGATGGGGTTTCACCATCTTGGGCAGGCTGGTCTTGAACTCCTGAACTCGTGATTCACTCATCTCAGCCTCCGAAAATGCTGGGATTAGAGGAGTGAGGCATCCTGCCAGGCAATTTTTTTTTTGTTTGTTTGTTTTTTGTTCTTGAGTTGGAGTCTCACTCTGTCACCCAGACTGCAGTGCAGTGGTGCCATCTCGGCTCACTGCAAGCTCTGCCTCCCGGGTTCACACCATTCTCCTGCCTCAGCCTCCTGAGTAGCTGGGACTACAGGTGCCCACCACCACACCCGGCTGGTTTTTTGTATTTTTTTTAGTAGAGTCGGGGTTTCACCGTGTTAGCCAGGATGGTCTTGATCTCCTGACCTCGTGATCCGCCCTTCTCGGCCTCCCAAAGTGCTGGGATTACAGGCATGAGCCACCACGCCAGGCCAATTTTTGTGTTTTTAATAGAGGTGGGATTTCACCATGTTGGCCAGGCTGGTCCGGAATTCTTGACCTCAGGTAATCCACTCCTCTCGGCTTCTCAAGGATTACAGGCGTGAGCCACCGCGCCCGGGTACTACTTTTATAAATTTAAAATAAAAGAGAAAAATAAGTGAAAAGGTAAACCCATATGTAGTCCTTGTCCACTTGAAACTTAGGATTCTATTGGCATGGAATTGAATTTAACTAACCTGATACTTACGTATTTAGATACTTTCGCATTCATGTTTGCTAATTCAAGGGACTAAAAGGGTGTTTAGGCACCCTGAGATACATAGGATTAAAAATGTAGTGTGCTTTCATATATAGTATGAGGAGAAACAATTTCAGACATATCCAGACACCAATATGAAAGGTTATAACAATGTTAACCATTTTTAAAGAAATTCTCCATTTCTGTAGCTAGGGCATAAATGACAGGCAAAATATATTTTGTGGGTGATAGTTAAATTTCAGGAGGAAGGGAGAGCTTACACAAGTAATTTGAAAGAAATCATTTTAAGCAGATGCATATTCATGCAAAATAAGTAATTATACCTGTGTTTATACAACATTTATAATTTATCTAGTTCTTTCAGAATGATATGCTCTATCACAGTATATAGATTTGGTTTTACAGCTCACACACTGCAGAATATGGAACAAGATAAAATAAGAACATTTCCCAGGCTTTTCTGTTTCCTTTTGTCATTATTATTAATCTGAATTGTTTAAGTAGGTATAAATAGCTACAAAGCAACAAGAAAGCTTTTTTTTTTTTTTTTTTTTTGGCCACACTGATCTGAAGTACTTGAGGAATGGTCAAGTAGAAATACGGAGAAGACAGGACGGGCGCAGTCGCTCATGCCTGTAATCCCAGCACTTTGGGAGGCCAAGGTAGGTGGATCACTTGAGGTCAAGAGTTCGAGAACAGCTTGGCCAACATGGTGAAACCTCATCTCTACTAAACCTACAAAACCTAGCTGGGCATGGTGGTGCACACTTGTAATCCCAGCTACTCAGGAGGCTGAGGCAGGAGAATGGCTTGAACCTGGGAGGCGGATGCTGTAGATTGCGCCGCCGCACTACAGGCTGGGCAACAGAACAAGACTTTGTGAAAGAAAGAAAGAAAGAAGGAAAGAAGGAAAGAAGGAAGGAAGGAGAATAGAAATATGAAGAAGGCAATTTGTAGTAGGATCTAGAACTAAGAAAACTGGCAAAGGTGATATAGTAATCACCCCCATCTGCAGTTTTATTTTCTGAAATTTGTTACTCAGTCAAATGTAGTCCAAAAATATTAAATGGAAAATTTCAGAAATAGGCAATGTATACATTTGAAGTTTCATGCCCTTCTGAGTAGCATGATGAAATCTCCTGCCATCCTTTTCTGTACTCTCAGGATGAGAATCCTCCTTTTGCCCTAGTAGCCATGGACATAATCTGTTCCTGACATCCAGCCACTGACATCATCATGGCTTAATGATCCAGGATGACCCAAAACAGATGATCTTCTTTCTGATGTATTGTCAGAAGATTAACAGGAGCCTAACACTACATCACAGTGCCTCCATCATTGACCTCACTGCATCTCATCATGTTGGCGTTTTATCATCTCTTATCATTATAGGAAGAAGGGTGGTATAGTACAAAAAAAAAAAAAAAATCGAGAGAAAGAGGGAAAGAAGGAGATAGACCATATTCACATAATAATATTACAGTATTTTGTTATAATTGTTCTATTTTATTAGTATTTATTAATCTCTTACAGTGCCTAATTTTTAAATTAAACTTTGCCGGAGTAAAGTTTGGGAAAAACATAGCATATCTTTCAGTACTATTTGTGGTTCTAGGCATCCACTGAAGGTCTTGGAACTATTCTCTGCAGGTAATGGGGGACTACTGTGCAATAATTTGAAAGTTTCCAGAACAAAAATGGTAGCTGTGGCTTCAGCCTGGACATGAATGCAATTTAGCCAAGGAAGGAAGCCTGTAATGAATAGAAAAGTAGATGATGGAGACTTGGGAGACATCAAAGGTTAAGGGATGGTAAAAGGAAGAGTATTCAGCAAAAGAGATAGAATAAGGAAAGAAAGGCCGGATGCGGTGGCTCATGCCTGTAATCCCAGCATTTGGGAGGCTGAAGCAGGTGGATCACGAGGTCAGGAGTTCGAGACCAACCTGACCAACGTAGTGAAACCCCATCTCTACTGAAAATACAAAAATTAGCCGGGCATGGTGGCGTGCACCTGTAGTCCCAGCTACTAGGGAGGCTGAGGCAGAAGAATCGTTTGATCCTGGGAGGCGGAGGCTGCGGTGAGCTGAGGTGATCATGCCACTGCACTCCAGCCTGGTGACAGACTGAGACTCAGTCTAAAAAAAAAAAAAAAGAAGTTGAATTATTGAAAAGTTAACATCATCTTGCTTATATTTATCTTCAAGTTCCTTTCCTTAGCCTCAGTCATTACTCAGATATAAACAGGCTGAAAATGCTAGTGTGTCAATCATACAACTGAATCTCGACACTTGGTTTATTGATTTTACTTGAAAATATCTTATAATTTAGTGAATTACTTGTTCAATCTGATTGCAACTGAAAATTTGCGAGTCCTACCAACCTATAATATTTCTTTTAAAGAAATGTGACAACTTACAGCAATTGTATCTTCTAGCCAAGTCTACTCACTGAATACACATGTCCTTTATAATACAGATCTGTGGTTTATTTGGTTGATGTCAAATTTGGTTTAGATATTCACTTCTTCAGGCGATTTTAAAAATCTTCAACTTTAAATATGTTGTTTACATTGGTGAAACTAAGTCAATAAAAAACACTATTATTTCTTCTATGCTATACAGGCTTTTATATCTGAGAAGATTTGGAAATTGTTGACATAAGCTTCAGAGTAGTTATATTAGTGTTTTTGGAATTATTCAGTTTCTAACAATAAGAAATTTTTTTTCTAGAAGGGTGAAGTTATACTTTTTATGAGCTGTCTTATGTGGCTTCACCAACGAAAATGAGCAAATAAATCAAATGCCAAGTTTACTGTTAATTTCTTCATGCTACATAGATTCAGTTAGTCTAAAAAGGTTGTTTGGTTGAATTTACACAAGTTTAGCAATGTGTGCATTAAAGCTGCATTTCCCCAGAATAAAGAGCTGATTTCTTAGACCCTAAAACACTCCAGGAGTTAAATACCACTTATCCAGTCAAATAAGAGGTATTCTTGAAGCACGACAAAAAGAAAGAGTAGACAAATATATGGTCCAGTGATTCTGATAAATACAAATGATCCAAAACCTTCAACCTGGGAATTAAGTATAATCAATGCTTAGTTTTTTTTTTCCTGAACTCCCTGGAGAAGATATCATGGAAATAATTACAATTCTAGAGAAAAGCTTAGCAAATAAGAGTCTAGCTAGGTTTCCTTCACAGTCCCTTGCAATAAAAAAAAGAATTTATAGAGCCTCACACATGATGTAGGTGAGTGTTGGAAGTTCTAATTGCTTATCTGAAATCTCAAACCTTTGGCTGCATGCCCACCTCCAGGGCAAACCCTGTCATCTTTTGCATGAAACAGAGTGAGGTGATCTGAACCTAAGAGTCTATTTCTTCCCTAGATGCATGTGTACAATTTCTATTAATTTTAATGAGAATTATGTTTGCACATTGAGGCAGGATAAGTCCCTTTGGGAGGAATCTTGCCCTTGGATGCATACTGTAATTTCCAGTAAAGGGACAAAACCCCAGGGGAACCATACATTGGCGCCTGAGGGCAAGATCTGACCCTTTGCGTATGAAAACACTGCACAAATCACCAGGTCATCCTAGATGTGTAGATGCCAAAAACATAAGAGGTTAGCAAGCATTTATTTTAGCCTGTGCTCAGGTGATGTGAGTTTCTCAGAGTTACGCCTTTAACCTATGGTTCCTGTAAGGAAGAAATAACTACCAAACAATAGAATCTACTCTTTCAATAAGGATATTGCTAAAAAACAATAACCAATGTAAGATGAACAATACTGTATATATTTTAAAAAGAAATAATACAAATAAAATAAAAGAGACAATGAAAGTTATGTTAATTAAGAAAGTGACCTACTTTACTACTCTCTTGCTTCCACAGGAGACATTGAAGATTATGAACAATTTAAGTCTATTCATCAGTGAATCCTGCGTGAAAACTTTTTAAGTGGCCCTAATACATTATGAATAATCTCAGGGCAGAGATCTGTTTTGAAGGAGATATGATTGATGGTCTATCATTCCTAATTCACTGTTTATACTGGTAGCCAGCCTACTGGGAAAATACCTCATTCATCAGGGTATTAGTGAATTCAACCAACGTATGGCACCTTCATTTTAACAAACTAAAGGAGAAAAGCTAAATGGGGGAAATTGACAACCATCTCTGATTCTATGATAATGCAATTAGGCTGCTCCTCTCCAGAGCTTTTGCTAATTCACAAAACAGCTTCAGTCGGCAGGTCATAAATATATGATCATTTTTCACACTTTGAAAAGTAATGATGCCTTGACATGAATCAATAAATCTTGGTGAAGTCCTTTATACTTTTACGTTCAGCATGCAAGTCAGTTTTAAAACTCGTGTGTATTAAATCTGACTTGCTATCCAGCCTGTGTTTACATAATCTAATTTAACAAAGTCTCAAATAAACGTGTAAATGAAGTGTTTATAGTAAGCACAAGGAAAGTTTCCCTTTCATTGAGAAAGTGTGATATGGTGCATCAAACTATTTTAATTTGCACCCTGAAATACCCATATTTGCAAATGTGCCACATACAGAGAGCTGTTGCTCCTAAAATTTGGTAGTTTCTATATTGAGTTTGCATATTATGCTCAATAGCTGAATTAAAAAAAAATTCTACTGCATATGACACAGTGTGTAATGCATTATTTATCTAAAATGGATCTGGTACAAAACATCCAGAAAACATTAATAATTATCTCCCAGACACCCCCTCCCCCAAAAGGGCTTCCTCATCTTTCTAAAACAATTGCATAAAAATACACGGTGAACATAGATACATGTATTAAGTAGCAAAGATACACAGCAGCACAACATTTTTCTAACAATCATAGTTCCACATGCTCTACAGGGAATAGGAAGATGGACAGGCTAATGAATACAGCAGGTAGCAAGTGGCTGAGGTTTACTTAAGAATGAATTATCAAACAGCTACAAATTGCCAATTTAAAGAGGTTATACTATACTGTACATAGCATTTTATTTTTTATTCCTGGAATGGTTGACAATTTTCCTGGATGAAAAGTGAAATGATACTAAATCATAAATGTACCTGCTGTGCTGTCATTCCCATTAACTCCCCCCTTTGTTTTGTTTATTCACTGTTCATGGTTGCAAAAAATGATGTGCTTTATAACAGGATGGACAAAGCCGCATTTTCATCAAAGACCTAGATGACAATATATTTTTAAATTAAAACTAAAACAATTGGTGTTTGGCTCCTGAGTCTTTCACAGTCATTTGGAACTGCCGATGAAAATAAATATTGCATAGAAAATTGTTTTTGAAGTGTTCATGTGTTGTGCATAATCTCCATTATTTGATATTTGTTATGATAAGTAATTGATATGATACACTATCTATAAATAGATTGTGTCTTCACAATACAACATTAAGGGGGTGATGGAGCATCAATACCACTGATTGAAATTTCTATTTTGTCTTGTACTCTGTAAATCTAGCCTTAAGCATATATATTCCCTAGAGGCACATGATATAAGCAAAAGTAGGCAATGACTAGCACAGGTTCTTAGTAACTTTAATTCTTTAAAATCAGATTATTAAATCACAAACCACCTCCTAGAGGTAATTTGGGAAAGCCATTTTGAGAATGTCCTTCGAATGTTCACAAAGGGATACCAATTGGTACTTGACAGTTAATATTATTTATAGAGGAATTTACAGTCTTCAGATCCGTGCACAACACATTGAACCCTCACGCATTTCTTGTTATAGAGGATCCTGGTTTGAATTCCAGGTAAAATATGCAGTTCACTCCAAAATAACCGCAGTTACTTCAAAACAGGTTGTGAAAAGCCATGTGAAATAACCTCTAACATTATTTTACTGAATCCTCTTTGCCCTCTAATTCTGATCATGAGTCTGTTGGAGGCCTGGAATCTATTTTACGAAGGTTTTTGCAAGGAAAATATTTAGATTATTGATATAACTTAATGATAATTTAGTGACAGTAGATCTAACCTCAGCTGAGTGACAATAGAATTGAAAAAGTAAACCAGTGGGAGAGACGAGACAGTGGCTGTTGGGGCAGCAGCAGGGAGGCTGTAAGGGTCACTCTGATTGGCATTGTCACTTTCCCCATTCATCAAGCGAGGACAGACTTCCCGAATCATTTCCCAGATGGGGCTGCTCGTCACTTTAAACACCTGATATGAAGCCATCCGTCATCTGATAACACGATCGTTGGGCTGCAGCTGGCTGGGTGCTCTGCAGCCCGAGTGCACATGTGATGGACTCAAGCCAGGGAGGCAGGCTTAGTTGGGCTGCCCTCCCTTGATAGGATTTGCAGTCCTCCACTGGACCATGGAACAGGTGGAGGCTGAGAGAGAATGAAAAAATTACCATGTGTTGCAGGGATTAGAGCCTTACACACTCACCACTCCACTTGAATACCAATCAAAGCCAGATAACCAACCTTGGGTGAGACCAACTTCAGGCCTGGCCATAGAACAGAGAAAGAGAAGATATGTAGAGAAAGCTGGGAAACCTGGTTTCCTGCAATAAGAACAACTTTTAACATTCGAAACCTCCCTACGTTTTTTTTAGAAACCAAAACCTGAGATGAGATTTTTCTCTGAAATCCAACTTTCCTTTTCTTTCTCTTAAAAAAATAAACAAAGCATCTTGAGCATTTTTAAAAGAGAGAGGAAAAAAGAGTAATCTCTGGGGAATCATCACAAATCCTGTTATTTTATGCTCACCATGGTGAAAAACTAATGCAACAAAGAGAGTCAGACAAAGAGACAAATTATGCGCACTTAAACTGAAAGTGTTTATTGCTATGTGAAATATAATTATGCTGATTTAAAATGTTCACTGCTCAGACAGTCTAGAGCTTATTGGAATAAGGGCTAACCTTTCACAGGACAATGAGGCTTTTACAGAATTCCATGGTAGCATGATAAACTGGGCTGTGTAAAAGTGTGGCCTCGTTTCTCACCCTGGTGGAGCATTGTATGAAACCATCCTTTTATTTGTAAAAATTAAAATCCCTCAGTTGGAAAGTCCATAACTGAGATAACAAGTTAACTAGTAAAGACCTAATCCTCTTATGTCCTTAGTGGAATAATATAGAGAAGTTTATTCTGCTTGGCATATGACACTCCTTATTGTCATAATTCCTGGTGAGGGTCTATTCAAGCTTATTTGCTGTTCTCGGCTAACATTGAACAAACTCTCTCTTTCTCTTTTTCTTTCTCTATCTCTGTCTCTCATTCTCTGTCTTAGATGAACAATTTGGTGTTTTCACCCCAAACGACTTGTGTCTCCAAGAAACCTCTCTATGGACAGGACTTTGCAACTGCAAGAGTGTGGAGCCATCTCTGGTGCAGATTCTACATCTCATTTACACCTCTTCCTCTTCACGTTTTCTCTTCAAGACACTATGTTTATCTCCTGGAAATACACATGGTAGTATCTGTCTGCTCCTACTAAGATGAAAACTTTAAATGAGCATTCATATGTGTACAAAAAACAGATCACAACTTCCAATCTCCTAAATTGGTGAGCCATTTGGTCTTCCCTCCCCTTACTTCTCCCCATAGTTAGAGTTAAATTTTATACCTGGATAGTTGATCTAGAATGTCACAAAGATGTTACTGAGAAGAACTAAGGGAAAGATAGGCCAATGGACAAAAGGTTAGGAAGGCAGGCCGGGCGTGGTGGCTCACGCCTGTAATCCCAGCACTTTGGGAGGCCCAGGCGGGAGGATCATGAGGTCAGGAGATAGAGACCATCCTGGCTGACATGGTGAAACCCCGTCTCTACTAAAAATACATAAAATTAGCCGGGCGTCGTGACGGGTGCCTGTAGTCCCAGCTACTCTGGAGACTGAGGCAGGAGAATGGCATGAACCCAGGAGGTGGAGCTTGCAGTGAGCCGAGATTGCGCCACTGCACTCTAGCCTGGGCGACAGCGGGAGACTCTGTCTCAAAAAAAAAAAAGTTGGGAAGGCATACATGGCAACATGGCACAGAGATTGTGGAGAAGAAGGATGAGAGGTTAGAAGTCAGGCCCACCCAGGTTCGGATCTTAGTATTGCTGAGACTCACTAAGTAACTTCAGGTAAATTATTTAACTTCCCTGAACTGAAAGTTTTTTTAATGTATAAAATGTGATTATTTAATATTGGTATTATACCTTTCTTAATTGTTTAGAACATTAAGCATGATACTGCATTTTAGTAGTTAACATAGTAAGATCCATGTTAATAGTGATTGTTATTATATTGCTCTATAAATAGTGTGTAGATAACAGTGAGACAACTCATTCATAATAGACAGGGAACATTTTTGCATTTTGGTTCAATAGTATTCATTAAAGCTTTCCTGTTGCCTTGCCAGAAATTAGAGATAAAAAGACATTTATGACATAGTTCTACATCAGGAGTCTAGGCCAAGGTTGCTAAGCTTGTACAATAATTTTTTTTTCATTTTACAAAACTCAAACATGTATGAGAGCAAAATGCTTATCCACAATTGTGTGCATCTAACTATATTCCTTAATAGAATAGATTTGAATATTCAAGTTTAAATTTTGTACTTACTATTTTTAAAGAAAGAAGCTAAAATTTCTTTCTTTAACTTCCTCCCTAGTTGGTCTTTACTCTAGAAAGGGAATTTAAGATAATAGGTTAAAATAAGACATCACCATTTTAGAAATGGTGTTTGTTTAAATTCATATAATTCAAAGAAAACCAAGCACATATTTATAACGATATGACTATGACAACCCACTTCTATTATATTTAAAGATTATATCTGTCATTGCAGAATTTAAATCACAAACTTTTCCCATAATATTGGTGTAACTCATAAAATGGGTCTACCACTGCCTTGATTAACGTAAAATATTTTCACATTGTAGTGAATATGTTAGAGTAGACAAGTGAAGGGATTAAAATAGTGTATTCTCCTGCTCTGTGGTTTATAGCAATTCTTTTTACAAATATTTGAGAACATACAAATGCAGTTCGCGGTACAAGGTACGAATAATTCAGAGTTAAGGTGGAGATTCACAATTAGCTGCAGTGACAAGTATAAAGACAATTGCCATGTAATATGAAATATGTAATTAAAAAGGTTTGTAATAAGTAAAATGAGGAAATAGAAAATAATTTTGTGAAGGGGATATGGTCATTAGGTAAATCTTTGTAGGGGAGATAATATTTGAATAATGAACACAATTAAAAACATACAAAACTCATTCTAGGTTGAGAGAACAGCACAGGCAAAGGCTCGGAAGGACATCTAACAATGCAAAGACCATTTTATTTATTCAATCAACAAATATTTGAAAACAAACATGTATCAACTTTCATCTGAGATTGCCTTGTAAATACACACTTTGAAGTACCCTTCTGTTCCACATGGACAACAATGATAGATAAACTTTTAAAGCAAAAATTTAGAAAAGATACAGCTGTGCTAAAACAGTAAAGTAAAACAAAGCAAACATCTCTGTGGAACAGACATAAAATAGAAGTGTTTGGTCGTTGGTGGAGGTGCAGATGTGGGACTAGGTCTGCCCATCCCTGGGCAGAGAGTTCAGATTTGTGGGAGAAATTGCTCCCTTGGAAGTGATAGGTAAGAGCCAAGCTCACACCTGAAGCCAGGGCCTACCTCTCTTCTGAAAGAGAGAGCGAAAGAAAAAGTGGCATATATAAAGCACGGGAGACAGAGAGAGGCACACACAGCCTTGTGACCAGAGAGGAGCCAAGCCCCAAAATGGTTTTGTGACTGTCTGTGAAATTCTTGATATCCATGTCATGCAAGATTTAATCTTCAATGTAAGACATAACTTATGTCTATATGAGGGAGAGGTTAGGGTAGAAGCCCTACAAAACCAGATATGGAGGGCTAAACAGAGAAAGAAATCCTGAAGATAATTTCTAAATTCATCAGGGAACTAAATCTAATACAGAGAAAGCAGTCAACAAAACAGAAACTTTGTATATAAATTTGGCCCATAAAAACTTATGTAGTATGATGGATATGCTAATTTATGTATAAAATGTGATTTTATACACCCTGATATGATCACTATATATCATATATACCAAAATATCACTATGTACCTCATAAATATGTATCATTATTGTGTGTCCACTAAAAATGTAAAAAAACTTATAAATAAGAAAACAATAATTTATATAGTAGAACAAGCTGATAAATATTTCAAAATAAATATGTTTAGGATATTTAGGGAGATGAATGAAGGAAAAACATCTATAATGAGCAAACAATTGAACAAAACCTAGCATAAAGTGAAACAAAAGAGATCTGGATATAAAAAATAATTTAAAATTCTAGAAATAAATAATATAGTCAGTGAAATTAAAAACTTTATAGATGAGGTATACTCTAGACATAGGCAAAAAGGAATTGATAAATTGGAAGACAGTAATAAATAATTCACCCAGAAGGCAACAGTTAGAGATGAAATATATATGAGAGGGCGTTTAAGGTATTTGGAGAATACACTGACAGATTCCTATAGACATCTAACAGCAGTTCCAGAAGGAAAAAAAAATACATTGCCCCAAATGCAAAGGAAGAATAGTCAGACTGAGAGCATACCTCTCCTCAGAAACAGAATATGTCAGAGACACATCAGTACAGTCAGCTGAAGGGAAATAACTGCCATTAGGTAGAATTTTATACCTAATTAGATTATTATTTAACACTGAGGTTAAAATCAAGACATATCAGGCATACAAAGACTGAGAGACACTGCCATAATCAGACACTAAACGAACAGCTAAACAGGAAGGGATGGAACACGTGCAAACAACAGTGAGCAAAGAATCATAAAATACTACTTGTAACAGAATAAATCTTTTCTGTGTGTGTGTTTCAAACAAAAATAGCGATGGTCATTGGGTAGCTAGAGCAGGCTAAAAGCTTTGTAATTTGGGAAAAATAGAACTTTGAATAATTTTGGACTATTAAGACGATTTTCCATACCTGCCAGGGGTATTGGATGCTTATGACTCAAAGCTGAGGTCCTATCAGCAAATTGTCTTCTCATCTAAGGTTATGCCCCCTCTTCCTGCGCATATGGGGCAGCCCACATCCAATAACTGGTTGATGTGGGAATATAAAGGCCTGACTTTTTTTGCCTCAGAACTGGGCAACTCTAAAGGATCATCTCAACTCCAGAATGTCTCATGAGATCTGTTGAGGCCTCTGTTGCAATTGCCTCTCAGTTCAATTTTTCTCTCTGTCCAATCCTGTTTCCCTTATTCCTTACAGGATTTCCCAGAAACACTCAGTATGGAAACCTCTGTGTCACAGTCTGTTTCCAGGGAGTCTGACCTAAGACAGTTGGGAACTGGAAGTGGTTCCAGGAATCCATCTCTAAAATGGGGCATTAGAGCTGAGCCGCCCACCAGCCCACTGGCAGTAAGAACTCCATCACTGGTGGTAAATGGAATACTGGTAACTCCTGAAATGATGTAGCAGTGAAGTATTAAAAGTTTACCAGTGGTGACCTGGGATGGGTTACCAGTGGAAGATAACACATTGGCAAGGATATTATCGTAGGCAGAGGGAGATTTAGGGAAAATAAGTATATAGACTATAAATGGATGGCTTTTGCCATTAGTAAGACGGAAGCACAATGCTTGGTAGGTCTCTTTGAGTTCTTGAGGAAGCATATTTCACATTGGAGAATGAAGCCATCGTCTGCATCTGTACTTCATTATGGAAACTGCCTCTGGACCCTGGTTATGGGAACTCAAACAATCCTATGGCCAGAGGTGAGTCATGAGCTGCATTCTATTCCAACTGTCATGTTATAACGTTGGGAAGTCCCAATGCAATCCATTAGTAACATGGAAGTGGGATCAGGCAAGATCGGGACAGGAAGTTTCAAGAAAGTAGCAAAGCAGGGGGCTCAGAACACCGTGTTACCCACCACATATAGGAAGGAAGAAAAATGTTTAGTATGATTTGTGAATGAGTTAACTCACTCTGTGGTTTTAGGTTGAAAATGGACTATGCAGAAGTGGCCCTGAAGGAAAGGTATGAGGAAAAATCTTCTCAATGGGAAGAGATTTGGGTGGTACATCTGGTCATCTATTTTAAGTGGAAAGTAAAGAAGAACAATGAAGAATTACATGAAGTCATGGGTAGTGATGAATAACTTGATAAGTTGGGTAAGGGCCTAGGGAGAGAAAGATTGGAAGATTAAGGAGGTCTAGAGGGGAATGTGGATGGATCCATGGAAGCCGGTATGAGATCTTTATATCACGATTGTGTGGAACAGAGATCACCCATATAATGGATGGAAGAGAGGCTCAAGACAGTCAAGTAGACTAACTCAGGCATTTGAACTCAGCCAGCTGTTGTCATTGGCTACCCCAGTGTCAGAACAATGGGCTTGTGAATGGAGTAGCCACAGTGACCAGGGCAGAGTCTGCACACAGGCTGTAAAGTACGGGTTCCCATTCACCGAGACTGATTAGCTACTCCTGCTGCCAAATGTCCAGCCTACCAGCAACAGAGATCAAGGCTGAACCCCTGTGACAGCACTGTCCCTTGAGGAGATGAATCTGACACTTGATGGCAAGTTGATTATATGGGACCTTTTCTTTCCTGGAGGGGGCAGCAATTCATTTTGGTCATAATTGACATATTTTGGATATGGATTTGCCTTTTTTTGCCCCTAGAGCCTTAGCCAGTACAGATTGTCTAATTCAGTGACACAGAGTATAAATATCACCTCAGGCCCATGGATCCACTTTATAGCAAGAGAAGTATGGGTGTGGCACATGGCTGTGGGTCCAGTCATACTCCCTCTACATCTCCCAGAAGCTGCTGGCCTGGTAGAGCATGAGCAGTATTACTGAATAGTTTTCTACTGTATGGATATATATTGCAAATTGTAATATATCAGGATTATTTCCAGTAATTTTGGCTATTACAAATAATAAAGCTTCTATGAATTCTCAAGTAGAAGTCTTTGTATGGATGTAGGTTTGCATTTCTCTGGGGTAAATGTCCACAAATAAAATTGCTGGGTTGTATGGTGGATGGATATTTAACTTTATAAGAAACTGCCAAACTATTTTCCAAATATCATTTTGCATTCCTAAGAGCAATGTATGAATGTTCTAGTTACTTCACTTCCTTGCTGGAAATTGATATTGTCAGTTATAAAAAACCTTAGTCATTCTAGTAGATGTATAGTAGTATTTCATTTTGTTTTTAATTTGTACTTCAGTAATGAAAAATAATGTTGAGTGTCACTTTCTGTGCGTATTTGCCATCCACTTCTCTTCTTGGGTGACGTGTCTAAATCTTTTGATTATTTAATTATTTTGCCTACTTATTGAACAATAAGAGTTCCTCATATATTCTTGATTCAGGTATTTGATTAGATACCTGATTTTCAAGCATTTTATCTCAGTTTATGGTTTATCTTTTCATTTTCTTAACGCTGTGCTTTGAAGACCACAAGTTTTTAAATTTTGTTAAGTGCAATTTATCAGTTTTACTTTTATAAAAGCACTTTATAAAAGTAAGTAATTATTACCTAAACTAAGGTCACATTTTGTTTTTTTGAGACAGGGTTTCTCTTTGTCACCCAGGCTGGAGTGCAGTGATGCGTGGTCATGGCTCGCCTCAGCCTTGGCCTCCCAGACTCAAGCAATTGATCCTCCCACCCCAGCCTTCTGTGTAGCTGATACTGCAGGCATGAACAACCACAACTGGCTAATTTTTTTTTTTTTTTTTTTTGAGACGGAGTCTGGCTCTGCCGCCCAGGCTGGAGTGCTGTGGCAGGATCTCAGCTCACTGCAAGCTCTGCCTGCCGGGTTCATGCCATTCTCCTGCCTCAGGCTCCCGAGTAGCTGGGACTATAGTTGCCCGCCACCTCGCCCGGCTAATTTTTTGTATTTTTTAGTAGAGACGAAGTTTCACTGTGTTAGCCAGGATGGTCTCGATCTCCTGACCTCGTGATCCACCCGTCTCGGCCTCCCAAAGTGCTGGGATTACAGGCTTGAGCCACCACGCCGGGCCACAACTGGCTAATTTTAAAAAATTTTGTAGAGACAGAGACTCCCTATGTTCCCCAGGCTGCCCTTAAACTCCTGGACTCAAGTGATCCTCCCACCTCGGCCTCCCAAGTGTGCTGGGATTGAAGTGTTAGCCACCACCAACCAGCCTGGGGACACAATATTTAAGATTTTTCTTCCATGTTTTTGTCTAGAAGTTTCATAATTTTCAAGTTATACATTTAGGTCTGTGATCTTTTTCAAGTTAAATATTTTATATGGTTCTAGGGAAGTTGGGGCTTTATTTGTTTGTTTGTTTGTTTATTTATTTATTTATTTATTTATTTATTTTTGCATATAGATGTTCTAACACCTTTTGTTGAAAATAATATCTCTCTATTGGCCAAGCATGCTGGCTCAAGCCTGTAATCCCAGCACTTTGGGAGGCCGAGGCAGGTGGATCACCTGTGGTCAGGAGTTCGAGACCAGCCTGGCCTACATGGTGAAACCCTGTCTCTACTAAAAATACAAAAACTTAGCTGGGTGTGGTGGCGGGCACCTGTTATCGCAGCTACTTGGGAGGCTGAGGCAGGAGAATGGCTTGAACCCGGGAGGCTGAGGTTGTAGTGAGCTGAGATTGCACCATTGCACTCCAGCCCGTGTAACAAGAGCAAACTCTTGTCTCAAAAAAAAAAAAAAAAAAAAAAAAAAAGGCCAGGCACTGTGGCTCACGCCTAATCCCAGTACTTTGGGAGGCTGAGATGGGCGGATCACAAGGTCAGGAGAGCGAGACTATCCTGGCTAACACGGTGAAACCCCGTCTCTACTAAAAATACAAAAATTAGCCGGTCGCGGTGGTGGGCGCCTGTAGTCCCAGCTACTCGGGAGGCTGAGGCAGGAGAATGACGTGAACCTGGGAGGCGGAGCTTGCAGTGAGTGGAGATCGCGTCATTGCACTCCAGCCTGGGCAACAGAGCGAGACTCTGTCTCAAAAAAAAAAAAAAAAAAAAGAAAGAAAGAAAACAATATCTCTCTATTGAATCAACTTGACACATTTGCCGAAAACAGATCACATATATGTAGGTGGCATAAAACAGCTTTACAAATAGTTAATAGATTTTGCTTTCTAGTACAGTTTTATATTGAAAATTGAGCAGATAGTACATACAATTCCACACACCTACGCCCTCCCTGCACAGTTTTCCCTATTATTAACATCTTGCACTACAGTAGTATAGTCATTACAGTAGATAAACCAATTTTGATACATGATGATTCACTATAGTCAATGGTTTACATTAAGTTTTATTCTTGTGGTTCACAGTTCTAGGTTCACTGAACTGCATTGCACAATTCAAAATGCATAATGACATGTATCCACCATGGCAGCAGTTTCATACAGAAAGGTTTCACCACCCTAAAAATCTGTGCTCCAGATATTCATTATTCATCCACTTCTCCCTTTCTCCCTTAGGAGAAGACCACTGATTGCCTAGGATTCAAGGATTCTCCTAGAATCCTTGGCAACCAGTGATTTTTAGACAACCTAGAATCCTTGGCAACAAGTAATCTTTTTACTACCTCTATAGTTTTGTTTGTTTCAAAATTTCATATAGCTGGAATCATATGGTATGCAGTTTTTTTGGACAGGTTTCATTTACATATCAATATACGTTTAAGGTTCACCCATGTCTTTTCAGCTTATTTATTTTTGTCATGGAAAATATTCTATAATAAGGATGTATCAGTTTGTTTATCCATTCACCTATTGAAGAACATCTGGAAAAATCCCAGTTTTTAGTGATTATGAATAAAGCTGATGTAAATAATCATGTACATGTTTTTGTATAGATGTTTTTAATTCATTTGGGTAATTATCTGCTAGTACAACTGCTATATTGCAAGGTTTAGCTATGTTTAGCTTTGGTAGAAACTATCTTCCAAAGTGGCTGTGCCATTTTGCATTTTCACTAGCAATGAATGAGAGTTCCTTTTGCTCCACATTCTTGTCAACATTTGGCATTGTCCGTTCTTAGAATTTTAGCCATTCTCATAGGTGCGCAGTGTTGTTTAAATTTGCAATTTCCTAATGACATATGGTGCTGGGCATCTTTTCACATATTTATTTATGACCCGTATATCTTCTTTGATGAAATATCTGTTCAGATCTTTTACCCATTTTAAAAATTGGAGTGTTTGTTTTCTTATTGCTGGGCTTTGAAAGTTATTGTACAGTTTGAATACAAATTCTTTATTGGAAATGTGTTTTGCAAATATTTTCTCCCAATTTGTGGTTTGTCTTCTTATCTAAGAAAACTTTAAATTTTTATATGTAACTACAAAAAAGTGACTAAGAGAAATTAATAGCTTCCAAACCAGTATAGAAAAAAAGATAGCATTAGAAACAGTATTCATCTAGAGATAGAAGAAAGTGATTAAAAAGAAGTAAACACAAAATGGTGACTGGAAAGTGAAAAATAGAAAATGCAGATATATAGCCATATGTATCAATAACAATAATAGTAAACACATAAACTTTCCTATTAAAATGCTTCTAGAATCTAACTGGATCAAAAATGTGTTACTTAGAACAAAAAGAAGAGTTGAACAAAAAATTGAAAACTTTTAAAAGCTTAAGTTTGTACTTAAAAATAATAATCCGAAGTAAATACTTTTAGCAATATTAATATCAGAAAAAATAAACTTATGATTTGTCCCTGGAATTCATCATCAGAAACAATATAATAACACAGCACATCATACTAACAGTTTAAAGGAGAAGCCATGTAATTATATCAATGGATATAAGCATACATAAGTTGACAAAGTTTATCATTTGAGATAGTTGTATAATGCTGCTATGTAGCAATTAAAACAATTAAATGCTAAATGCATTCTACTATGGATGTATTTTTGAAATGTAATGTTGAAAAATGATACCATTTATATAAAGAACTTACTAAGCAAGATATCATCCTCTTTGTTGATATTTAACCTATTGCATCAAAAAATGTGTAGAAAAATATCCACAGGGAGGAAAGAAACTAAATAGTGATTACTTCTGGGGAGGGGCAAATATGCAAAGGGTTTCAGTTCTATCTCTAATATACCTAATTAAAATATAAAGCAATAGCAATATTAAGAAGTACTTAATTGAATTTCTACTTTTTGGAAGACATTTTGAGACACTGAAGATATTGAGATGAGTGCGTCACGATTTCTGCCTTCAAAATACTCTCATTTTAGGAGACAGGATGCAATTACATCCAATATAGACAATATAAGGCCCTTATTAATTTTCATCCGAATTGTTACAATAGCACTTCTACTAAATGCGCCATTAAGTGTTGGTTATTACTACTATTAATAGAACTAGGTAACTTACATGGACATTACTACTAATAATTGCATGTGCACCTTCAACTTACTGCTTGTATTAGGAGAAAAAAAATATAAATCTTAAATCTACTTTCTAGTAAAAGATATTATTTTGTACATTGTGCTTGATGAGACCATCAATTCCTAAATAACAGACTATAATAGTCCACCTCCTCCCCAGCTTTTAATCTAGGTAAATGGCCCTAGTATTCAGTACAATAAGTTGTAATAGTGAAATCAGCCTATAACTGGGCTGTCACCGTGAGAGATAATTAAATTGAGAAACACAGTAGAAGGAAGATAGACAAGAGGTAGGAACAGAATCCAGGAAACAGACTGAGACAGTGTCAAGGCCATCTGGCCCTGGGAAAGACCCCCATTTCACAAAACTGGAAGTAAGAAAAAAAGAGTATATATATATATATATTTCTTTTAAAAGAATATTTATATATAAGATACATAAATATGTATAAATCTTTTCTTTGTGTCACTTGTAACAAATTTTTTCTCTTTATTTAGTGAAACATTTATTCTTTCTCATGGTTAATTGCTCCAAATTAAACAAAATGTGTCTCAGAAATATTGTGAAATACATTTAGAAATTTTTCTATATAATTGAAATACCATTAAAAGCCATTTACAGCCCTTAAAATGATGTGCTCCACATACACTTCAGGTTTTGTAAATGAACCACAAATCAACAAAACATTTCATAGCTCTGCATATATTTAGTAAAATTGTTCCTCTCAAACAACCTGTACCTATGCCAAATACTGAAATTTATCTTATGCCCAACCTACTCAAAATGAAATATAAGGGTGCAGCGAAAACCCGGTAAGTAGGGTAAATACACAGAGAGTAGTAAAACCATTTATGGTAGATTTCAGAAAAATTTTCTTGTGTTGCTTCATAATTTAACATATAGGAACAAAAAATTAGATATGATTTTCTTTTGTAAGATAACTAAGAATTAAAGTGAATTGTAAAGTACGTTTTATTCCATCACCTTTGGAGTTTTCAAAATAGGAGTATGTAGAAAAAATCTGAAGCCAAATGTCTATTACTTTGAGTAGTCCTAAGATATGCCTTTTCACCAGAGAAGATGATTTTTCTATGTTTTTTAACCATAGAAGTCATTTTAGAAAAAGTGTGTGTGTGTGTGTAATGTATATTAAAAATTGTGTGTCTGTAATGTATAATAGCAAAAGCTAGTGATCCACAGTTTCTCCTTTAAATAAGCATTAGATATTTAAAGAAGCCTAAATGAAATTCTTGTGTATTTTTCTTTTTAAGATAGAGTGACACAGGTACCTAAGACTGTAAAAATGAAAATTTCAATTATCTTGAAATAAACATTGACAAATAAATATTTTCTATGTTTTTGAAATGCCTTAAGCACATACATGTGGATTTTTGCAGAAGGTTATAGAATTTAGGTTTGTTTGGCTTGCATATTAGAAAGATGAAGGGTTATTATGAGAAGAATATTCTCCATCTCCACAGAGGGCAAAGCAAGAGGAAATGAGCTTAAATTGTCCTAAAAGAGACTGAGTCAACACTGCCAACTTCAAGAATATTTTGACTGAGTTGACCAGTTAACCGGGTTTCAATTAAATGATGGATTAGGTCGATTCAACAAACAAACTATTAACCAGTTATTTTGGCAAAGAATGTGAATGCAAAGCCTTTAATTAGGAGGAAGTACTCCTTTAATTAAAATTAGGGCGGGAGTTCAAATAAGATTATAGTCTCTAACCCTAAAGGTCTTTCAAATTTGAGTAGATAGCTAGAGATTGAATAGTTTAATTTGTCAATGGGTATTTATTTAGTGCCTACTTTGCTCCTAATGTTGAACATCTTACACAGTCCCTCATATTCAAAACAAAGGACTGTATAAGAGAATCAACTGAAATAATTTATAGCCTGTTATGGACTGAATTATGCCCCTCTACCAAAAGATATATTGAAGTCCTAATCCACAGTATCTTTGAATGTGACTTTATTTAGAAATAGAGTCCTAACAGATTTAATAAGGTTAAGATGAGGTCATTAAGGTAGGCCCTAAGCTGATATGACTGGGTTCTTATAAAAAGGAGGGAGCAAGAGAAAGAGAGAGAGGGGGACAGAGAAGATGTCCACATGAAGACAGAGAGGGAGAATGCCATGTGATGTTGGAGACAGATTTTTGGAGTGATGCACTACAAGCCACAGAACATTAAGGATTGCCAGCAACTACTGGAAGCTAGGAGAGAGGCATGGAACAGACTCTCTTTCAGAACTTTCAGAAGGAACCAACCCTGCTGACACCTGACTTTGAACTTTTAGCCTCCAGAACTATGAGACAATACATTTCTGTTTTAAGCCACCCGGTTTGTAATACTGTTACAGCAACCCTAGGAAACTAATACACAGTCTAAAAATTATTTTTTTACTTTAAAATACAGTATGATCTTTTATAAGTAATGAATGCTTTTTAAAAACTGATTTCTTTAAAAAAAAACTTTATTGAGGTAAAATTCACATGCCATACAATTAAATCTATCTATGGAATGTGTATATGTCAGTAAATTTTAGAATATTCACAGAATTATGCAACTATCGCTACAATGTAATCTTGGAACATTTTCAACACCCCAGTTATTCTTCATTCCCCTCTCCTGCAGCCCCTGGCAACCATCAATCTACTCTCTGTCTTTGGATTTACCAATTCTGAAAACTTCATATAAAGGAAATCATATGTTATTAATATGTGGTCTTTCCTAACTGGCTCCTATCAATGAGCATAATGTTTTCAAGGTTTATCTATGTGGTAGCATGTATTAGTACTTCATTTTTTTATTGTCAAATGATATACCATTGCATGGATATACCACTGCATGGATATACCACATTTCATTGATTCACTAATCAATTAATGGACATTTAGATTGTTTCTACTTTATGGTTATTGTGATTAACAGTGTTCTGAACATTTGCACAAGTTTTTGTATGGACATATGTTTTCATTGTTCCTGGTAAACCCATTCGTTTTTCCTGTTATAACCCACAAGTGGAACTGTTGTGTTGTATGGCAATTCTTTTTGACGTTTTGAAGAAGTGCCAAACTGTTTTCCAAAGAGGCCACATCATTTTACATCCCCACCCGCAAAGTATTAGGGTTCCAGTGTCTCCACATCTTCAGCAATATTTTTTACCATTTGTTTTTAAATTATAACTATTTTAGTGTGGGTGTTTTTTATTTACAGTTCTCTGATGACTAACATTGTGGCCATTTGTATGTCATTGTTTGAGAAATGTCTGTTCAAGTCTTTTGCCAATAACTAAATTCGTTTGTCTTTTTATTGTTGAGTTGTAAGAATTTTTGTTTTTTTCTTTTATCTAGAGACCAGGTCTTGCTATGTTGCCCAGGCTGGTCTTGAACTCCTAGGTCCAAGCAGTTCTCTTGCCTCAGCCACCCAAAGTGGTGGGATTACAGATGTGAGCCATCAAACCTGGTCAAGACTTTTTATACATTCTGCATAGGAGTCCAATGTCAGATATATAATTTGAAAATACTGTATTTTCTCTCATTCTGTAGGATATCTTTTTACTTTTTCTATGATATTCCTTGACACAGAGTTTTTAAATTTGATGGGTCCAATTTACATATTTTTATCTTTTATTACTCATGCTTTTGGTGTTGTGTCTAAGAAACTATTCCGTAATCCAAGGTTACAGTCTACATGCCTGTTTTCTTCTAGGAGTTGTATAGTTTTACCTATTACATTTAGTTCTATGATCCATTTTGAGTTTATTTTTATATACAGTTGAAGGAGGTGATCCAGTTTCATTCTTTTGCATGTGGATATTCAGTTGCCTCTGTACCATTTGAAAGAGACTATCCTTCTCCCTATTGAAGTGTTCTGACACCCTTGTCAAATATCAACTGACCATAAATGTGAAGGATTATTTATGGATTCTCAATTCCATTTCACTAATCTATCTGTCTCTCCTCATGGCAGTACCACATAGTTTTGTGGAGAGCTGCACAGGGCACACATGGCCTTAGTTTGGAAGCTGAAGAAGACTCTGAAGGTCCCCACTCACACCTGGGGCTGTCAACAAGTTGCACTCCTTGTAGCAGCCACTCCATGATCATCACACTCTGTTTTACAGATAAGCAAAGTGAGACTTAGAAAAGTAAAATGCTAGCCAAGTCATGCATAAATCTTAGATTTGAATCCAGGTCTGAGTCTACAGCCTATATTCTGAGTTGTTGTGCTATATTACCTCTATTTCTTCAAGTATGTGGGCTTAAAGAAATAGTAACTTATCAACAAGTATCTATTGATTAAACAGATGGTTCTTTTTGAAAAGCACCGCCATCTTTCCAGTTGTCCACTCCAGTAACCTGAAGTCATCTTCAATTCCTCACCTTGCCCATTTCCTCTACTTGTAATTGGTGCCCTCTTCCTGTCCATCTTAACTCTTGAACATTTTTATAATTTCTCTCCTCATCTCCAGTGCTGCAGTCTTTGTCAGAACGTCTTTCGCCTAAACCACTTCAATGGCTTTCTAACTGGTCTTCATGCCTGTAACCTTTCCCACACCCCATTCTCCTCATCAATTTTCTACAGAATAAAATTACAAAATTATACCTTAGCATAGAATTCTCGAATATCTTTCTATTTCTCCATTTGGAATTATATAGTACTGTAAACAAAGCCGAGTTTTTGTGCATACTAATACATTTATTAGTAATGTCCTCCTTTGTTGGTCCGCTTATTGAACAGCTGCTCATCTTCTAATCCTTGCTTCACATTTTGTATCACCTAGGTATTATTTATAAATTATTGCATACCTATGCTCACATTAAACACTTAATTTGACCATAAATAATTTACTTCATATTGTGGTTTTGGTCACTATGAAGGAATCTTTTTCTATTTTCATTATGAATGAGTGTTCCCATTTACCTTTACAGGTTAAAAAGAATATTTTCTTGTATATTTAAAGATTTTAACAAAGAGCTTGGTTAGCTTGTTAAGCAGCACCCTCAGACTAGCTGATAACTGCTTAGCATCATAGCAGACGGTGTCAAAGCTAGTGGTGAGGGATCTCGTGAGACATATGTACAGAGTAATAATTAAAGCCCTAAAGTTTTTATGATAATTATTTCTAAGTCAGAGTGGATTTGTGATAATGTTATGCTCCCATTCTTGCCTTCGGTTATGCTTTCTTAAGTGAGAAAGAAAAGGATGGAGTAATGGCTATTAAATAGAAAATTATTACCATAAAAATGTGGTTCTCATGAGTATGCCTTGTGGTAGAAGAAAATCAGTGAGCAATGCCACCTACAAAGTGTGTCACACAGTTCACATAATTGGGTAGTACATTGAAGATCATGTATAAATGCCTTCACAGGCACATACAAAAGAGGAACCTCTTGTGAGTTCTTCTGACATTTTCCTGTTTGACTAGGTTTATGTCTGGTTTGGGGAAAACTTGCCAGAAGTCAGTGCAGCAGCTGTGAGACTAATATTCATTGCCAATTCCATGAAGTCAGACTCTGACCCAGCTCACCCTGATTAGATTTCCTTTGAGGGCTGTGTGCTTGAGCCATGCAAAAGTAGAGTGGTCCCCACACAAAACCTCTCTCCTTAATCCTTAATTACTTCCTCTACATGGACATGCTTCAAAGAACCTGGATTGGTTGCAAAACAGGAAGTTACCCAAGGGTCTCTGCCATTACGATTGTAACAGATTCACTTTTTTTGTAGGCATCCTGAATTTTCAATACTTTTTCTTCTATGCAAGGTCCAGCTTCATGAGTATTCCTCAGAGCCCTTCTAAATGCTGAGGTTTCTGAAACATCCCTCCACCTCTTCAGGGAAAAAAAGCCCTCCTCTCTTTTTTCATACACACTTTTGAAGGTGTCTTGACTAATTCTTTAAACACCATTACTATTTCATAAACAGAACTCTGGGTGATAGGGTACTACTGGCTTACTACGGTGTTCAAGGCAGGAGGACTGGCAAGAAGTGTGAGCATGGAGAAGTGAGATTCCCAAATTGCTTTTATTGTTCCCTGTTGATTTTGTTTGATTTGAACACTTTGTAAGACCCAGAAGATAGTTTATTTCTTGAAAACTTCAAGGGTAACTTCTTCGATCCAGGGAGTCATGCTCTCAAACCAGCATGAGCAGAGTACATGATATTAAACTGATTACATTATCAATTAAATAATCTTTATTAGTTCATATGGGTTGAAACAATGTGGAAAAAAGATTCATTTTCAACATCTTGAAAGAAAGGGTCAATTGATTTTGTTTTTATCTTCCAAAAGCACTACAAATGGAAGTAATGGTGATTTCCATACTGCCATGGGTCATAATAAAGTTTAAAATATTAAAATACCTTTCTTCTAAGAGAGTTCCTTATTCCTGAGCCCCCTCCCTGGTACATGATCTGATGTTTAAAAAAATAAACAGTTTTCTGTTTGTTGTAGTGGCTGTTTACTTGAAAAAAATCTAAAAAACATAGCCAATTAATAAGCTATTTAGAGGCCGGGCACAGTGGCTCATGCCTGTAATCACAGCACTTTGGGAGACTGAGGTGGGCGGATCACCTAAGGTCGGGAGTTCGGGACCAGCCTGACCAACATGGAGACACCCTGTCTCTACTAAAAACACAAAATTAGCCGGGCATGGTGGTGCATGCCTGTAATCCCAGCTACTAGGGAGGCTGGGGCAGGAGAATCACTTGAACCCGGGTAGTGGAGGTTGCGGTAAGCCAAGATCGCACCATTGTACCCAAGCCTGGGCAACAAGAGTGAAACCTTATCTCAAAAAAAAATAAAAAAAAAAAAATAAAAAAAAATAAAAAAAAGCTATATTTAGAGCATTATTATGATGAATAAGAGAAATGATTAATTTTTTTTAATCCCAGTTGGTCCTGATTATTAGAAAATTAAATGGCTTAAAGGAATTTCTCAAAAGAAAGTTTTCAAAGTGATTGTATTTTAGAACCAAAGGAAAATCAGTTGCAAGTAAAGTTTCGAATATGTTTATACAAATAGCTATCTTGCTTTGTATGTTTTCACGTCTATGTCTGGATAACGTAATGAAAACAAGAAACATAAACATGATAGTGTGATTTTGAATATAGAAAAATGGTTTTAATGTTGCAATATTTTAGCCTTTGGAAAAACCTGATTATTATATGAAAAAGTTAAGAATTCTTACTATATTTTCCTATTTCATTTCATTTATCTTTGTCTTAGTTTTGTAAACAAGCAATTTTATGTATGATAGCACAAAAATTGAGGATAAAATTATCTACTTCATATGCTTTATTTATTATTTTAAAGTTTCATTTTAATTTTTCACTTTTTAAAAGCAAGTTTTCTTTTTTCTCATTTTCCTTACACCAGTTCTAGTAACTTTTGTTTTTTTTTTGAGACGGAGTCTCGCTCTGTCGCCCAGGCTGGAGTGCAGTGGCGCGATCTCGTCTCACTGTAAGCTCCGCCTCCCGGGTTCACGCCATTCTCCTGCCTCAGCCTCCTGAGTAGCTGGGACTACAGGCCCCCGCCACCGCACCCGGCTAATTTTTTGCATTTTTAGTAGAGACGGGATTTCACCGTGTTAGCCAGGATGGTCTCAATCTCTTGACCTTGTGATCCGCCCGCCTCGGCCTCCCAAAGTGCTGGGATTACAGGCGTGAGCCACTGCGCCCAGCTCTAGTAACTTTTTAAAAAGTGAGATAGGCCATTTTGGAGAAGAAGAAAATATTTCAGTGTGATTGTTTGACACCAATGAATGCAATGAATGTGGAGAAGTGTGTTTAAACTATTTTTTTCAATTTGAATACAATAATCTATGTGGAAATCACATGCAGACAGATGCTCCTGAGAAATTACTATATTTCTGAACAAGATTGGAATTTCCCACAGAATAAGAATTAAGAATTGTTAAGCACTTCAAAATTAACAACTCAGCAGAAATCATGCAACTAGGTATAAAAAAAATGTTCAGATCCAATAATATAAAAGTTCTAGTTAAAAATTAAAGAAAAACTATTATTAATAAAGTTTAAGTATATAATTCAGCCACAATCTTTATCCTGTTTCCAAATTTCAAACAGGTAGGCTGGGCATTATGGTTCACACCTGTAATCCCAGCACTTTGGGAGGCCAATGGGCAGATCACCTGAGGTCAGGAGTTTGAGACTAGCCTGGTCAATATGGCAAAACTCCATCTCTATTAAAAATGTAAAACAAATAGCTGGGCATTGTGGTTTGTGCCTGTAATCCCAGCTACTCAGAAGGCTGAGGTACGAGAATTGCTTGAACCTGGGAGGCAGATGTTGCAGCGGGCCGAGATTGCATCACTGCACTACAGCCTGGGTGAGAGAGTGAGACTCTGTCTCAAAAACAAAACAAAAACACCAAAAAAAAAAAAAAAAAAAAAAAAAAAACTGTCAAATTTCAAATAGGTAATAAAATTTTTATGGTATTGTTGTCATAATGTTAAGTTATTATAATTATAAAAGTCCCCAAATTATACATAAATGATTATTAAAAATGTATTATAATAAAGTAATTATTTTTGTAAAATACTGTGATTGCTTTTTAAATTCAGGACATAATAAATGTTATGACTATCAATTAGTCATAATTAAATTAAACATAAATAAATTAAATGTTATGACTATCAAAACAAGTGTATTGTACAGGATCAAAGCTTGAGATGAGGTGAATAAAACCACAAGCAATCTTACATTATTTTCAATGAATTTTTACACAAGATAGCAGTCATGCTTGAAGCCTGCTTTTGTAACAAATTATGCATAGGTGTTAAAATAAATGCTTATTATCATAGCTGGAAAAGATCCATTGCATATGGATGTTCAAATTGTTCCATATTATCTAGTTTGATATATAAAATCTTGTGATATCAGTAGAGCAGGTAAAATTAGTCTTTATTTCATAGATGAAGTAAAACTTGAGTTTAAATGACTTGCTCAAGTCAAACAATTGGCTACTGAATCGGGAAGCAAGGACTAAAGGCCAGGTTTGCTGACCTTGGTTTAGTAAGTTTCGTTTCCATTATTCCACGAGGAAATTTACATATAATTAAAGGTACTGATTTTAGTATACTTTGTTTTCTGAAAAAGTTTGTGTAGAATTGGTATTATTATTATTATTATTATTTGAGACCAAGTCTTGCTCTGTTGCCCAGGCTGGAGTGCAATGGCACCATCTCGGCTCACTGCAACCTCCAAGCTATTCTTCTGCCTCAGTCACCTGAGTAGCTGGGACTACAGGCACACGCCACCACATTTGGCTAATTGTTTAGCCAATTGTGGCTGCAACAATTGGCTAATTGTTGTATTTTTAGTAGACATAGGGTTTCATCGTGTTGTTCAGGTTGGCCTTTAACTCCAGACCTCATGATCCACCCACCTCGGCCTCCCAAAGTGCTAGGATTTACAGGTGTGAGCCACCGCGCCAGGCCTATTATTATTTTTAAATGCATTCTTTTATTGGGTTGGTGAAAAAGTAATTGCAGTTTTGGACCATGAATTTTAAATCATTATAACTAGGCTCAAACATATCTTTATCAATCAAAATAGGAACCATTACAATCAACCCATTTTTGAGAAATGTTTGTTTATTCCTATAGAGTAAAAATCCATACTTTGAGGTTCAATGAACTCTTGGTAAGCATTTTCTGCATTATGTTGGTTGTGGAAGTGTTTTCCCTGCAAAATGTTGTGGAAGTGCTTCAAGCGGTAGTCGGTGGCCAAAAGTTAGGTAAATATGGGAATGAGGCAAGATTTCATAGCCAAATTTGTTCAACTTTTGAAGCATTGGTTGGGCAACGTGCGGTTAGTTATTGTGGAGAAGAATTGGGCCCCTTCTGTTGACCAACTCTGGCTGCAGGCATTGCAATTTTCGGTGTATCTCATCAATTTGCTGAGCATGCTTCTCGGATGTAATGGTTTTGCTGGGATTCAGAAAGCTGTAGCGGGTCAGACTGGCAGCAGACCACCAAACAAATGACGATGTCTTTTTGATTTTTCGATCAGCTCATGAGGCACCCATTTACTGAACTTTTCCACCTTTCCAATTTCAGCTTCAATGATTGCTCTCAATTGGTCGTTGTCAACTTCTGGTGGCCGGCCACTGCACTCCTCATCTTCAAGGCTCCTAGCTCCTTTGCAAAACTTGAACCACCACTGCACAATACGTTTATTAGCAGTTCCTGGGCCAAATGCGTTGTTGATATTGCGAGTTGTCTCCGCTGCTTTACGACCCATTTTGAACTCAAATAAGAAAACTGTTTGAATTTGCTTTTTGTCTAATTTACATAGTCCAAAATAAACACAAATTAAACAGCAAACAATAAGTTATTAGCAAAAATAAATAAATAAATAAAGTGAGAGATACCCATTAAAATGATGTGTAACATAATCACATTTATTTAAGTGTGTATTCCAGTATCAAATGGCAAATTTCAACAATGCAAAACCCACAATTATTAATACACTTACACTCACCTAATAGCTATAGAACCTCTTTTTGAACCTTAAATTTTCTCTATGGGAAGATATTAAGTGAAAAATTACATTTCTGTAATAAATATAAGGCTTTTAGGTTCTGTATTTATTTTCTCTTTAGTGAGCTTAGGTAATTAGTATCATTAGAGGAATTTGTCCATTTAGCCGAGGTGTCCAATCTGTGGGCCTAAAGTTGTTGGTAGTATTTCTTTATTATCTTTTAAACATTCATAAAGCTGTGGTTATATTCCCCTTTTCATTTCTGAAACTTTTTTCTCTACATCTGGTAATACGTTTCTAATTTTTTTGGTCTTTCTAAAAAAGTAAGTTTTGGTTTAATTATTTTTTCTCCATTCTTTACTATTTTCCAGGAAAATTATTTTTATCACATAATAATATTTAATACAGAACTGTCAAAAATTGTGACACGTCTGCCCCACAAGGCAATTGGGAAGGTCAAAATATGATGTTTTACACACTAAAATTTTGAGACATCTATTTAGTTTAATATTTAATACTTGCTAATTTAGTAGTAAACTCAAAGTAATATATGCAAAATGGTTAATAGTAAAATGATATTTAAAGGCTTATAATGAAAAACAAGTATTCTCTTTTCTATCCACCATCACCTTGGATGCTCTTCCTTCTGACTACTTCCTGCCATAGGGACCATTTCCCAAAAGCAACTACTTTTGATTTTTTTAACTGTTTCTCCTGTTAGGTACATTCAAGCTTAGCAGTGTAAAAAAATCAAATAACCAAAATAATTCTAAATAGCACTAACATTACTGAATCCGAAAAGATTCAGTGATTGAGAACATTAGGGCCATTAGTAAGAATATCAATGGTCATTTTATAAAAGTGCTGATCAATACATTTTCATAAGACATGGTGGTGGACAACAAAGACCTTTTTGTGTATAGAATTTTGTGATCAGCTATTTTTATTTTCACTGAAGACAAAAGTTATCTCTGTATCAGGATACACAGAGAAAATTATATTGGCATATACTGTTGTTAGGATTTTCTCAACTGCAAAATTGCATTTATCCAATAAATGTTTCTTTAAAGTACATTTTGGAAATCTTTGTCTTAGTAAAGGCAATTCTCTAGTCACCTTGCCTAGTCATAGTCTTGTGAGAATAACAGTTAATGGATTCAGGCTTTGAATTCTGCCTTTGTACAGACCTAGTAATCCAGGCAGAGACTGGATCGAATCCTGTTCACAGGAAGCTTTCAGTTGTCCATGGGTACTTCTGGGATCTAGTAAGCAGAAAGGAGTGTAAGGTCTCTCTCACAATGTCAAAGCTTTATGCTGTTGTCAACACTACATCTTCAAGTTGTATCTGAAGGGATAAGGACCCAGTTTCAGGGGATATGTTTTTATCTTGTACAAGATGTCTTATTTTTATTACCTGCCTTGAAATCTTAAGGGACAAGATGTGGGAAGCAAAAATCACTTATTATTTTTATGATCATATATTAAAAATGGATTGTTAATCCTCATCTTAGTTTCATGATCATATGCTGAAAAATGGGCTGTCAAGATACACCCAGAGATCATAGAATTTAAAGAAAGAAGGATCTTATATTTATGATGGTACTATTGGAGCATTTTTTTTTTCTGCATTAAAGTGGCACAGGAAAAGCTAGAACTGCTTAAATGATGCTGAAAAGACTAATTAAGTAATTGGATACATTGACAGTGGTTGTCAGAAAGAAGGTCATAGAATACCACAATTCAGTGGCTCTTTATCTGAGTTCGGTGATAAATGCCAGGCTCAGTTCATTCAGTCAACTTCCCTCCCTAATGATATGTGGAAGCATTAAAAATGGATTTCTTCTTTGTCAACAGTACATCGTGTATAGCTAAAATGAGTGGCAGTTTTCCACTCTAATTTAGTTCTTAGAATTTTTTTTAAGTAAGTTGGTACATAAACTTGGCATGTGACATTGGCTATGACTACAGATTTTGAAAAGTTTGTGGATGTAACTGAAAGATCAAGATTAGCCAGAATGCTTGGGTTAGAGAACTTGTTACTAACTACTGTGTAAACTGGTTAATTAGTAATCTCCCTAAACTTCAGTTTTATTTTATTTATATATTTATTTTTTTGAGACAGGGTTTCGCTCTTGTTGCCTAGACTGGAGTGCAATGGTGCAGTCTTGGCTCACTGCAACCTCTGCCTCCCGGGTTCAAGTGATTCTCCTGCCTCAGCCTCCCAAGTAGCTGGGATTACAGGCATAAGCCCCCAAGCCTGGTTAATTTTTGTATTTTTAGTAGAAATGGGGTTTTACCATGTTGGTCAGACTGGTCTTGAATTACTGACCTCAGGTGATCCACCCTCCTCAGTCTCCCAAAGTGCTGGGATTACAGGTGTGAGCCACCATGCCTGGACTAAACTTCAGTTTTCTCAACTGTAAACCTGTGATTAAAATACCTTTCTCATAGAAGATTAGAATGGTTAAATAGAATGACATAGGTGTAATGCATAATAGATCCTCCAAAAATGTCTATCTGACCCAAGATAGTAATGCCTTTAAAAAAATTTCAAAAAATTATTTTGTGATGTTCAGTTGAAATTTTTCTAAATAAATCAGACTGGACAATAGCAATTATTGACAGGCTACAGAGCAACAGGAGCACTCATATAACGCTGATGAGAGTGAACGTTGGCTCAATAACTTAGGAAACATTCTGGCATTACCTAAGGAATATAAAAGGGCCTACCTTACAGTCCAGTAGTTCTAATCCTAGCTATACAGTACTTCCACACCTAGAGAAACCTTTGCTATATGCATCTGGAGACATAAATCATGCATGATTTTAGCAGCACTGTTTGTAACAGAAAGGAGAGTAGGAATAACCCATATACTCATCACAACAGAATAGATAAACAATAGAATAAACAGCATTAAAGGTGAACTACATCTATCTCAATGAGCATAAAATTATCTCAGACATAATATTGAGTCAAAAGGCAAGTTAGAAGAATATACAGTATGTGCAGTGCTCCATTTTATAGAAAGTACCAAAACAGGCAAAACTAAACGACATATTTTAGATTATCTATTTATCTATCATTGAATTACCTATCATCTCTTCTTTCCATCGTTTGTCTATCTATGCTTAAATAATAAAGGGAAAAAGAAAACAAGTAACATAAAATTTAGGATAGTGGTTACTTTTGGAAAGAAAGAAATGCCAGTGGTGGGGGGAACAACAAGGAAGCTTCTAAGAAGTTAGTTTTATCTATGTTTTTAGGGGAAAGGCTGGTACGCAGGTGAACAGGTGACCCTTGAACAACACAAGTTTGAACTGCAGCGACCCTCTTATTTGCAGATTTTTTCAATAAATACATTGGAAATTTTTTGGAGATTTTCAATAATTTGAAAAAACTCACAGATGAGCCAAACAACCTAAAAATATTGAAAGAATTAAGAAAACATTAGATATGTCATGAATGCATAAAAATACATAGATACTGGTCTATTTTATCATTTACTCCCATGAAATATACACAAACCAATTATAAAACATTAAAATGAATGAAAACTTACACATACAAATGCAGACAGTACATGGCATCATTCTCAGTCCAGAGAAATGTAACCAAATATAAAGATGCTCTATTAAATCATAACTTTATAAAATTAACTGTAGTATGTACTGTACTACTGTAATAACTTTGCAGCCACCCCGTCACTATTGTGGTGCAATCAAGTGTTGTGAGTATCCACTTAAATTGCCATATGATACTTATCATCTCTGTGTAAGCAGTTTGTCCATTGGGTAAACTGCATATGGAAGTGAAATGATCTCTCATTATTTCTTACGTATTTTTCATCGTGCTTAGTACAATACCATAAACCTTGAATAACACCATGAGACCCATACGAAGTGCCACTAGTGGTGCTTGAAAGAGCTCCCCAAAACACTGAAAAGTCATGACATAACAAGAAAAAGTGGAATTGCTTGATATGTCCCATGATTGAGGTCTGCAACTGTGGCCGTCATTTCAGACAGACATCTTGTAAACAGACAATGTAAACATATGGTATTGGTAAATACAATACTGTAAATGTATTTGCTCCTCCTTATGATTTTCTTAACAGCATTTTCTTTTCACTACGTTACTTTATTGTAACAATACAGCGTATAATACATATAACATTCGAAATATGTGCTAATCAACTGTTTGTGTTATTGGTAAGGCTTCCAGTCAACAGTAGGCTATTCGTAGTTAAGTTTTTGGGGAGTCAAAAGATATACATGGGTATGGGGAGAGGGGCTGTCACTCCTAACCACTGTGTTGTTCATGGGTCAACTGTGTTAGCTTTCTAGGGTTGCTGTAACAAATTGCCATGACCTGGGTGGCTTAAGACAACAGAAATCTATGCTGTCATGGTTCTGAAGGCCAGAAGTCTGAAATCGAGGTGTCAGCAGGGTTGTTCCTTTTCAGAGGCTCTAAAGGAGAGTATTTTTCCTGCTTTACTTCTAGCTTTGTAGGCTGCTGGCAATCCTTGACATTCCTTAGCTGGTAGATGCATCACTCCAACCTCTGCCTCCATCTTCACACTGCCTTCTCCTCTTACCTTGCCCTGTGTTCTCCTCTTCTGTCTTTTATAAGTACATGTGTCATTGAAGTTAGGGCCCTCCCTAATCCAGGTGGATCTATCTCATCTCAAAATCCTTAACTTAATTACATCTGCAAAGAGGCTTCAAATAGATATACCTCTTAGGGAGTCTATTATTCAACATATTATAGTAGGTGTACATTTTATCATTAGTAGATGACTGTACATAGACATTATGTATACATTCCTTTGGATGTTTGATATATATATTTTCAATAAAGATAAATTTGCTTAAAATTAAAATGTGAAAGAAATTAGAGACAGAAGATTCTAATGTCAATTTTAAGGTTAGATTATCTCCTTAACTTGACTACCTAAAATATGATTTTCTCAATAAAAGAAGTATTTTCCTAATATTATATAGTAAAATAATTTTGTTCATATATTTCTATTTATACACATACATATACATATTGCATATTTCATTTTCAGCATAGGCTAATTAAAAAATATGCTGAAGCTGAGTTTTCTATTCCTATGTTCTTCATAGAAACAACATTAAATCTGATTTCATATTTGAGGTTGTTTCTAATTTTCATGGTTAGTTTTCTGTATTCAAATAATAAAGAGTTAAGAATTTTAAGTTGATTTATAAGTAGTCTCTTTTTTTTTTTTTTGAGATGGAGTTTCACTCTTGTTGCCCAGGCTGGAGTGTGCAATGGCACCATCTCTGCTCACTGCAACCTCCGCCTCCCAGGTTCAAGCCATTCTCCTGCCTCAGCCTCCTGAGTAGCTGGGATTACAGATGCCCGCCACCACCCTGAGCTAATTTTTGTAGTTTTAGTAGAGATGGGGTTTCATTATGTTGGCCAGGATGGTCTCAAACTCCTGACCTCAGGCGATCCACCCTCCTCGGTCTCCCAAAGTGTTGGGATTGCAGGCATGAGCCACCATGCCTGGCCAGTAGTCTCTTTTGATATTATTGGACAATTTACAAAAAAGGGGGGAAAAGGATGAATAATCCTCTGAAAGAAATAGACTTATCTGGTTTCATCCAAGAAGTGAACGTTTCCATTTTTGGCTATCATGTTGACAACTAATTTTAAAAATATTAATTACTTATGTTGGAGAGGATGTGAATATATGGATATCCTTTTACATTTTTGGTAGGAATACAATTTGTCATAATCTTTCTAGAATGGAATTTGGCAGTACATATCAAAAATTTTACAGTATTTATATCCTTCACCCCAGTAATTATATTTATAGAAATGTATACTGAAGAAATAACAGATATTCATCTAGATTTATATGCAAATATGTTTAACTACAATTATTAGCAACAGTGTAAAACTGAAAATAATCTAATTTTCCTAAAATAGGGTAAATTAACTATCATTTTCAGGTTCCAGTCATCTATTGCTATGTTTGTTACATACTACCACCTAACTTAGTGGCTTAAAATAAAAATTGATTATGACATCTCACAATCGTGTGTGACAGCACAGCAAAGATGGGCTATATCTCTGCTCCACAATGTCTGGGACCTCAGGTAGGTTAACTCAAAAGCTAGGGGCTGGATCATATAGCTGGGGAATGACCAGGCATCTGTCCTTCTCTCTACCTGGTTTCTTCATGTGGCTAGTTTGGGCTTCCTCACAGCATGGTGGGCTCTGTGTATAGTTGGAAATCTCACGCAGCAACTCAGGGATTCAAAAAGAAGAAACTGAAGCTGCCATTTTCTTACCACCTATCTGGTATCTGACTGTGTCTGTCACTTCCTCCATATTCTCTTGGTCAAAGCAGTGAGACAGCCCACTCAAATTCATGAGAGGAGACACAGTTCTAACTTTTGATGAAAGGAATACGGCAGTAGTCCGTTTTCATGCTACTGATAGATATACCTGAGACTGGCATATTTACAAAAGAAAGAGGTTTAACTGGACTTACAGTTCCACATGGCTGGGGAAGCCTCACAATCATGGCGGAAGGCAAGGAGGAGCAAGTCACGTCTTACATGAATGGCAGCAGGCAAAGAGAGCTTGTGCAGAGACATTCCTGTTTTTAAAACCATCAGATCTCTAAAAATTCCCACTTTTAAAACCAAAAACTTTCATTTTTAAAGCTATCATTCACTGTCATGAGAACAGCCCACCCTCATGATTCAGTCATCTCCCTCTGGGTCTCTCCCACAACATGTGGGAATTATGGGAGCTACAAGATGAGATTTGGGTGGGGACACAGAACCAAACCATATCAAGTACCAAGGAAGTTGTGGCAATCTGTAAGCTGCCACACTTTATGATGTAATAGTGGCCATTACAAAATATTATACTGCTAGTTATTGGATAGCAAAGAAGGTGATTATTTTCAGTAACATTATTTTGGTTGTGATTACAAGCAAAATAATTTGACTTTCAAGGAAATTCTAAAAGAAGAAAAATATATTACATAATGGTGGAATGTTTAATAAGTAAAACAAAAATAAAATAAAATGCTTCCATGGCAATTCATTTGAAGATCAGCAGGTATTTATAATGTTTTGAAAAGTTTATGCAAGCTGTTATCATTTTTATAGCTTTATTCTTGTGGGGATCAGAATAAATTGAACTTCATATAACTTCAAAATAAAAGAGAAATCAGTGACAGAAATTAGTTGAGGACAGAAGGGAATGCTGACATATTTCTAGGAAAATCTATAGCCTAAGGGGATGGGAAGGAATGCAGAGTTAGAAAAGAAAAATATATACAAAAATTATGAGTAAAGAGGACATAGGATAAACATTTTAAGGCACATTCTAACAAGAGAAAATATGGTCATTTACAAGGAAATGAGTGAAACTTGTAGAATATTGGATTATTATAATCCCACTATTAGGAGTTTACTTGAGCAAAATTTTGAGGTCATTGCTGTTTCAGAAATATCTGTGGAAACAAAGCTTTAAAGATAGAAAGAATGATTAAACAAAATGATTAGAGTAATGGTCAGGTAACCTATGGAATATCAATTTACTAAAATATTATCTAATAATATGTTTAAAAGTTTAAAGACTGAGAAAAACTGTTTATATAACAACACTAATTGAAAAAGTAGAAACTCATTAGAATTAACATTGTATAGGCCGGGCATGGTGGCTCATGCCCATAATCCTAGCACTTTGGGAGGCCCAGTCAGGCAGATTGCCTGAGCTCAGGAGTTCGAGACCAACCTGGGCAACATGGTGAAACTCCATCTCTACTAAAAATACAAATTAACTGGACATGATGGAGTATGCCTGTAGTCCCAGCTACTTGGGAGACTGAGGCACGAGAATCACTTGAACCCACAAGGTGGAGGTTGCAGTGAACCAGCCACTGAACTCTAGCCTGGGTGACAGAGCAAGACTCTATCAAAACAAAAACAACGTATAAAATACACAAATAATAAAAATTGGTAGACAATTTAGACATGAAAATACAATGCAGGACTAGGGATAATGGTTTTAGTAGTTTTGCATTAGTGTTACAAATTTTATATTATTATGTAAGGAAGACTTAAACCAATTACTAAATATAGGAGAGTAAACCTTGGAATTTAAATGTTGAAGCCTTTTTATGTTTTATTTTTGTAGTTAAATGATTCATATTTATCAAGATTATTTTAAAATATAAGGAGAAAAAGAAAATACAAAATTATATAGATCCAAAATGGTAAGATACCAATTTTATAAAATCACTCTCATTCTTAAGCAATCATGGTTTTGCCAACTACAGTATTCTAGTGGTAAAACAATAGTAACATCTTTTTAAGGACACATAGTTCAGTTCAGTACCCTTTAGCCACAAAGTACAACTGTTGCCCTTTGCTCACATAGAAGGAAAAGAATAATTATTCAGAGGCTACTTCCTTAATACATGGCAATAAAACTAGGTCTCTAAAAATTGACTTTCAATATGTTAATTTGTAAATAGAATAAAACTATTTTGAGAGCACTAGTTTTCTCTTATCTGGGAAGATCAGCTAAGGGAAAATGCAAGTATTAGTTGTATAATTTCAAGCCAGTAAAGCATTTGACACATAGAATCTGACTATCATAAACCATGTGTCTGCTTCAGATCATGTTATCCAGCAGACAATGTAAAAATCACACTTGTCTTTGTTTTTGTTGTTGTTGTTGTTTTTGTTTTTAAAGTGAATGTAAGTTTATTAAGAAAGTAAAGGAATAAAAGAATGGCTTCTCCATAGACAGCAGCCCTGAGGGCTACTTGTGGTCCATTTTTATGGTTATTTCTCGATTATATGCTAAACATATGCTAAACAAGGGGTGGATTATTCATGCATCTCCTTTTTAGATCATATAGGGTAACTTCCATTGTCCTGACATGTGAATTGTCACGGTGCTGATGGCAGTGTAGCAGTGAGGACGACCAGAGGTCGCTCTCATCACTGTCTTGATTTTGGTGGGTTGCAGCTTTACTGCCACCTGTTTTATCAGTGAAGTCTTTATGACCTGTATCTTGTACTCACTTCCTATCTCATCCGTGACTTAGACTGTCTAACCATCTGGGAATGCAGCCCAGTAGGTCTCAGTCTTATTTTACCCAGCTCCTACTCAATATGGAGTTGCTCTGGTTCAAATGCCTCTGACATTTCCCCCCTCCCTTTTACTATAGACCCCTTAATCCTAAGGGCTGCAGTGGGATGAAGATTCATCTTCTATAAATTCTTCATGTTCAATAGGGGTGATGATATTTCTGCCTATCAGGGTCTCTTATATTCAGGACAGAGGTGAGCTCAATCAGAAAGCATCAGCGTGATGAGGGCCATTTATAACTCTTGAGTTCCAACAAAACATGTTATCCGGAAGATTAATAAATATTTAATTTAAGAAAACATTGAGTAAGCTTATTCTGCATTCCCACACAAAGAGTACAACAGCAATATATTCCACAAGAGTAAAACAAACTATGTGAAATTATCCCAAGTAAACTAAATAAGAAGGCTTTCCATGAACTGGACAACTCTTGGAACCATGCTGATATGGAGCTGAATTGCTTCATATCAGAATTAGAATATTGATTCAGATTTTTACATTATGCATTCCTCTCATTTCTTCTGAGCTGCAGTTAGAGATCACTGATTGTTTCATGGGAATAAGCAGTCAGTCTAAATTGCAGAAAAATAACCAAAAAAGAAAAAAAAAAAAAAAACCAATGAGACTCTAATTTAATAACGAGTGTACTTACCATAGTTCTTGAAACATAATTTTTCTCTCTCCAGTCTCCCATTTTTACTAAAGACAAATCATGGTAAAACCGATTTGCTTTGTTATACTTGGCCTGATTATATTCAAAAAGTGCAGCAAGAATAATTATTTTTCACATAAGCCCTTTTTAAATTGTCTTTGATAGAACTCTTTTCCACAGAAGGAATCTCAGATAAGACCTTTTTTTAAAGCCCAGTCCAGCCAGGGGTGTGTACCCTGAAATACCTATGAATTAGGTAAATTCTTCTTCTTTTGAAGTTCCAAGATTACATGGGGCTCCTGGGCCTGTGAGAAAGTGACAGTCTTTACTTACCACAGGTCAGGAACCTTGTACGGGGACTGTGTAGACAAGGTATGAGGCTGGTTTTCCCAAGGGGCTTTCATTGACTCTACAAGTCAAGTTCAACTCCCTAAAGGAAAGCATGCCATTCCAGTCAAAGCCTTGGTAAAATAACCAGTTTCTTCAGTTGTGGCCTAGTCACAAAAGAAAGTGGATTCTTTTTTTTTTTTTTTTTTTTGAGATAGAGTCTCACTCTGTTACCCAGGCTGGAGTGCAGTGGTGCAATCTCGGTTCACTGAAACCTCTGCCTCCCAGGTCCACAAGATTATCCTGCCTCAGCTTCCCGAGTAGCTGGGATTACAGGCACCCACCACCACGCCCAGCTAATTTTTTTGTATTTTTAGTAGAGATGGGGTTTCATTGTGTAGCCAGGATAGTCTCTACCTCCTGACCTCATGATCTGCCCACCTTGGCCTCCCAAAGTACTGGGATTACAGGCATCAGCCACCACGCCCGGCCAAAGAAAGCAGATTCATATTGCACTTATACAAACAACTATATTGTCATAAGTCTAAAATACTCATGACTAGTTTCCAAGTTTTGGATAAATCAGGTAGAAAGAAACAAATATGCTCCAAATTTTGTTTACAGGGGTATACTTTACTCAATAGCTATAGCCTGTAAATAGCTCAAAAGAAAAGTTTCATTGACTCTGAAAAACAAAACAAAGGATCAGCAACATTTTAAGCAAAGTAAAAAAGATTACTTCAGTTTTCTATTAGTTTAGTCCATGCAGTTAACTCCTGTTCTGTTTGATATTCGGCTCTCCATGTGAGTCTTGAAAGTTTGTCCTCTATTCTAATGTTACAATCTCCAAAGTTACCAGAAATCTGAATTTAAAAACACATGTCAAAGTCCTATAGCTGACTATAAACCACCTTTTGAAGAAGATCAAAACAAGACAAGAGTTGTTGGTGGGTGACAAAGTCTTAGGACAGCCACTGTTAAAGTCATAATTGACTAGGAAATTTTGGTTACCTCTATGGCACACAATAAAATTGTTACATAAAATACAAATACAGCCCAAAGAAAGCCAATTTAATATTTGACAGTGCTTCCTCTCTGACTTTTATACCAAATAAGCCAAATGTCACTGTTGCATTAGTGCATTATTAATGTCAGACCCAATTCTCTATAAAACCTTATAGATAAATCTATCGTATTTTAATGTAAGATTCTCATAAACCTTTTATAACTCATTACAATTTTTTGTTAAAGAGCAGATCAGTGCTCTAAGAGAAACCTATTGTGCTTTTATTTCAATGTTCAGTTTATAGAAAAAGTGATAAATACTCCTTTAGTTTTAGCCAATATGTTCACACACATAATTTCTTTTACAAGATGACTTTTTCACAGACTTTCCACAACTTTCTCAAACCTTCAGCTTTATCTTATCTAACTTAAAACAATCCTTTTTCCCTTTAAGCAAAAAAATTCATATTTGCATGCCTTCTTTTAATCTTTTACCAAAAGTATATTCTTCTTTTCTTACATGTCTTGCATGTAAAATCATTTCTTTAGTAGTCTGAATTACATGTTACAATGTTAACTCTTAGCAACTTTTACTTTTGGTGACAACCTTGGTAAGTAAGGGATTTTAATTATGTACTAGATGTGGAGCCTAAGACATCAGACAGAAATACAGATAAGAGCTGACTCTTTCCAGACTAGCTAGGGGCCACGGATCTCCACATGTCCCCAGGCCTTATCTAGAATGTAATGCTCCGAAGTACGTAAGTTAAACAATTTTTAAAAGTAAAAGAAGTAGCTTATGATCTTAAAGCATTTAGCAAACCTAATACCTGACTTGTATAATTTAGACCAAACGTTTACATTTTTGAAGATATTTTTATTTTAACAATAATGTTTAAAACTGTCTTTGTTTCCCAAAGAGTACGAAGTCACATGAATTAAAATGGATTATGCTTTTAACTTTTCTGACAAAATATTTTATTTAAGCACATTAGTTTTAAATTAATCAAAGCTTTTTTAAAAATATATATATCACACATACAGCACATGTAAATAGGCAGACAGAAGATTCAGTAGTTGCAAGATTTTTCATATTTGCCAGTTTTAGTTTCTTAATTGTATTACTGGCTTCAGGGTGGAGTCCTTAGAGGAACAGGGCCAGGAGAGCATGCGGTTTTTACAGCCTAATAAGCAGGCACAGCTAGAAGGCAAAAACAGATCTCTAGAAATTAAGGGTCCCATTTTTATACCAGATCCTAGATTCTCCCCAAAAAGAGGGAATCAGCCCATCCCCATGGAAGTCTTATCTCTCAGTGGGGAGTGGGGACATCTCGATACTTCCTAGGTGACCAAAAGCATGCTTCTCTGATCCAAATGTGTAAAGAGCTACATATCCTCCATAACTTTCATTAGCTTCTCCTACCTAGTTATTAGGTAAGAGTTATTAGTTATTACACACCAAAAGTCTTTCATAATGTAAAGTAATTTCCGATGCCCCCAAAAGTTAAAACCATCAGACAATGAAATGCAAAGCAGAACAGAACCTTAGATTTTGAGAGGGATCTATCTACTTCCAGTTCTTGGGGTTTCATGAGGGAAACAGAGGCTTTTCCCAAAACAGGATCTGTGGTGCCTCCTCCGTTTTTCGCAAGGAGTCCCAAGCTGTTAGAGCTTGAATATCCACTTTTAATTAAGCTGACTTTTAACCATAGTCCTCTTTAAAAAGTCCTTTTAAATTTCTTATTATCTGACTTTAGCCAGGCCAAATGGCCAATATTTCTATGCTTAGAGAAAGGAAAATTCAAGACGGTTTGTGAAGCGGAAGAGAAACAACAAATATAAAGGTCAAACAGATATCAAGTCAGAAAGGACTTATTTCCTAAGCCAGGGATTGAACCCTGAACCCAGGCTGCCATTGTGAAAAGAGAAAGCATGGCCACATGGTTTCAAGGTCAAGCTTCCAAGGACATACAAGACAAGAGGGAGACCTCATCTGGTTTCTTTTCAGGGACCTGCAACAAAGTTTGTATTAATAACTGACCAATTTGCTGGGCCATCTTGAACAGTGGACTTATGGGATTCTAGGCCCACATTCTATCCTAAGGTGCCCCTCTTTCTGATAGAAAAATACAGAAACACAAATTCATAGCACAAAGTAGAACAGATTAACTATAGCTTAAGACTAGCCACACAAATACCGTTCATTCGACAAGTTTGCGCACACAGAGAGCGCATGAGAGAGAGAGGCCAGAAATTTGACGGGTAAGAAAATCTACCCTTTTGCTGGCATGCGAGGCTTCTGGGTTCCCTTTCCCTAAGTGGCCCTGGTGACCTGGCTGGCTGCACCACAGCCCTGGAGGCCAAGCCACAGCACAAAGGAAAATTACTTTTTTCCTTTCTGACCAGAGCAAAATACATGTGATAAAACATAGACGTTAGCCACTCCACTTAGCACCCAATATCAGACTGGAAAGTCTCACACTTACCCCTGATTGGGCCCCATAATCATTAATCCAACCTCCAACAAGGATTTTCAACATGTGGTCTCTGGGCAAGATGGTCACTTCAAAGTCAGCCTAATGGTGTGCTCAGATGATTTTCATTTGGGTCGGGGTCTCCTTGGTATTGTTCCTCTTCCATGGTTTGCTAGAAAGATGTTACTGGACCCCACCACTTACCTGAAGTTAGCCTTTGAGTCAGGGGTTTCTCAGTATTGTCCCTTCTGTGGTCACCAGAAAGATGTTACCAGAAAGGGGTCCCCATCCAGAACCCGAGAGAGGGTTCTTGGATCTCATTCAAGAAGAAATTTGAGACAAGTCCATAGAGTAAAGTGAAAATAAGTTTATTAAGAAAGTAAAGGGATAAAAGAATGACTACTCCATAGACAGACCAGCCTTGTCTTTTCTTTGCATCTTGAAGGGTAGTTATGTCCTCTAATAGTTATAGGGAAAAAGTTTGCTGAGCATAGACAAAATAAATTTTGCCAATAGTTCAATTTCTAGGAACCTAAGAGATAAAACTTGTGATGGTTAATTTTATTTGTGAACATGACTGAGTTAAGGAATCTTCAGGTAGTTGGTAAAATATTATTCTGGGTGCATTTGTGTGGGGCTTTCTAGAAGAGATTAGCATTTCAAACAGTACAACTGGGAAAGATCACTTTCACCAATGTGAGTAGGCATCATGTAATCCATTGAGGACCCACATAGAACAAGGTAGAGGAAAAGCAAATTCTCTCTGTTCTTCAGCCAGGACAATCACCTTGCTCCTGGATGTTGGAACTCCTGGCTCTCTGGCCTTCACACTCAAGGAATTACACCCCCCAAACCCCCTTGGGTTTCTCAGGCCTTTGGCCTTGCACCAAGTTACACTACTATCTCCCCTGGCACCCAGGCCTTTGTGGTGAGACCGAACTAATTACCCCAACAGCTGTTCTGGTTCTCCAGCTTGCAGAACTCCTATTAGACATAGAAGTTCCAGAAACTTCTTAGTCTTTATTTCCTATTTCTCTTATGTTACTTCATTTTTTTTCCTTTTTTTTTTTTTGTTTCTCATGTTTCAGTGTGGGTAAATTCCTCAATGTGACATTCGTTTACTGGTTTTCATTTGATTGTGCCTGTCAGTAATTTAGCCTATTTATTATGTTTTCAACAATTGAACAATCATATTTTTATTTTAAATGTTTTTACTGGTTTTTCCCCACATTGCCTATTATTATTTTTTTCTGTCTGCTTTTGTATCATGTACCTTATATGAGTTTATAAGTTTGTTAGTTTATGGTAGGCTCAACAATTTAACACATAGATCATGAAATGTGATTAATAAATCATAATAATTTTATTTCTCATTCACAGCCTACTACAGTGTATTTGGTCCAGGTCATAGGGTACCTGTCTTTCCCACATTAATTTAGGAACTCAGTGAACTTCTGTTTTGTGGCTTTCATCTGTTAGAACCAAAGTTGAGGCTGAAATACAGATGTAGAAGGGAGAAAAAAGCAAGAAGGAAGCATAACCCTGTCTACTACTAGCTTAAAAGCTCTGGCATGAAATTGACCCATATCAGTTCTGCTCCTTTCCATCAACCCAAACTTACTCATACTGCCCCATCTGCAAGGGAAGCAGAGACATGTAATCTAACCAGGGACCCAGCAACAAGGGGAGAATGGATTTTTTTTTTTTATTATTCCTAGCTGTGTCTGCCACAAATGTGGCCACTCTTCTTGTTCTTCTTAAGTAGGTGTTATTCTTATATGTACATTTTGAGCGTTTCTCATTATATATTATGAAAATCTTTGTGAAGCTTTTCTACAAAATTAATTCCATCTGGAGTGAATTTGTATTATTAATTTTTCTGGCTATTTCTCTCATTTTTTCGGTGTTTTACATATTGGATTACGTATTCATTTTTGAGGACAGGGTTGTTTTCATTTGCGTTTCTTTAGTTTTGACCTCTGGCTTATCCTCCCTGTCCATTTATTGTTCAGATGACTCTAACTCAACCATTAAGGCTTTCATTCCAAATCCATTTTTGTATTTCTAGAAGTCATTTGAGATCTTCCTCATGATAATATTGGCAGTATTACAGAGCAAGTTCCTAATTCAGTAGGTGTCTTGCCTTACTTTCTTTTCAATGTGATGTGTCTCAGTCTTTTTAGATCCCTTGGCCTACAGATTTGTATGAAGTTATGTGCTCTGTATGTGGATAATCTGAGTTGTTATTTCACAGTCACCTTTTAGGAACCTATACAGATGCATCTGAAGCCAAAGTGCAATGCTCTGAATGCATTACACTCTCTTTTATAATAATATTAATCTGCATAAAGCAACTCCTAATAAATATTAATAATACTAATTGTATATGTATGTCATAATAGTGAAGAAGGATTTAGATGAAAATATGTACATTAATTATTAAAGCATTTTACTCACTTATAGTGCATATTATAGATAACGTTGAATTGAATCTTATGTATATTGCCCCCTTGCTCAATTTAGATGATTGTTAAAAAATCTGCTACTCTGGGAATTTAAGAAAAACTGCACAAAGGATTCTAACAAGAAATGGCCCAAAGGCATGAACTGATACTTTTACATGCTGAGATTCTGGTTTACTCCTTTTTTATTTTTCAACATGTTCTCTAAACAGCTTGCTTTGAAATGGGCAGTTCAATTCATAAAAGTTTAGTATTCAAATTCAAATTTACTTTTTCCCAAAGTGTGAATTGCAAGTTTTAAAAGCAATTTAATATCATTTAAAAGATAAAGAAGATGGACAGAATTCTTTGCATGAATGAATGAATTATTTGTTCATTCAATTTTTGTCATGATAGTCACAAAGTTGATGTAGAAACAAGAGAAAAAGGCAATATTTCTACTCTTACGAGAGCCTCATTGTCTGTTGGGCCAAAAGCCATGTAAAGGGTGGATTATAACATGATTAGTTAAGTCTTGTAGTAGATTACGATATGAACAATGTTATGTAAGCCCAGTAGAGGAGGAAGTGAACCATTTTTAAAGAACTGTTGTGTTGAGAAAGTCATATTTAAACTAGGTTTTGAACATTGTGCAGAAATCTGCAAGTGCCCTGGAGATGAGTGGAACAACATTTGAAAAGGCCAAGAGTTGTCCAACAGAATGATCTCTTCTAGAAATGGCTAGGTAAGAAGGAGATGGAGGGGGCAGGAATCTGGGTTGAGCCCTCATGATTATTTAGGATGAGATTGTGAAGATCATTGTAAACCATGCTCTTCATGATTGGATTTCATCATGTCGTAGAAAGAAAACAATGGAGATAATCAAGGAATATCACATAATTGAAAATGATCAGTGATAGCATAGAGAATTGAAGGAGAGAAATAGAAGGGAAATTTGGATACTATCCAAGTGTGACCACTTTATTTTAAAGATATGTAATCAGAAAAGAAAAGTTCAATGACTGCCAATGCTCATATTGTTCACTAGTAGCAGGATGGGGATTAAACATCATGGTTCAGAATTAGTCAAGTTTTATCTCCATTTACTAGATTCATCTTTGATATGAGACTTCCCATTGGTTGAAAAAAAAGAAATCAAATTCAATATAGAGTTGATGGTGGAAATACGGTGGTGAACAAGTCAGATGATTTCTATTCTGCACATAGAAAGGGTAAAGTCCTTCTTTCAGAGAAATTAACACAGGTAATTTGTAATAAAGGTGAGACTAGAAACCAAGTCTCAAATTATCAATAATGTTCTCTTTTCATTTCACAATGCTTTATCTTGCTCTGACTAAAAACAAATGAGACTTCAGCACATATTGTGACTGTGACCATAAGAAAAAAGCATCAGTCTAAGTTATAGCTTTGGGGAAGAGGTTTCTAATTAGTAGATTGCATTATTGGTTAATGTGAAAGCCACTTAATGAAATATCTTTATTTAAATGTGAATTAAATTATCACCATTATAATGTATTATGATACCAAATGATAAATTGCTGATAATAAAATAAGGATATATTAACTACACATGCAGAGTATATTTTAAAAATTGATTAATATTTCTTACCACTTACAGTGTTTTTATAGTAACAGCTTTATTGAGATATAGTTCACATATAAAATTCACTCTTTTCAAATCTGATTTAATCAATTTTAGTATATTTACAGAGTTGTGTGACCATCACCACTATCTAATGTTAGCACATTTTTTTTTTCACTTCAAATAGGAACCCCATATCCATAAGCAGACATTCCTCATTCCTTTCTTCCCTTGGCCCTGGCAATGGCTAATCTACTTTCTATTTCTACGGAACTGCCTCTCTTGGACATTTTACATTATTTGAATTATACTATATGTGATTGGCTTCTTTCGTTTAGCATAATGTTCTCAAGATTTTTCCATGTAGCACTGGCATGTATTAGTTCATTCCTTCTTATTGCTAAAATAACATACCACTGCATTGGATACCACCTAACCATCAGTGGATTGACATATAGGCTGTTTCAGTTTGTGGCTATTATGAATAATGCTGCTGTGAACATTTATGAGAGGTTTTGTGTGGCCATGTTCTTTCAGTTCTCTTCAGTTTATATCTATGAGTATAACTGCTGGATTATGCAGTAATTCTATGTTAAACATTCAAAGAAACTGCCAAACTATTTTCCAATGTGGCTATACAATTTTTCAACCTACAAGAAATGTATGAGTGCTCCAATTTTTCCGCATCCTAGCCAACACTAATTATCATCTCTTTTCTATTGTCGCCATCCTAGTGGGTATAAAATGGTAAACACATCATGATTTTGATTTGCATTTCCCTGATGACTAATCGTGTTGAGCATCTTTTCATGTGCTTATTAGCCATTTGCATGTCTTCCCTGGAGAAAATGTCTATTCAAATACTTTGCCCATTTTTAAGTTGGGTTGTCTTTTTATTGATGAGCTGCTAAGAGATTTTTTTTGTATGTATTCTGAATCCAAGTCTGTTATCAGAGACATGTGTTACAAAAACGTTCTCCCAATCTGTAGACTGTCATTTTACTTTCTTAATTGCACAAACTTTAAAAGTGCTAAAGTACAACTTATCTATTATTTTCTTTTGTTGTCTGTGCTTTTGGTGCTAAATGTAAGAAACCATTCCTTAACTCAAGGTCACAAATATTTACTGTTACTTTTTTTCTAACAGTTGTATAGTTTTAGATCTTACATTAAAGTCTATGCTGCACTTTGAATTGATTTTTTGTTTGTAATATGAGGTAGGAGTTAAAATTTATCCTTTTGCATGTGAATATTCAGTTTTCCCAGCACCATTTACTGAGAAACTATTATTACCCCCATAAAATTGTACTGGTATCCCTATGGAAAATCAGTTGACATAAATGTACCATTTATTTCTGGACACTCAATTCTGTTTCATTGTCCTATATGTCAAGTCTCATTCCAGTGCCAAATACTCTTGATTACTGTGAGTTTGTAGTCATTTTGGAGAGTATTGCTATCTTAACAATATTATGTTTTCTGATCCATCAATATTGGATGTCTTTTTTTATACATACCTTAAGTTTTGGGATATATGTGCAGAATGTGCAGGTTTGTTACATAGGTATACATGTGCCATGGTGGTTTGCTGCACCCATCAACCCATCATCTATATTAGGCATTTCTCCTAATGCTATCCCTCCCCTAGACCCCCACTCCCTAACAGGCCCTGGTGTGTAATGTTCCCCTCCCTGTGTCCATGTATTCTCATTGTTCAGCTCCCACTTATGAGTGAAAACATGTGGTGTTTAGTTTTCTGTTCCTTTGTTATTTGGCTGAGAATGATGGTTTCCAGCTTCATTCATGAGCCTGAAAAGGACATGAACTCATCCTTTTTTATGGCTGCATAGTATTCCGTGGTCTATATGTGCTGCATTTTCTTTATCCAGTCTATCATTGATGGGCATTTGGGTTGGTTCCAAATCTTTGCTATTGTGAATAGTGCTGCAATAAACATATGTGTACATGTGTCTTTATAGTAGAATAATTTATAATCCTTTGGGTATATACCCAGTAAGGGAATTGCAGGGTCAAATGGTATTTCTGGTTCTAGATCCTGGAGGAATTACCACAGTTTTGCACAATGGTTGAACTAATTTACACTCCTACCAACAGTGTAAAAGTGTTCCTATTTCTCCACATCCACTCCAGCACCTGTTGTTTCCTGACTTTTTAATGATCACCATTCTAACTGGCATGAGTTGGTATTTCATTGTGGTTCTGATTTGCATTGCTCTAATGACCAGTGATGATGAACTTTTTAATACATTTGCTGGCCACATAAATGTCTTCTTTTGAGAAGAATCTGTTCATATCCTTCACCCACTTTTTGATGGGGTTGTTTCATTTTACTTGTAAATTTGTTTAAGTTCCTTGTAGATTCTGGGTATTAGCCTTTTGTCACATGGATAGACGTAAAAATTTTCTCCCATTTTGTAAGCTGCCATTTCACTCTGATGATAGTTTCTTTTGCTGTGCAGAAGCTCTTTAGTTTAATTAGATCCCATTTGTCAATTTTGGCTTTTGTTGCCATTGCTTTTGGTGTTTTAGTCGTAAAGTCTTTGCCCATGCCTATGTCCTGAATGGTATTGCCTAGGTTTCCTTCTAGGGTTTTTATGGTGTTAGGTTGTATGTTTAAGCCTTTAATCTATCATGAGTTAATTTTTGTATAAGGTGTAGGAAGGGGTCCAGTTTCAGTTTTCTGCATATAGCTAGCCAGTTTTCCCAACACCGTTTATTAAATAGGGAATCCTTTCCTCATTGCTTGTTTTTGTCACGTTTGTCAAATGTCAGATGGTTGTAAATGTGTGGCATTATTTCTGAGGCCTCTGTTTTGTTCTATTGGTCTATATATCTTTTTTGGTACCAGTACCATGCTGGTTTGGTTACTGTAGCCTTGTAGTATAGTTTGAAGTCAGGTAGCGTGATGCTTCCAACTTTGTTCTTTTTGCTTAGGATTGTATTTGCTATGCAGGCTCTTTTCTGATTCTATATGAAATTTAAAGTAGTTTTTTCCAATTATGTAAAGAAAGTCAATGGTAGCTTGATGGGGATAGCATTGAATCTATAAATTACTTTGGGTAGTATGGTCAGTTTCATGATATTGATTCTTCCTATCCATGAGCATGGAATGTTTTTCCATTTGTTTGTATCCTCTCTTATTTACTTGAGCAGTAGTTTGTAGTTCTTGAAGAGGCCCTTCAAATCCCTTGTAAGTTGTATTCGTAGGTACTTTACTCTCTTTGTGGCAATTGTGAATGGGAGTTTACTCATGATTTGTCTCTCTGTTTGTCTGTTGTTGGTGTATAGGAATGCTTGTGATTTTTGCACATTGATTTTCTATCCTGAAACTTTGCTGAAGTTGTTTATCAGCTTAAGGAGATTTTGGGCTGAGAGGTTGGGGTTTTCTAAACATACAATCGTGTCATCTGCAAACAGAGATAATTTGACTCCCTCTATTCCTATTTGAATGCCCTTTATTTCTTTCTCTTGCCTGATTGCCTTGGCCAGAACTTCCAATACTATGTTGAATTCGAGTGGTGAGAGGGGTCATCTTTGTCTTGTGCTGGTTTTCAAAGGGAATGCTTCCAGGTTTTGCCCATTCAGTATGACATTGGCTGTGGGTGTGTCATAAATATCTTATTATTTTCAGTTATATCCCATCAATACCTAGTTTACTGAGAGTTTTTAGCATGAAGGGGTGTTAAATTTTATCAAAGGCCTTTTCTGCACCTATTGAGATAATCATGTGGTTTTTGTCATTGATTCTGTTTATGTGATGATTACGTTTATTGATTTGCATATGTTGAACCAGCCTTGCATCCCAGAGATGAAGTCAACTTGATCATGGTAGATAAGCTTTTTGATGTGCTGCTAGATTTAGTTTGCCAGTATTTTATTGAGGATTTTCGCATTGATGTTCATCAGGGATGTTGGCCCCAAATTTTTTTGTTGTTGCTGAGTCTCTTCCAGTTTTTGTTATCAGGATGTTGCTGGCCTCATAAAATGAGTTAGGGAGGAGTCCCTCTTTTTCTTTTTTTTTTTTTCCTAAATCGAAGAGCTTTATTCAATAAGCATAATAATAAAGACTATAAGAAGTGTTCCAAAGCTTTTATGTGTAGACATTGAAAATAATTCTTAAGTGTGTGCTTTACACCTACACAATTCTCAAACACAAGTTTTTCTAAGAAAATGATATTATTCATTAAATCATTAAGATACATAAAAAGACATGGGTCTTAGAGCATTATTCAATATGACAATAAAAAGAAGGACAATAAAATCATCCCAAATATTTGATATGTTTAGGCTTAGAATATAATATCTCTTAGGTGTTTTATATCAGCATTCCTTTAACATTTCCCAATTAGAAATGTAACCATCCAAAGAACATTCAAAGTATTAATGTTTAACTTACTTATCTATCAAACTTAACATATTATACTGTGCTTGAGAATATTTTCAAACCCAGTATGATATGATAACCTTTTATCTACCTTACTGGACATATGCTCATCTTATTATAAAGTTTAGTTGAAAGGACAGATAAAATTAAAGTCTATGGATGTAATATATTAAAGCCAATAACTTTCTAACCATATTCTATGAATAAAAATGTATTTACTTAAATTAAAATTTCCTCCTTTTAAGCTTTTGGCAAAAAAGTATTTCGAGGGAAAAATATCCAAATATAAGCAATTCAAGAGTTTGATTTTGCCTTAAAAATGGTGATGATTTTGCTATTGTGAATAGCACTGCAATGACAGAATCATCCATAGCTGAAATTTCAGCACCACTCAGTATACTCATGTGACAAACTTGCACATGTACTCCCTAAATCCAAAATAAAAAACGTTTTCAAAACATAGTGATTTTATTACTATTTTATTTATTTATGTATTTATTTATTTTTATTATTATTCTTTAAGTTCTAGGGTACATGTGCACAACATTCTGGTTTGTTACATACATATACATGTGCCATGTTGGTTTGTTGCACCCATTAACTCATCATTTACATTAAATATCTCTCCTAATAGTATCCGTCCCCTTGTCCCCCACCCCATGACAGACCCCTGTGTGTGATGTTCCCTGCCCTGTGTCCAAGGGTTCTCATTGTTCAGTTCCCACCTATGAGTAAGAACATGAGGTGTTTGGTTTTCTGTCCTTGTGATAGTTTGCTCAGAATGATGGTTTCCAGCTTCATCCATGTCCCTGCAAAGGACATGAACTCTTCCTTTTTTATGGCTGTATACTACGCCATGGTGTATATGTACCACAATTTCTTAATCCATCTATCATTGATGGACATTTGGGTTGGTTCCAAGTTTTTACTATTGTGAATAGTGCCTCAATAAACATATGTGTTCATTTGTCTTTATAGTGGCATGATTTATAATCCTTTGAGTATATACCCAGAAATGGGATCGTTGGGTCAAATGTTATTTCTAGTTCTAGATCCTGGAGGAATCACCACACTACTTTCCACAAAGATTGAACTAGCTTACACTCCCACCACCATTGTAAAAGCATTCCTATCTCTCCACATCCTCTCTAGCACCGGTTGTTTCTTGACATTTTAATGATCACCATTCTAACTGGTGTGAAATGGTATCGCTTTGTAGTTTGGATTTGCATTGCTCTGATGACCAGTGATGAGGAGCAATTTTTCATGTGTCTGTTGACTGCATAAATATCTTCTTTTGAGAAGTGTCTCAAAGTCCATATCCTTTGCCCACTTTTTGATGGGGTTGTTTTTTTCTTGTAAACTTTTGAGAAGTGTCTCAAAATTCATATCCTTTGTCCACTTTTTGATTTTTTTTTCTTATAAATTTGTTTACATTCTTTGTATATTCTGGATTTTAGCCCTTTGTCAGATGGGTAAATCATCACCATTTTTAGAAAACTGCAAAAATTTTCTCCCATTCTGTAGATTGCCTGTTCACTCTGATGGTAGTATCTTTTGCTGTGCAGAAGCTCTTTAGTTTAATTAGATCCCATTTGTCAATTTTGGCTTTTGTTGCCATTTTCTTTGGTGTTTTAGTAATGAAGTTCTTGCCCATACCTCTGTCCTGACTGGTATTGCCTAGGTTTTCTTCTGGGATTTTCATGGTTTTAGGTTGTACATTTAAGTCTTTAATCCATCTTGAATTAACTTTTGTATAAGGTGTAAGGAAGGGATCCAGTTTCAGCTTTCAATGTATGGCTAGCCAGTTTTCCCAGCACCATTTATTAAATAGGGAATCCTTTTCCCATGTCTTGTTTTTGTAGGGTTTGTCAAATATCAGATGGTTGTAGATGTGTGGTATTATTTCTGAGGCCTCTGTTCCGTTCCATTGGTCTTTCTGTCTGTCTTGGTACCCGTACCATGCTGTTTTGGTTACTGTAGTCTTGTAATATAGTTTGAAGTGAGTAGTGTGATGCCTCCTACTTTGTTCTTTTTGCTTAGGATTGTCTTGGTGGATAAGCTTTTTGATGTGCTGCTGGATTTGTTTTGCCAATATTTTATGAGGATTTTCACATCGATGTCTGTCAGAGATATTGGTCTAAAATTCTCTTTTTTCGTTGTGTCTCTGCCAGGCTTTGGTATCAGAATGATGCTGGCCTCATAAAATGAGTTCAGGAGGATTCCCTTTCTTTCTTTTCTTCCTTTCTTCCTTTCTTCCTTTCTTCCTTTC
>NC_045440.1:93053214-93110946 GCF_002776525.5 Piliocolobus tephrosceles
GGGTTCATGCCATTCTCCTGCCTCAGTCTCCGTCTCCTGAGTAGCTGGGACTACAGGCACCCACCACTATGCCCGGCTAATTTTTTGTATTTGTATTTGTATTTATTTATTTATTTTTGAGACGGAGTCTCGCTCTGTCGCCCAAGCTGGAGTGCAGTGGCCAGATCTCAGCTCACTGCAAGCTCCGCCTCCTGGGTTTACGTCATTCTCCCGCCTCAGCCTCCCAAGTAGCTGGGACTACAGGCTCCCGCCACCTCGCCCGGCTAGATTTTTTGTATTTTTTAGTAGAGACGGGGTTTCATCGTGTTAGCCAGGATGGTCTTGATCTCCTGACCTCGTGATCCGCCCGTCTAGGCCTCCCAAAGTGCTGAGATTACAGGCTTGAGCCACCGTGCCTGGCCTATTTTTTGTATTTTTAATAGAGACAGGGTTTCACTGGGTTAGCCAGGATGGTCTTGATCTCCTGACTTGTGATCCACCCGCCTCGTCTTCCCAAAGTGCTGTGATTACAGGCCTGAACCACAATGCCCAGTCGGATGCCTCTTTTTCTATTGACTGGAATGGTTTCAGAAGGAATGGTTCCAGGTCCTCATTGTACCTCTGGCAGAATCTGGCTGTGAATCCATCTGGTCCTGGACTTTTTTTGGTTGTTAGGCTATTGATTATTGCCTCAATTTCGGAGCCTGTTATTGGTCTATTCAGAGATTCACTTTCTTTCTGGTTTAGTCTTGGGAGGGTGTATGTGTCCAGGAATTTATCCATTTCTTCTAGATTTTCTAGTTTATTTGCATAGAAGTGTTTATAGTATTCTCTGATGGTAGTTTTTATTTCTGTGGGATTGGTGGTGATATCTGCTTTATCATTTTTTATTGCCTCTATTTGATTCTTCTCTCTTTTCTTCTTTATTAGTCTTGATAGTGGTCTATCTATTTTGTTGACCTTTAAAAAAAACCAACTCCAGGATTCATTGATTGTTTTGAAGGGTTTTTGTATTTCTATCTCCTTCAGTTCTACTCTGATCTTAGTTATTTCTTGCCTTCTGCTAGTTTTTGAATTTGTTTGCTCTTGCTTATCTAGTTCTTTTAATTGTGATTTTAGGGTGTTGATTTTAGATCTTTCCTGCTTTCTCTTGTCGGCATTTAGTGCTATAAATTTCCCTGTACACACTGCTTTAAATGTATCCCAGAGATTCTGGTATGTTGTGTCTTTGTTCTCATTGGTTTCAAAGAACATCTTTATTTCTGCCTTCATTCTTTATTTACCCAGTAGTCATTCAGGAGCATGAGGTTGTTCAGTTTCCATGTAGTTGTGCAGTTTTGAGCGAGTTTCTTAATCTTGAGTTCTAATTTGATTGCATGGTGGTCTGAGAGACAGTTTGTTGTGATTTCTGTTCTTTTACATTTGCTGAGGAGTGCTTTACTTCCAACTATGTGGTCAATTTTGGAATAAGTGCAATGTGGTGCTGAGAAGAATGTATATTCTGTCGATTTGGGGTCTCTATCTCCTTCACTTCTGCTCTTTGTCTCTTCTTGTCTGTTTTGATCTTTGTTGGTTTAAAGTCTGTTTTATCAGAGACCAGGATTGTAACCCCTGCCTTTTTTCTTTTTTTTTTTTTGCTCTCCATTTGCTTGGCAAATATTCCTCCATCCCTTTATTTTGAGCCTATGTGTGTCTTTGCACATGGGATGGATCTCCTTAATACAACACACTGATGGGTCTTGATCTTGATCCAATTTGCCAGTCTGTATCTTTCAATTGGGGAATTTAGCCCATTTACATTTAAGGTTAATATTGCTATATGTGAATTTGATCCTGTCATTATGATGCTAGCTGGTTAATTTGCCTGTTAGTTGATGCAGTTTCTTCAGTTTCTTCATATTGTCAATTGTCTTTACAAGTTGGTATATTTTTGCAGTGGCTGGTACCGGTTTTCCTTTCCATATTCAGTGCTAGAAAGAAAGGTGGGGCCCCACTCTCTTCTGACTTGCAGGGTTTCTGCTGAGAGATCTGCTGTTAGTCTGATGAAGCTGGCTTCCCTGTGTGGGTAACCCGACCTTTCTTTCTGGCTGCCCTTAACATGTTTTCCTTCATTTCAACCTGGTGAATCTGATGATTATGTCTCTTGGGGTTGCTCTTCTCGAGGAGTATCTTTGTGGTTTTCTCTGTGTTTCCTGAATTTGAATGTTGGCCTGTCTTGCTAGGTTGGGGAAGTTCTCCTGGATAATATCCTGAAGAGTGTTTTCCAACTTGACTCCATTCTCCCCATCACTTTCAGGTACACCAATCAAATGTAGGGTTGGTCTTTTCACATAGTCCCATATTTTTAGAGGCTTTGTTTGTTCCTTTTCATTCTTTTCTCTCTAACCTTGTCTTCATGCTTTATTTCATTAAGTTGATCTTCAATCTCTGATATCCCTTCTTCTGCGTGATTGATTTGGCTATTGATTCTTGCATATGCTTCACAAAGTTATCATGCTGTGTTTTTCAGCTCCATCAGGTTGTTTATGTTCTTCTCTAAACTGGTTATTCTAGTTAGCAGTTCCTCTAACCTTTTTTTCAAGGTTCTAAGCTTCCTGGCATTGGGTTAGAACATACTTCTTTAGCTTGGAGGAGTTTGTTATTACCCACTTTCTGAAGCCTACTTCTGTGAATTTATCAAATTCATTATCTGTCTAGTTTTGTTCCCTTGCTGGCAAGGAGCTGTGATCCTTTGGTGGATAAGCGGCATTCTGACTTTTGTAATTTGCAGACTTTTTGCACTGTTTTTTCCTTATCTTCACGGATTTACCTAACTTTGGTCCTGATGTTGGTGACCTTTGGATGGGGTTTTTGTGTGGATGTCCTTTTTATTGATGTTGTTGCTATTCCTTTCTGTTTGTTAGTTTTCATTCTAACAGTCAGGTCTCTCCCTCTGCTTTGGGTCTGCTGGAGTTTGCTGGAGGTCCACTGCCAACCCTGTTTGCCTGGGTATCATCAGTGGAGCCTGCAGAATAGTAAAGATTGCTGCTTCTTCCTTCCTCTGTAAGCTTCATCCCAGAGGGGCACCTGCCAGATGCCAGCCGGAGCTCTCCTGTATGAGGTGTCTGTCAACCCTTGTTGGGAGGTGTCTCCCCATCAGGCAGCACGGGGGTCACAGATCCACTTGGGGAGGCAGTCTATCCCTTAGAAAAGCTTGAGTGCTGTGCAGGGAGATTCGCTGCTCTCTTGAGATCTGGCAGGCAGGAATGTTTAAGTCTGCCGAAGCTGTGCCCACAGCCGCCCCTTCCCCCAGGTGTTCTGTCCCAGGGAGATGGGAGTTTTATCTATAAGCCCCAGACTGGGGCTGCTGCCTTTCTTTCAGAGATGCCCTGCCCAGAGAGGAGGAATCTTGAGAGTCAGTCTGGCTACAGTGGTTTTGTGGTGCTGTGGTGGACCCCACCCAGCTGCTTTGGTTTACACTGTGAGGGGAAAATCACCTACTCAAGCCTTAGTAATGGCGGTTGCCCCTCCTCCCACCAAGCTCAAGCATCCCAGGTCATCTTCAGACTGCTGTGCTGGCAGTGAGAATTTTAAGCCAGTGGATCTTAGCTTGCTGTGCTCCATGGAGGTGGGATCCGCTAAGCTAGACTGCTTGTCTCCCTGGCTTCAGCCCCCTTTCCAGGGGCGTGAACGATTCTGTATTCTGGTATTCCACACCCCACTGGGGTATGAAAAAAACTCCTGCAGCGAGCTCAGTGTCTACTCAAACAGCCGCTCAGTTTTGTGTTTGAAACCCAGGGTCCTGGTGTCGCAGGCACCAGAGGGAATTTCCTGGTCTGTGGGTTGTGAAGACCAAGGGAAAAGTGTAGTATCTGGGCCGGAATGCACCATTCCTCATGGTACAGTCCCTTTCACCTTCCCTTGGCTAGGGGAGGGGTTTTCCCACCTCCCTGTGCTTCCTGGGTGAGGCAATGCCCCACCCTGCTTTGGGTTACCCTCCGTGGGCTGCATCCACTGTCTAACCAGTCCCCATGAGATGAGCCGGGTACCTCAGCTGGAAATGCAGAAATCACCCGCCTTCTGTGTTCATCTTGCTGGGAAACGCAGACCAGAGCTGTTCTTATTTGGCCATCTTGTCAGCTGCCCTAACATCGGATATCTTTCAATTTATTTAGGTCTTTAATTTTTTTTAACAGTGCTTTGCAGTTTCAGTGTACAAGTCTTTACTTTTTTGGTGAAATTTATTCCTAAGTATTTTATTGTTTTTGTGATATTGTATATGGGATTATTTCATTAATATATTTACAGATGGTTTATTGCTTGTGCATAGAAATATAATTTATTATTGTGTGTTGATCTTGCAAACTTGCTGAATTTGTTTAGTAGTTTTTAGAATTTTTCTTTTTCATAGATTCCTTAGTATTATCCATATATTTGATTAGGCTATCTGTGACTAGAGATAATTTTACTTCCTCCTTTCCAATCTGTATGCATTTTATTTCTTCATTCTATCTAATTGTTCTTGCTATCACCTCTAGCACAGTGTTGAATGGAAGTGATGAGAGTGGACATCCTCACCCTATATTTAAATTGTAATAACAAAATACAGAATATGTATTTACTTGCTTTGTAGTTTAACAAAGACATGTACTTAATCTTAAGGCACTAAATCTTCTATTTTATGATGATGATAATCATGAACTCTTTTAATTCTTAGTTTCTAGTTGTCTAAGATTTATACTCTTCTGGTTCCTAACAGTGGTTTTCAATAGTTTATTTATCCTAATGCTGTAATATGTGAAATATCTGTACTCTGAAGCAGATGCACGTAATCTGTATCTCACCCCCTTTATTCATTTATTCAATGTTTTTTGAACAGTCCCTGTATGCCAGGCTCTGTAGATACTGAAGATGCAGAGGTAAACAAGACAAATATACTGACTGCTCTCATAGTAATCCCTGTTTGTTATGTGTATTCTTGTACTGTGCTTGGGAAGCACAACATACTTTATTAGTGTAAGTAGTTATCCAATTGTGTGTGTGTGTATATTTCTGCGTGTGTGTAATTGTGGTCTGTATATTTATATTTTTATGGTGATATATTTGTAAATAACTTATGTTGACAAATTACAATGACAAAAATCTTTTTTTTTTTTTTTCCTTTTTGAGATGGAGTCTCGCTCTGTTGCCCAGGCTGGAGTACAGTGATGCAATCTCGGCTCCCTGCAGCTTCCGCCTCCTGGGTTCAAAGATTCTTCTGCCTCAGCCCCCTGAGTAGCTGGGACTACAGGCACACACCACCACACCCAGCTATTTTGTTTTTGTATTTTTAGTAGAGATGGGGTTTCACCATATTGGCCAGTCTAGTCTCGAACTCCTTACCTTGTGATCTGCCTACCTCAGCCTCCCAAAGTGCTGGGATTACAGGCGTGTGCCCGGCCCTGACAAAAATCATTTTCTTTGAATATAAAGCTAATGTATATAGACTACTCCCATGATTTTTAGTTCCTAACACAATTGTTCTGAAACTTTGGCATGAATCAGAGTCACCTTGAGAGCTTGGTAAAACACAGATTACCAGACTCCACCATTGGGGGTTCTAATTCAGTACCTCTAAGCTGGAGCTGAGAATTTTGCATTTCTAACATGTTTCAGATGATGCTGATTTTGCTGGATTGGAAACACACCTTGAGAAACAGGGTCATTATAAAACAGTTTTTGTGTCACTGTGTTTAAGGCATTTTGGGACACTTCCAGCATAGGAGTTATGCATGTTTTCTAATTCCTCCACATCCTTTTTCTGGATGTTCATTTACCTGTAGTGGTAGAGGGCTCACTTTGCTAACTGAGATAATAATTCCTGCCACTACAGCAGAGAACTTTTCCTGTTTCAGCCCTAAAATTGCTCTCCTCTAGAGATTGCTTAGCCCAGTAGATTAGAAAATCCTTCACACAATGTCATGATCTAATGAGATTACTCTTTAACCTTCAATTTCCAGTAACATTCCAAATGCTAGTGAACTATTATAACCACAGCATAATCATAAAAGATGTACTAATGATCTTTCAGTGACAAATGTATTTCAAATAGGAACCATTAGATAGAACAAGAATTTTAGATACATCATTTTGATTAATTCTAAGAATTTGTGATTTATCTTACACATGCGTTTCTGCATTCGTGTTTTTATATACCTTTTTTTTAAATGAAAAACTCAATATGATAGCATTGGGTTTTCCAAAGAGTTTACAATTACAACCAGTAGTTAGATAATAATATCTCTAATGTTTGAGAATGGTAGAGATCAGGCAAGGGGAAAAGGCAATAACTGCCATATTAGCCAAATAGGAGCCTCCTGAATTACCCACATCATCGTTTCTATTCTTGTCTCTGCTTTGAGATGAGGTCTAGCTCTGGAAAAGCATTAAGTTATCTTGTGGCTGAATTGTAACAATGTAAATAGGAACATTTAGAACTTTAGTATCTTCTCCTCCCACCACCTGCATTATTCTCCTTGTGTTTAATAAAGGCCCATGGCTAAGGGAAAAGTTATTCACGCAATCTACTTGGTCACATACTTCCCTGCTGCCTGGCTAGTCTAGAAAAGAGTCTAATTTGCTGATGATTACAATTAGAGGGGAATGATCCATTACACTAACTTTAATGAGCTGCAGCAGGTCACTTGGTTACGAATGGTACCATGCAAAGGTTGCAGTTCAGGGTGATATGGAATCCCTGACAGAATCTTTATGACATTTGTGTGATGTCCATAACAAAGGAAGGCTTACTAGTTCGCAGTCATAGAAATGGTTGAACTTCATTGCATCTTTCCATTTGGACAGGCTTTAGTGTTACTATCTAAAATGCTTAATAATTTATAAACAGAGCTTATGTAACTGGCAGTTAGGATGCACAGCATTAACTTAGAAGTGGTCTTTTAGTTGAAGGGATGATAAAGGGTTTCTACATTTATTATATTTCCTCTTGCTTGATTTTAAGGGTACATTTAAACTTCAGCCAGTAAATTCAGGAGCTCTGCAAACCAATTAATGATTTAGTTAAAAAGTCTGCAGCAGCATTTGATAGACTGACTTGTCTCTTTGAGCACGAGCAAGATATTTCTATGTGGAAATTTTCATTTTAAGATGTATTAATATTTTAAACAATAGGTAGAGGAAATATAAGCCCTTCAAGAAGATGAAATGTTACAAGGACAAAGTAAGAATATTTAACTTCCGTTGAAAATGGTACTTCTGTGTGATAGTAAGAATTTGGTCCAGGTACATTTTTTTCAGTTGAGCAATAAGTAAACAGAATATTAAGCTTTATATAGCATTTACTAAAATGTAAAAGAACACACTTAAAAGTCTTGTTATTTTTCAAGGAGAAGTCTTTTATCTTGAAAGAATAAAATAAAAACAAAACCTCAAAAGCATGTCTTTTTTTTTTCTCAAAACTAACCTATGATTTAAGAAAGACTTTGGGATTAACTGTAGATATTTTTGAACCTGGGACTGAAAAAACTATTTTCTTTTGCCTAAGTAGAAAATCTCTATATTTTCAAAACACGAATGGGTGAGGCACATCCCAACGGGAAATGAAGGAGTTAAAAAAGGAAGATAAGAGTCTAGAAAGTGAGTCCATTTGAATGTCACTTCAGTGTAGGCACAAATCCCTAATGACCTCCCCATTCAAAAGGATAAACATAGGTGAAGAATGCTCACCTAATGATTTCGAGCTCACAACCATCTTCCCCACACCATTATCATAAATTGCTAGCTTGGCAAGGGAGACACAGGTAAAGAATTCACTGTTTGAAGCAAGTCTTTTGACAGAGTTTCTTTCCTGGTTTATATTTGTATGTGTGCTCCTGCCCTTATTTGTATTTTTGTCAACAGTTCCATTTTCACTCAGTGTGGTATTTTACCACCACATGCCCAATTATTTTTCCTTATTCCTGTCTGTCCTCAAAGGAAGAACAGAGAACACGGAAGGGCATAGTAAGAAAGTTTGACTAGTTTGAGCAGAACTGTCAGAGGTGTTCAAACCAGAGTGACTCCATCTTGAATAGGGCTGGGTAAAATGAGGCTGGAACCTGCTGGGCTGTCTTCCCAGGGAGTTAGGCATTCTTAGTCACAGGATGAGATAGGAGGTTGGTAGGACTGGTATCACAAGATATAGATCATAAAGATCCTGTTGATAAAACAGGATGCAGTGAAGAAGCTGACTTAAACCTACCAAAGCCAAGATGGTGACGAAAGTGACCTCTAGTCGTCCTCACTGCTCATTATACGCTAATTATAATTCATTAGAATGCTAAAAGACACTCCCACTGAGCACTATGACCGTTTACAAATCCCATGACAACATCAGGAATTTACCCTATACAGTCTAAAAGCGGGAGAGACTCTCAGTTCCAGAAATTTTCCACCCCTTTCCTGGAAAACTCATAAATAATCCAAGTTTTGTTTAACATATAATTAGAAGTAACCATAAGTATACTCAGTAGAGCAGGCCACGTGGCCTCTCTGCCTGTGGAGTAGACATTTTTTTGTTTCTTTACTTCTCTAGTAAACTTCATTTCACTTTACTCTATGGACTTGCCCCAAATTCTTTCTTTCACAAGGTCCAAGAACCCTCTCTTGGGGTCTGAATTGGGATCCCTTTTTGGTAACAGGACTAGTTTGACCAGTTTGTACCCTTTAAGATGGCTACAACACTTTAGCCAAGGCTACTTGTGGGCCAACACTCACATCCTCAAAATTAAGTGTCTAAATGTTCCCACAGTGGTCTAACCTTGGCTGCAATTAACTGCAGGTGCAACCATTAGCTGCACCTGCAGCTAACAGAAGGACTAAGCCACCCAAAACAAGCTGCCTAGGGAGATTCTTAGGCTACATCCTTAAAGCTCCACAATTATTTGAAGCTGACTGCTTTTAAATTAAATACACTATTTAACACTAACTTAGCCTATCCTTTATTTGTTTTATTTGATGTTAGAGTGTATCATTTCTACACACTAGAATAGAGTGAACCTAGACAGGTACATTTTTTGTAAACTTGAATGAAACTTTTGTTAAATATTTCTTGAAAAGAGCAGATGTCACTCTGGTTGTAAATCTCAAAGCCTCTCATTATCTCTTGGATAGAAAGCCTCATTTATACAAAGGAGGGGTAAAGAAATAAGGAAAAGGTTTTTTCTTATGGCAAACAGCCATGATTTGGTGACCAGCTATCTCAGTCAGGTACCTCTTCCTTGTTGCTATGTAGTTACATACAGTTTCGCAAGTTAAAACAAGGAATCATATGGGTATCTAGCTAACAACTACAGTGTTTTTGCCCATATGTTTATTTTTCAGAGCTCAATCATATTTTCTAATTTATAATTAATACTTTTAGTACTTAGCACAGTGATTTGCACATATTACATACTTAACAAGCACTATTTCAAAAAATGAAATGGAGGATATTGAAGTGACATGGTCACTTGTGAAAGACTATGGGTCATTTATATAGTTATAACCAAGGATTTTACTTTTTTCTCATTTATCTCACCCTCCCCACTCCCACTCTTAGTTTCACTTGCATGGAAAAGGACTGATCTGCAATTTCCATCTCTCTCTGTCATGCATGTCTCCTAGGAGTAGTAGAATACCTGGGTTGGGTTGGAGTTGATATTGACATGGTGGCCTTTCTGATGAATTTAGCTGGTCAGTGCTGTCATATGGCACTATTTTGAAAGGGTGTAGCATGGAGTCAAAGGGAGAGACACAGTGATCCCTCAACTGCTGGGATATGGGGGAGGTGTCTGTGCAGAGTGGGAGATCAAGACATGGCACAATTATTAGCTAGCACTGGCTTTTCTGCTCATGGATCTATCTCATTACCACTGAAGCTTGTATCAACAGGATTGGAAAGGATCAAGACATGGATATTTCCCAATTGTTTGACTTTTGACCTTCCTGGATGACCTGCATTTCACTAGAAGGCCGCAGGCTAGCAGGTCACAGCACAGCATGGATAGGGCAATACAAGTTAAAACCTAGTTGGGGTCTTACAGCCTCTTAGTGGATCACAAAGTAATGAATAAGGAAACTTGATACAGACTCTGAGGTTAGAAGTTGACAGTCAGGATTCTCACTTACAACTTTATTAGGTAATCATCTATTAAAGGCTTTATTAAGTAGACACCCATTATTCCTACAACTCATAGTAACTAGAGAAAGAACAGTCTTTGACTTTGGAACTGTTGCCATTGATGGTTTCAACAGGACTGTCACAATATTCAAGAGGAGTAACACGGACTTTTTTTTTTTTTTTTTTATTACAGTTTCCAAATCTCTGAAAAGCATGTAAGTAGTTGTGATTACTTTTAAGTCTTCTTGAGAAAATGAGTATCTTTAAAAATATAATGTCAAGTTAGGATAATAACATGGACATAGCTAATGCCATATTTTTGATAAGAATGCTCTTTGTTCATTTATTTCAAGGAGAAAATCAGTATCCTTTTTATGGTGAGTGTCTTCGCTCTCCTTGAAAAATCACATTACATACTTAACAGAAAACTTTACAGTATTAATAGACATTCCCAAGGAAATCAGTGCCTTCACAGACGCATTATTGTGCATTCTGTGCATACATTTCAAAATCTGACCAGCTTAACCTAAGAAAAACCCAGATGTCAAAATGTCTTATTCCTACAAATTTTATGAGCTCTGGGTTCCAATTCCGGCTTGCTATGATTGGATGAGTAATTTTATTAAAAGATTTTTTATGCTTATTGATAGAAGAACCTCTAAGGAATTTCACTTCTACATCTATGAGATGTACATTCACAGGCTGACCATTCCTAAACGGCTGACTGGAGTTGTTTAAACCGTTTATGTCCTATTGTAGTTTATTTACACATACTTTTCTCAGTTTGAAGATACGTTTAGAAAGTAGAGATGATCATTATTAGTATCTGAACAATGATTAAAATTGCTTTCTTTCTCCAGTGATAGATTGGTAGCTCATATAGTTTGGGATTATTTGCTTATATAAAGACTTTAGGCTGGGTACGGGGGCTCATACTTGTAATCCCAGCATTTTGGGGAGCCAAAATGGGAGGATCACTTGAGCCCAGGAGTTTCAGACCAGCTTGGGCAATGTAGTAAGATCCTGTTTCTAAAAAAAAAAAAAAAAAAAAGCTGGCATGGTGTTGCACCCCTGTAGTCCCAGCTACTCAGAAGACTGAGGTGAGAGGCTTGCTTCAGCCTGGAATGCAGAGGCTGCAGTGAGCTGTGATTGTACCACTGCACTCCAGCCTGGGTGACAGAGTGGGATCCTGTCTCAAAAAAAACACAAAGTTTAAAAAGTTTAATATAGCTGTGACATCTTCAGTTATGCTAGCTTTCTTTTAGTAATATTATCCTCATGTCATACTTCAGAAAAAAGTTATGATATTTAAAACAAGGTTATACTTTTCAACTGGCTATTGTGTGCCCATATTTCAAATTTTAGCTCTAGCAGATGTAGTGGCCACTGTGATATGCTGCCCGTATTCCTTCCCCCTTCAGGTACAAGATACTCATTCCTTCAGTTGCTGAGAATGTTGACTGCTGAGGGCTCATAGCTGAGTCCCTCCCCAGCAGGCACTCTCTGCCAAAGGGAGCTGCCTTCCCCAAGGTTACACCCTCTCCCTAGGGGCAGCACACATTTAGTGAGTGGGTGATGCATGGGTAAAATGGTATGACTCCCTTGGCTTAGTATGGGACAAATTGGAAGGCCTAACCAGTTCTAGAGTTACTCAGAAGATTGGCTGAGATCTTGGCTACAAATGCTTTTCTACTCAACTTCTCCCTCTATTAAAATTCTGCTTTCTTCAGTTGCTCGGCAGTTCTGAGACTGCTCTCTAATAAAATATTGGCATTTCAATGATTAACTCAGAAGTTCTTTTCAAGGAATTCAGAAAAGCATAGGAATATAAAGTCCAAGAGAGTACACTAGAAATAAGATGCTACCTGAAACTTTCTTTTTTTGCAAACACCGCTCTTTCACTCTCTCTCTCCTCTCTCTCTCTCTCTCTCTGTGTGTGTGTGTTTGTTTTAAAGTCTGTACTTTAGATTCTGCAGATGGACTACTTTAGCAGAACTTCTGTCAATACATTCCTAATCTTTTAGTGCGAAGCCAAGCACCAAATACTAATTCTACTAGGCTATTGCTAGGCCATGAGATTATCACCCAGAACAGACTCGGAAACAGCATGTGTTGAGAGTTGAGGAGTTAATGGGAAGACCATCTTAGTGAGCATACCCTACACCATCTGCAAGACTTCATGTCTCAGAATGCAAGTGACCGGGTGACTGCACTCTCTAAACACAAAAGGAAATGTTTCAAAAGTCAGGCACCAACGATGATTTGTTTTGCACTTAGTAAATCCCTTACAAAGCAGCTAGATATATGGATTGATCTCCTGGAAGGTTTGCCCCTCTGTCATGCATACACGAATATATGACCCTGGGGGATTCTTCCATTTCCTGGGAAGGTAGATGGTATAGGGTATAATCAAAGCTTGGCATTTACATGGTCTTGGGAGATAATTTGGGGTCTTCTGTATGGCAGCTTCAGGGATGTTATAAAGAGGTTATGAGGCAGAAATATGATAAAGAGGTAGACAGAGGACAGGGAGCGCAATATGAAGGAATCATGTTATAGTTTTATTCCACATAGACTCTCTGATTACATCATTCATTCATTCTTCCATCCATCCATCCATCCATCTGTCCGTCCATCCAGTTATTCAATATATGCTTGGCTGGGCTAGAAATATTGGATGTTCAGACTGGCACTCATTTATAGGAGCAGGTGCTGAAAGTGCTTAGTTTCAAAATCTGACTGGCTCAACTTAACAAAAGACAAGATGTCTGAGTGTCTTATTCCTACAAACTTCTATCATGCCTCAATAAGATATTGAAATGATGGAGATAAGATATTCATTTTGTGACAACTTGTGATGCCCTGGCAAGCTATTTCACAGGGGATACTTGACTTAGAGTGGGCACTTAGTCAAGCAATATGGCACAGCAAACAAGAGAGCTCAAGGATAGTAGTTTTCTAGATTCTGAAATGTGGGAGACTTACAGATTCAAGTATTGCTTGGGAATTTCCCACCTGTGAACAACTAAATTGGTGTTCAAATGAAACAGGTATTACATTTACCCCAAATTAGGAGACATTGTGACTTATTTTGTTGCATGACCTTCACTGTCCTTTCATTGTCATCCTTGAGATTCATTTCCACAGTGGCAGTGGTGGTAGGAGAAGTTCTAGAAGACCAAGAAACTTTGTCATTGATCGTATTCAATGTCTGCACTGTTTTAAACAATGTGCAGAGTGGTGAACAAACAAATTAGATAAGGTTCTTCTCTCAAGTAGATATGACATGCTACTTATTAAGAAAATTGGGTGGAACAAGACCACAAGCCAGTGTATAACTATATACCCATTGGTTCTGTAGAGTTTATGTTAGATTTTGTGTGGGCAGGAATGTTTTGATTACCTAAGCTAGTGTTTAGTAGTGTCAGGGTATTGTATTTTTGTCAGAGTAATGTAGTAGCTTTATGTTACCTGTGAGGTGCATGACTGATGCTTGTATTTCTGTATTCTAATTATAGAAAGAATGATGTATATGGACTTCTTAAAGTTTGAAGTTCAAAAGAGTAGTATATGCTCAATTTTCTTTTCTTTTCCTTTCTTTTCTGTTTTTTTTTTTTTTTTTTTTTTTTTTTGAGACAGAGTCTTGCAGAGTCACTCAGGCTGGAGTGCAGTGGCATGATCTTGGCTCACTGCAAGCTCCGCCTCCCAGGTTCACTCCATTCTCCTGCCTCAGCCTCCCAAGTAGCTAGGACTACAGGCGCCCGCCATGACATCCAGCTAATTTTTTTTTTGTATTTTTAGTAGAGATGTGGTTTCACCATGTTAACCAGGATGGTCTCGATCTCCTGACCTCGTGATCCACCCACCTCAGTCTCCTAAAGTGCAGGGATTACAGGCATAAGCCACTGCACCTGGCCAGTATATGCTCAATTTCAAACCAGAGACTTGGAGGAGTAAAGGTCAAGAAATTATCTTTTTCTATGTGGTAGGTGTCTTAGCCCTTTGTGTATCATGAACATCAGGCAGGAAGACTGAAGACTATAGGGACATGGACTACAGGCCACAGCTACTTTAATTGTCAACAAATACTCTTGGGAATAGATTTCTTGGTGTATTGTGGAAGAAGGAGCATTTCTGTTGGCGTTTTAGGCACTGCCTAAAACATATTTCTACAAGAAGCCTAGTTTCTACCAGTTAACTTTAACTGGAGGAGTCATCAACACCTGAGAAATTTATCAAATGACTTGGCCTTGGAGAATTCTGCAAGCTCCTTAACAGGCAAGGGTATTTCATTGGGCAAGGCAAGTTCCATTTTTGGAAATTGCCCTTGGATTGGAGAGAGGTAATTGGAGTTTAAATGCCTACAGCAATCTTCCAAGACAAAGGCGCTATTTTTGATAGCACTATGGAACTGTACAAAACTATACAAACAACATTATGACTCTGGCACTTTAGGCACCAATATTTTAAACATATTTAAATTTCCTCTTATGCAAGAGTTAATTTATTCTATTCACCATCTGCCTATCACTTATACCTGCACTTTAGGAGACTTGTATAAAGTGGTGTATAGCTTTATAAAGCCTTATTAAAATACTGTATATTATTGATTTTAGAATATAATCTCTGGGGAACCTTGGTTTATAAGCTTTTGACTTACATGAGACAGTGCATGCTACTTAAGCAGTCAATTTGTATTCTTTGAAGAGGATGATTTTTGACTTTGATGGCCTGACATATAAATAGGAAGAGGTATTACTATTAATCCTTTCCCCATAAGGATTCTTTTCTCTGATTGCGTTCAATAAAGTTCCATGAAATTAACCCTAGTGCTCTGTGGAGAAAACTGAAAGAAGTAGACTGGTAAGATCATATGATATGAAGTTAATCACTGATCTTCTTTGGTAACCAGTTAGACTCAAAAGAGATGATATCACAAGAAATGAAAAGACATCTGGTAACTGGAAATCTAACATTAGCCACTCTTTAGGAGAGTGACTCAATTTAACTGATAAACCAAGAAGTCAGCTTGCATTTATACACTTAGCTTTTTCTTTGGATCAATGTTACTTTTAGGAAACGAATGACAGCTAGCACACATAAAAATCCTAAGAAAAACCTAAATAATCATCATGCAAAGATGTGTGATATTTTTACATTTTAATTCAGTTCTTTAGATTTTACATGTTTTTAGAAACTACTCAAAGAATGATCAATAAAGGGATACCTTAAAAGGAATACTAAATTGAATTGGGAGCCAAATAGGCATTTTTTTGAGAGACCCTTACAAAATCTCAGTTATTATTGGAATTTTATTTTCCCTAAGGTAACTCCTTAAGTTAGTTTATTTGTTTGTTTATTTATTTATTTTGAGACTAGATCTTGCTCTGTTGCCCAAGCTGGAGTGCAGTGGTGCAATCACGGCTCATTGCAGCCTCAACTTCCTGGGCTCAAGTGATTCTCCCATCTCAGCTTTTGTATTAGACTGTTTTCATGCTGCTGATAAAGACATACCTGAGACTGGGAAGAAACTGAGGTTTACTTGGACTTACAGTTCCACATGGCTGGAGAGGCCTCAGAATCATGGTAGGAAGCAAAATGTACTTCTTATATGGCGGCAGCAAGAGAAAATGAGGAAGATGCAAAAGTGGAAACTCCTGATAAAATCATCCGATCTTGTGAGACTTATTCACTACTGTGAGAACAGTATGGGAGAAACCACCTGCATGATTCAAATTATCCCCTCCAGGTCCCTCCCACAACACGTGGAAATTATGGGAATTTTGGGAGTACAATTCAAGATGAGATTTGCATGGGGACACAGCGAAACTATATCATTCCACCCCTGGCCCTCCAAATCTCATGTCTTCGCATTTCAAAACCAATCATGCCTTCCCAATAGTCCCCCAAAGTCTTAACTCATTTCAGCATTAACCCAAAAGTCCACAGTCCAAAGTCTCATCTGAGACAAGGCAAGTGTCTCCCACCTATGAGTCTGTAAAATCAAAAGCAAGCTAGTTACACTCTAGATACAATGGGAGTACACGTATTTGGTAAATACAGCCATTCCAAATGGGAGAGATTGGCCAAAACAAAGGGGTTACAGGGACCATGCAAGTCTGAAATCCAGTGGGGCAGTCAAATTTTAAAGCCCCAAAATGGTCTCCTTTGACTCCAGGTCTCACATCCAGGTCACGCTGATGCAAAAGGAGGGTTCCCATGGTTTTGGGAACCCTCTGTGGCTTTGTAGGGTACAGCCTCCCTCCCAGCTGATTTTACAGGCTGTCATTGAGTGTGTGTGGTTTTTCCAGGTGAACAGTGCAAGCTTCTGGTGAATCTGCCATTCTGGGATCTGGAGGATGGTGGTCCTCTTCTCACAACTCCACTAGGCAGTGCCCCAGTAGGGACTCTGTGTGGGGGCTCTGACCCCACATTTCCCTTCTGCACTGCCCTAGCAGAGGTTCTCCATGAACTTTCCACTCCTGCAGCAAACTTCTGCCTGGGCATCCAGGCGTTTCCATACATCTTCTGAAATCTAGATGGAGGTTCTCAAACACCAATTTTTGACTTCTGTGTACTCGCAGACTCAACACCACATGGAAGCTGCCAAGGCTTGGGGCTTCCACCCTCTGAAGCCATGTCCTGAGCTCTATATTGGTCCCTTTCAGCCATGGCCGGAGTGGCTGGGACACAGGTACCAAGTCCCTAGGCTGTACACAGATGGGGATGACCCTGGGCCCAGCCCATGAAACCATTTTCTCCTAGGCCTCTGGGCCTGTGATGGGAGGGGCTGCTGTGAAGCCCTCTGAAATGCCCTGGAGACATTTTCCTCATTGTCTTGGGGATTAACATTCGGCTCCTCTTTACTTACATAAATTTCTGCAGCTGGCTTGATTTTTCTCCTCAGAAAATGGGTTGTCTTTTCTACCACATTGTCAGGCTGCAAGTTTTACAAACTTTTATACCCTGCTTCCCTTTTGAAACTGAATGAACCCAAGTCACCTCTTGAATGTTTGCTGCTTAGAAATTTCTTCTGCCAGATAACCTAAATCATCTCTTTCAAGTTCAAAGTTCTACAAATCTCTAGGGCAAGGGAAAGATGCCGCCAGTCTCTTTGCTAAAACATAACAAGAGTCACATTTGTTCCAGTTCCCAATAAGTTCCTCATTTCCATCTGAGACTACTTCAGCCTGGACCTTATTGTCCATATCACTATCAGGCTTTTGGTCAAAGCCATTCAACAAGTCTCCAGGAAGTTCCAAACTTTCCCACATTCTCCTGTCTTCTTCTGAGCCCTCCAAACTGTTCCAACCTCTGACTGTTACCCAGTCCAAAGTCACTTCCACATTTTCGGGTATCTTTACAGCAATGTCCCACTCTACTGGTACCAATTTACTGTATTAGTTCGTTTTCATGCTACCGATAAAGACATATCCAAGACTGGGAAGAAAAAGAGGTTTAATTGGATTTACAGTTCCACATGGCTGGGGAGGCCACAGAATCATGGTGGGAGAAAAAATGCACTTCTTACATGGCAGTGGCAAGAGAAAATGAGGAAGATGCAAAAGTGGAAACCCCTGATAATACCGTCAGATCTCATGAAATGTATTCCTTACCATGAGAACAGTGTGGGAGAAACTGCCCCCATGATTCAAATTATCTCCCACCGGTCCCTTCGACAATACATGGGAATTATGGGAGTACAATTCAAGATGAGATTTGGGTGGGGACACAGCCAAACCATATCAGCTTCCTAAGTAGCTGGGACTACAGGTGTGCACCACAATGGCCAACTAATTTTTAAATATTTTTTGTAGCGACAGGTTCTTGCTTTGCTGCCCAGGCTGGTCCTAAACTCCTGGCATCAAGAGATCCTCCTGTTTTGGCCTCCCAAAGTGCTGGGATTACAGGCATAAGCCACCACACCCCACCTACCCTTGAGTTTTTAACGTGTATGCGTATGATTTAGATGAATTTACTTGCCTGAATCAGGATTCTCAGCCAAGACATCAGCGAAAATAAAATGAATTACCTCTCTTGTTTGGCCAGAAGGCAACTTTTGCCACTTATTCCATTGGCTTAGAATGCTGAGCCAGATAACATTGCTCTTGAACACTACAGATTCTGTGTTTATGTTCAGTATATATCAGGCCTGAACTACATAAATATTTATGCCACTTAGTAGGGCATGCTTACCTGACTTACCTAAATATTTTAGCTAAATAGTGACCCAAATGTCAGTTTTGGCAGATCGTATAATTTGATGATTAAGAGCATGAACTTTAGATCAGACACACTTAGACCTGAATCATGGCTCTACCCCTTATCAATTGGTTGACTAAGGAGAAAATATTTGACATCTACCTAATAACTATACTTCTATCAGAGTTGTCAGTGGAATTGACTGAGATGTCTACATATAGCCTGACATAGTAGTTGGCACACACAAAAAATTATCTACTGAATACACTTGGTTTGAATAATTTTTGTGCAAAAATAGGATGGACACAGTGGCTCATGCGTGTAATCCCAGCAAATTGGGTGGCTGAGGTGGGTGGATCTCTAAGGCCAGGAGTTTGAGACCAGCCTGGGCAATATAGCGAGGCCCATCTCTACAAAAAATAAATAAATAAAATAAAAATAAAAGAAAGAGATCCTGGTTTGGGCGGTGGCTTACACTTAATAATCCCAGCACTTTGGGAGGCCAAGGTGGGAGGATCAGCCGAGCCCAGGAGTTCGAGACCAGCCTGTGCAACATGGAGAAACCCCATATCTACAAAAATACAAAAATCAACTGGGCATGGTGGCATGCATCTGGGGTCCCAGCTACCAGCTACTTGGAGGGCTGAGATAGGAGGATTGCTTGAGCCTGGTGAGGTGGAGGCTGCAGTGAGCTGTGCTTGCTCCACTTCACTCCAGCCTGAAAGATAGAGTAAGACTCTGTCTCAAAAAAAAAAAAAAAAAAAAAAAAAAAGGGATCTTTTCCAATTGCACGTCATAAGGACCACAAACTTACTCTGATTATATTTTTTTGGGACATAGTTTTACGTATGTTGCACAGCCTGGAGTGCAATGGCACGATCCCGGATCACTACAACCTCTGCCTCCCAGATTCAAGAAATTCTCCTGCCTCAGCCTCCCAAGTAGCTGGGATTATAGACGTGGGCCACCACGCCCAGCTAATTTTTTTTATATTTTTATTTGAGACAGGCTTCACCATGTTGACCAGGCTGGTTTCGGATTCCTGATCTCAGGTGATGTGACCACTTTGGCCTCCCAAAGTGGTGGGATTACAGGCGTGAGCCACCTTTTTTTTTTTGGATAATGGAATGAAATTTAAATTTATTTTGGTTATTATCTGTTAATTTAAGAATAAATGTATTTAGATGATACACATATTATTACAAAGTAGCTATTACAGTATGTATCTGTTGATAAAGTTCTGAGTCCAAAGTTGCTTTTATTTTAGTTTGAATGTGTTTATTTCTCTGTAAACCTAGTTCTATTTCTCCCATTTGCATTTCCAGCTTTGCTTCTCACTGCAGGTTTACCCCTGACTGATTGCTTCCTGGTGTCAGTGCTGATCTTCTAACTGCATGGAGGTCTCAGACTTACTGCTCTAAGTTTAGACTTCAAGAGATAGATCGATCTCTCTGTCAAACACATGGAGTTCACCAACTGATTTCTCTTTCTATTTGCTTTAGCAAAAGTCTTGGTGTTCCAAGAAAGAATGATGTATACTATAATCTATTAAGTTTTCTCTTTTATTTTGTTTATTTGTCCTTTCAGTATTTGTTGAATTACTACTATGTTCTAGATACTGTTTTAAGTTTTGGGGAGGTAATGGTAAACCTGATGGAATCTTTCAAATTAGAGACAAACAGATAATGAGAATATAAATGAATAAAAATAGAGAATGTAAGTAATTTTTTTTCTCTAATGTTGGGGTGGGGTTAATTTGATCCTGAAAGGTTTTCTGAATAATCTCAAAGATAAGACCTGCAGGATGAGTTAGTCTGACTCAGGGATACAGAGAGGTGTGGAAAGGTGTATTCCAGATAGAGATCAGGGAGCAAAGAGAAGTCGGTTTGCTCTAGGAATCACAAGTAGAAGAGATTGGGTGTAGTAGGCAAGGGTGGGGCATGTAACCAGGAGCTACACTGTGGTCTTCTGTGCAAATAATTTCATAACAGACCTTTCATGAGTGATTCTAAAACAAGATCTGACTCCCTGGAAGTAAAAGTCTATCTCCTTGCTCTTTGATGCCCTATCCTGACTGCTTAGTCACATGAGGGTGCTGTTTTTTGAGACAACATGCCTTCTTTTGTCATGCATTTAGTGCCCATAAGGCAGATTCCACAAGCCTCATTGCAGCCCATGGAGGCCTGGATCAACTACACATTTCTGTTTCTGTCACAAGGATCTCTGCAGTGGGCTTGGCACTGTCTACCCCAGAGCGACTGTCTTCTTGCCCAAACTGGTGGGAAATAGACACCAAAAGCATTTGCTAAAATGATATCTGTTGATCATAATACAATTGCCTATCTGCATGGATGCGCACAAGAACCAAGCGATGCACTGGCTCAGTGCCCTGAGCTTTGGTAGATGAACTTCAGCTGCTGCCAGAAAATTTTTCGCCTGTTTTGCACCCCGTTTGTGGTAGGGGCTGACATAATTATAGAGGTAATTACATTCTCAGGTCTTTCTCCAGCTTTGATTTAATATTTAGGGTAAAATGGACTCTTGCCAATGTTCTCTTTCTAAAAGGTAAATCCTAGAGTTGTGATTATGAGAATGATCCCCAATTCCACCAGTTTCAGCATCCAATCTATGAAAAATCAGGCGCGCACTTCCTTCCTTCTCTCTCCCTCTTTCTTTTTCTCTCTCTCTGTCTCTCTCTTTCTTCTTTCTTTCTCTCTCTCCCTTTCTTTCTTTTCTTTTCTTTTCCTTTTTCTTTTCTTTTCTTTTCTTTTTGACAGGATCTCCCTCTGTTGCCCAGGCTGGAGCGTGCAGTGGCACCATCACAGCTTACTGCAGCCTGGAACTCTGGGGCTCAGGTGATCCTCTTGCCTCAGCCTCCTGAGTAGCTAGGACCACAGGCACACACCGTGAGCTAATTTTTTTGGTGTGTATATATATATATACACGTGTGTGTGTGTATATATATATTTGGCATGTGTGTGTATATATATGTATATATACATATACATATATGTGTGTGTGTATATATACACATATATTTACAGAAATGGGGTTTCACCATGCTGTCTAGCCTGGTCTTAAACTCCTGAACTCAAGTGATCTGCCCACCTTAGCCTCCCAAAGTGCTGAAATTACAGGTGTGAGCCACTGCGCTCAGTCAAAAATGGGGCATTTTCCACATAGAAAACATTTTTGCAGTATTTTCCAAGTTAAAATAATAGGTTTGAGGGTACTTGTAAAAAATACTAGCTAAAATGTCTTAAGACAAAGGTGACTTTTTTTATCGGCAGTTGGTGTAGCCCAGATCTAACCCAGTATAATGCAATATAAAATTTCCTAATTAAATTATAATTTATCTAGTAGTTGGGAACTGAACTGGGCAGCAATGACTGTGAAACGGTGAAAAAGCAGAGAGAAAATAAAGAGCGACTGGAGAAGTTTTCCAGTTGCTCCACAAGGGTCTCCAGCCACTGTCAGTCTAGACCGAAGGAGGAAAATGGTAACCATCTTTTCAGCTGCATTTTCTGTTTGTTCTATGAAACTCTGTGTCTGATGCTTCCTGCAGAATCATTTTATAGGCACTTTAGTCTCTGGCTCAAGATAATGACTGCAGAAGTTGTTCAAATGGGATGGGATAATATGTGAGAGAAAGTTTTGTACACTTTTAAATGCTCTACGAATGTATGTGGTATATTTTTTCCCCAGCATCTGTATGAGGAGACATCAGGAAGCAGTGTAGTGAAGTGACTGAAAGTGTGGGTTTTGGGTCTCAGCTTCTCCAGCTCCACAGCTCACTGTGTTGTACTGGGCAAGTCATTCGAGTTTCACAGTGCTTGCTTTCCCTCTGAAAAATGGAAAGAAAAACAGACCTTAGCACTTGGGAACTGTAAGTAGTTGGGACTGATGTATTGAATGAGAGGGGAGGAGCAATGAGAGATGAGGTATGGTTTAATTTTCAGCTCCAATCAGCCTCTCTAAACATTGCTTTCCTCAGAGTGTTGGCAGAATTCAGTGAGACAGTATAAAGACTAGCACTTAGTAAGTATAGATGTTTGCTATAATAATGATATTAGTTACTCAGACTCACTGGAGGACCAAACCCCTTCCTATGTTTGTTACCTTTGGGTCAGGGACACATAAGATTTAAAAAAATAAGTTTGACAAGGTTGTCTTCACATACACACACACAATCCCTGTTAAATGTAAATAATAAAATGTAGTCGGTCTGGGTTACAAAGTCAGAAAAGGGCTTTCCTCTGCTTCATTCAGCAGAGTGAGAAGGTCTAGTTCACCTCAGTTTGCTTGGGGGCCTGCCTCATCTTCAGTTAGTGGTGATGGTGCCTTCACCTGGTACGTTTTCATGATCTCAGCAACTTTAGCAGGTAGTGGTGGCAGCATGCTGACGGGTAGGCACAATGACATGAGACAGCCTCAATGTCTTTTGAAGCCAGCCATGGCCTAAGCAACTTTAAGTAGCAGTGCCTTTAGCTGGGTGCATGGTCTGAATGTTTGTGTCCCTCCAAAATTCATATATTGAAACCTAACTTTCAAGGTGTTGGTATTAAGTGGTGGGGCCTTTGGGAAGTGATTAGGTCATGAGAACTTCACCCTCATGAATTAAATTGTTCACCGTGTTAGGACACATAGAAGGTGCTGAGGAATGAGCCCTCAATAGACACCAAATCTGCTGGTGCTTTGATCTTGGACTTCGCAACCTGCAGAACTGTGAGCAGTACATTCTATTGTTTATAAGTGACCCCGTCTAAGGCATTTTGTTATAGCAACCCAAATGGAGTCAGACACTTGGAGAACAGTATGAGAAGCACTTTGGAATGGACATCAGTCCTTCATGCCTGGCATTGAAAGTGGTGGCAGTGGGGAGCCAAGGCACCATCATGAGCCTTCAGTGTTGGGTGTGGACTTACAAGCCCTTATTGGAATGCATTTGCTTTCCTCATAGTCAATTATTTTATTCTAAGACCAATTGAAATGGGATGAAGAGTAAGCAGATAATTACAGCTTCTGGATAAATCTTTACCTTCTCCTGCCTCCTTTTCTCAATACTTCTTGACAGAGATTTAGGGAGGTAGAAAGGGGAAGAGTTCCTCATCAGTTCCCCAGCTGTGCAGGTTTTAACTTTGTTGAAAGCCCTTTGGTGACATCTGTGATGTCATTGTGGCCCAAGTAACTCTCTGGGTGCATAGGCAGAGAAGTGGACAGACAGGAGGAGCACTTGACAAATATTTATTCAGTACCTACTGTAAGCTGGGTCTGGTTCTGGGTGCCAGTTATGTGGCCATATATGCAAATACAAAGATCCCTGTACCACGAAACTTACATTTTACAGGAAGAGATGAACTATGAACAAAGAAAAAACTAAGTAAGATAGTTGATACAGCTGATGGTATTAAGTGCTGCTGAGAAAAAAAAAGCAAGTAAGGTGGTGGGGAATGGGGAGTGCTACTCTTCATAGAACTCCAAGACCGAAGTGTGTGGTGTGCTTGTCCTACGTCCACTTTTTTGGGGCATAGTTTTGGTGACAGAAGCAAAGGACTGCAGTTAGTGCTGCTGGTTCCGGTAGCCGGATCGTCCACTCAGTGTGGCAATTCTGTATTCCACATCTGAGATGCAGACCAAGCCTCCTTCCTGGATTCTGTCCTTGTAGTATGTGTAATATGTTTCTTATTCAGTATTAGAGATAATATTCCTCTGGTTCCTGTCCTAACATCTTTATCTGAAGTCTCCCAGCCTATGCCACCTTCTTAAATGGTTTTAGAGACAAGCACACATGTACAATGTGAGTAAAAGAAAGCTTTTTCCTCTGTAATTGTATCACATAATAACTAACCGACAAAGCTTAATTTCTATTATTTGAGACAATAGGAACTGAGTCATTGCAAACAATGAAATCAACCTCAAATCTGTTTAGCACAATATTTCAATGTCTTTTCCTACCCAGCTTTTAATGAGAACTGCTAGTAGATACTTTTACTGATACGAATTTTCCTTCCTTTACTTTTCTTTCCTGATCTGTCCATTAGGTACTTATAAGCAGTAAAGTAGCCAAGTTTGGGCTTTTAAATAAAAGAGGAGGTCAAGAAAGGCAGGAATGTTCCACTAAGGAGCTCTCAATTTTAAATCATAAAGAGTTAACTGCTCTTTCTAGCTTATGACTGACTCTTTCAGTCATGTGGCTCATTGTATATTGTGCTTTTCTTTAACTGTCTGAATGTTACAAAGCTGATGTAATCTTTGGTACTAATTGCCAGTACTTCAAGAAAAGGTTGTTGATGTAAGAGAATGTCATCTTTTCACTTTTCCTGACTGTACTTCATGCCCCATATTATATACACACATAACCCAGAATAAAAACACACACTGGAAACATTATGAAAAGTTTCCCACTAGAGGAAAGTGACTACGTGTAGGATAAAAAAATACCTACACTCAAAATGGAAATGATTTATGACCAGGCCGCACTGGATTTTGGGTGAACCACAAAGGATTTGGTAACCTAAATAATGTCTAGAAAGTGTACACATTTGGGAAATATTATTGAGATTTTTATCATGCCCTTTTATTAGTGGGTTGAATAAATACTTCCTCCACTGAAGAAAACAAAAATTAGAGTTTGTTTAGACGAAATGAGTTCTTCACAAACTGCCTTTGGAAATAAGAAAACATTCATTGTGTTGTCAAAATTCTGTACTTTAATTGCTCAGTTTTAAAACTCATTTCATTTTCTGTGCCAGTTAATTCTTACTTATTCAAAAATAACATTCTTTATATCATTATCTTTTACAAGTTAAGGATTTAGTAGTAAAAGCTTACAGTCTTGGAGATTTTAAAGAAAAGAAAATCGATCTAGTATCTTTTTGGTTTTTATTAACTTAATATGAAATAACAAGGGGTTAAATATCTTTATAATCTTTGTTTTTTATAGTATGAAAAATTAAAAGTAATCAATTGTGGTCTGGCAATCCAATTCAAACTCACCCATATATTTTCTTTAAAAATGTTCTTTTTTCTTTTTATTATTTTTATTTTACTTTTTTAGTTGAGATAGGGGCCTCTTTACGCTGTGCAGGCTGGTCTTAATCTTCTGACCTCAAGCAATCCTCCCACCTCAGTCTCCCAAAGTGTTGAGATTACAGGCATGAGCCACTGTGCTAGCAGAAAAATTTCTTAATACACAAAATAATGTTCACACTGGGGCTTTTCTGAGGGTGGAGTTTGGGAGGAGGGACAGGATCAGGAAAAACAGTTAATGGCTACTGGGCTTAATACCTGAGTAAAGAAATAATCTGTACAACAAACCCCCATGACACAAATTTACCTATGTAACAAACCTGTACTTGTACCCCTTAACTTAAAATAAAAGTTTAAAAAGTGTAGATTTTTAATGTTTAAAAATTACCTTAATTGTATTTTTCCTGTTAATAAAAACCTGACCATCTGTACATGGAGATTAACAATTTTTACTCATATTTAATATCTGTCAGTATAACTATGCTCTTTGAAGGGTTCAATGGATATGAGTTGGATTTGCTAAAGGACTTATTCAACCTCACAGAACAACTGAATGGCAAAGGTAAATAAGTACCATTTAAGTCCAAATCAAAAGAACCCTGGAATGAGTAGGTGTATAGTTTGAAGATCTAGGTTCTAGTAAGCACTCTTCCACCCTTAATCAACTGTGTGATCATGGAATTATTTTGAGAATCAAATGAAATGAAGTCTATAAAAATGCCAATAAATTGTAAACATTATTTAAGAACAACTTATCCATCATCTTTCGTGTGTTCCAATTCTGGCTCTGATACTAAATTGCTTCAGGAATTTCACAAGCCACTTTACTTTTCTGAACTGTAGATTCATTTGGAAGATGAATTTTATAACTTTCAAGGTCTTTCTAGGTAAGATCTTTCAAATCACATAATTTTTAGGAGCAAGTCAGAAAACAGAATCTTCTCTCTTACAAAAAATTCAATAGGAATCAATTATTTGGAGAAGTGAAATATTCAGTTGACTTTAAGAATTATCTCCCTGTTAATTAGCATCTTCTACTCATTACACCCTTACATGGTTTATAAAGGTAATTAATTAATATAACAGCTCTTTACAGAACATTAAAACACAGTTTTTGTTACGTTTTCTAGAGTCATAGTATCCAAATTTTTTATCCTGTGTCCTGAAGTGTTAAGAAATTTAAGCATACATTCCCAATAATAAATAAATATTGATACATACTATTTGTGTAATTATAACCATTTATTTACATGTGTATGTAATTATTTATATTTTGAAACATAATTGATAAACTAGAAAAGAATAGGAGCAGGCATAATGGCTCACACCTGTAATCTTAGCACTTTGGGAGGCTGAGGTGGCAGGATCACTTGAGATCAAGAGTTCAAGACCAGACAATGCAATATAGTGAGATCTTGTCTCTGCTTTAAAAAAAATGTTTTTTTTTTTTTTTTCAAATAGACAAGAATACAGTGATGATGAAAGGATAGATAATATCTAGGGTACAACATAAACTTAGGGCACAGTTCCTCATTAGTAATATGAGTTTATGACATATATTAAATAGTTTTGTCAATAATTTTGAATATGCAGCTTTTTCCTTGTCATATCTGGTCTGACAGCCATTATCTATACTTGCTGTGAAGCAGACCATGAGATCACACCGGGGGTTAAAAGAGTATTAACTCTGTCAGTTTCTTGTTGTTGCTTATTCTTGGCAAAATATCAAGTGTGTCAATATCTTGTGGGTTTTTTTTTTTTTTTTTGTACTTTTAGGGAAAAGCCACTTGTTCATATATGTGAAGATTTGTTTAGTTAATATTAAATACTGTGATCTGTAAACCACCCTATCTGTGCATGCCAAGGTTGTCCTGTGTTGTAGCATGTTTTAGAAACAGCTACAGGCTCTCCCCCACTTCCTGAATAAATCTTGTATAGCAGATGGAACGCTTGGCCTTCTGAGTCAAAAGACTAAAGATGGGTGTCAAGGGAGAGCTCTGACAATTATCACATGTGGGATACAGTAAAACTTAATAGACTATTGTTTATGGATTAAAAACAAACATAAATAAGAGCCCTCTTGTATTTTATCCAGACCCAAGTGGTCTACATTGTGTGCTCTTTTCAAAATATTCTATAATAACTTACCCCAATACAGGTTTAGAAAAAATACACATATTATTATGATAAAATACACACATACACACATTTATTACAAGCATATGAAAATACAACATTTGAATTAAAAGGGATGAGATAAAATATCATAGAAAACTGCTTAATGTTTTTTGTTTCTATCATTGCAGGTTGTTTTGTGTACTCTATTCTGGAAAGCACTTTTTTAGGGACTGAAAATCTGTTGCTAGAAATTTATGCTTTGTTATTAAGCAAAGGAGGAGAAATATGAATGATTCAGTAAAAAGGACTGACCACAATAGGTGACCGTGTTTAGGATATTCTTCTTTTCCCACCTTTCCAGAAACAATAGTAGGAGATGTGAACTGGACTCTCCATTCTCTTGGTTCTGCCCTTATCTTCTGAATACTTTATCATTATTCAGAACCTTATATTTGATTGACAAATGCTCTATCTAAGAGAAACTATTTTATCTTCAAATCTGTCACTTGAGATGGAAAGCAGACCCCTGAATCTGTGAGCTATGGAATAGGGTCATTCTGTCAGGGTTGGATGGTGACATGCTGAGATATGATGCTCTGTCTCTTGAAGCATAAATTGTGGTTGTAACTTAATAGGTGGTACTTTTGTGCTGCTTCTGAACTTAAATCATACTTTTGGTATAAATAGCATTTCTAGATTCATGTGTCCATTTAATATAGAGCTTATTTTGTGTTTAGGCTGCTAAATGATACACCTATTTCTTTTCTTTCATAAATTTAATTTGTTACAGTAATACCTACATTTGCTAGAAGTGATTATATTAATGTGAAAACTGACAATTATTTTCTTTATTCTGTTGCATAAATAAACTATTGAATACTTATGACTTTGGACAAGCATGGTCAAATGATAATTGCATTCACATTTTTTGGTACCAATTTTCTATTACTCTAATTTGTTCAAACACTTTTGTATGTGTAATAATCGCTCATTAAATCAGGCATTCCTTAAATAGTGTTAATTAGCATGTGTAAAATCTACCTTGAAAACTCGTTTAATTTTACAAATTATACTACTCCATGATAGTATCCCTAGAGCTTCATCAATCTCTGACTTCTAAATAATTTTGAAGTAAAAAGATTTTTAATAAAAAATACTCTAAAATCCTCTTCACAATCATATTTAGCAGGAAAACATTGTGTCACAGACTCTCAAGTATCTCTTGGATGGTTTCACAGGAATAGTTTTATCTATCTTTTATCTATCCCATCTGTATTGTGCCAATTAAATGCCAAGTAGTATGTGAGGCCTCATTAGTAGGACACGGTCCCATTTTTAAGGAGGAGATACTTCAGCAAGAGATACTAAGGTCCAAGTAAATTTAATGTTGCCAACATAAAAAAGATTCAAGTCAGCTAGGCACGGTGGCTCACACCTGTAATCCTAGCACTTTGGGAGGCTAAGGTGGGTAGATCACCTGAGGTCAGGAGTTTGAGACCAGCCTGACCAACGTGGTGAAAACTCATCTCTGCTAGAAGTACAAAAATTAGTTGGGCGTGGTGGTGTGTGCCTGTAATCCCAGCTACTTGGGAGGCTGAGGCAGGAGAATCTCTTGAACCCAGGAGGCAGAGGTTGCAGTGAGCTGAGATTGCACCACTGCACTCCAGTCTGGGTGACAAAGCGAGACTTTGTCTAGAAAAAAAAAAAAAAAAGGGAAAAAAAAGATTCAAGTCCTCTTTAAATCCAGAGGAGTGGAACCTTGGGACAGAAGTGGAGGAAGATGTTAAAGAGATCTTCATAGAGGATGAAATATTTTAGCTTGACTGTAAGGTCAATAGGGCATGCCTGATAGAGAACATTTCGTGAGCATTACCATGAAAAGCAACAGCCTGTTTGAGAAATTCATTAGTTTAGTGTGGCTAATATATGGGATTCAATGGGGGTAGAGAAAGAATGATAGAAGAGAAGACTGGGCAGACAGTTTAGGTGGTAGTCTGCATCTCATGGCAGAGTATATTTGGATGATTTTAAATCATCTACCACAAAGGTAGGAAAGAGAGTTTGTATTGATGGGGAGTAACTGTTAAGAACACTCATTATTAAGGCCATTTTTGGACTCAGTAGAAAAACTTGCATCTATAATCGATTAGGAGAAAGAAGACGAAATTGTGGGTGTGATTTTGTAGATATTAATTTAAGTTTTCCAAGCAAAGAATACACATGATCAAGTCTATAATTTGGAGGACAAAACAAACAAAATATCAGTCTCATGTCAATGAAAAAGATGAATTAAAGGGGAGGGAAATTAAAGGCCAGTTTGAAGGTTATTGTAACAATTCAGATACGCTGTAATATGGCGTGAATTATAGTAACAATTCAGATATGCTATAATATGTATGTTATTTAATATAAATAATACATAATATACATAATAAATTATTGTAACAATTCAGATATGATATAATATGGCATGAATTAGAGTAGTGAAAGAGAAGATGGAAAGGAGGAAGCACTGCAGAAACATTGTAAGGATCCAATGAACATTTGATGGCTGACTGGATTTGGAGGGTGAAAGAGAAAGAAAAGTCCAAGACTCTAAACCATTATCTAGTTTGGGGATTTGAGTGACTGGTTGAGTCTGTCATTTACTGCTATGTAACAAACAACTCCAAAATCCAGAGACTGAAATAACAATCATTTAATAACCCTGTAAATCTGTGGGTCAAGTGGAGCTCTCGTGATGTAGTTTGGGCTTCTCCATGTGATTCTGCTTCACGCTGGGGCAGCTGAGGAAACTTATCTCATCACCGCAGATCTCTGGAGTGGCTGGGGCAATTCCTTTCTCTGTCTCTCATCCTCCTCATACCAGTGTGTAAGGCTAGTCTTATCCTTCTCATGGCAATGGCAGAGCTACACGATTGCAAAAGGGGCAAAAAGAGGCTTTTTAAGTCATAAGATCAGAAATGGTATTTTGCCATTTCTTGCCACAGGCTGTTGATTAAGGGGAGTCACATGGCCAACCCCAAAGTCAAGGGATAAGAAAGTTCATTCTATCCACAATGAGGTCATGGCTAGAATGTGAATGCTAGGAAGGTCAAGAATTGGAGACAACAATGTAATCTTTCACATTGTGGTATCAACATATTTTTAAATTTAAAAATAGTTTTGGAAATAAATCTTTAAGAAGTATAAAATGCTTTAATTTTTAAACTATATCTGTGGGTACTGATAAATGAGTTTGGAGCCTGGAGGATCAGCCAAAGGATAATTAAACTTAAATAGCCTGTTTTAAATGAAGAACTATAGCTCTCTAGGTTGTTTGCACTGGACTGCTTCCAGCAAGCCCCTCTGCAAATTATTCTCAGCCACTAAAATCAGGAGAGGAGGCATGGGAATTTAGTCTGGAGTGAAAAAGCCATCAAGAGGTGATTATCAAGTTCTCCAATTAAAAATTGTACGCATTTGGTGAAAATAACAGTAAAGCTATGGTTAATTTGGTCAGAGTTGCATATTTGTTCTATTTTAAGGCAAAATCCAAATATCTTTATTTTCTTAAAAAAATATTCAGAACATCTAGGGTTTCTAAAATAAAATGGGCTGGGCATGGTGACTCGTGTCTGTAATTCCAGCACTTTGGGAGGCCAAGGCAGGTAGACTGTTTGAACCCAGGAGTTGAAGACCAGCCTGGGCAACACAGCAAAACCCAATCTCTACAAAAAAACAAAAAACAAAAAACAAAAATTAGCCCGGCATGGCTATGAGCTGATGATCATGAGCTATGATTGCACCACTGCACCCCAGCCTGGGCAATGGAGTGAGATTCTGTCTCTCTCTCTTTCTCCTTCTCTCTCTCTCTATATATATATATTATATATTACATATATAATATACATATTACACATATAATATATATAATGTTTTTCTTTTCCTACTTCTTTGTCATTATCCCTGTTCTTATTTACTCAAATTATCACTATATATCATTACATATGTATATGTGATGATATATATGTAATGATATATAGTGATAATTTGAGTAAATAAAAAGCAGGGACAATGACAATAAAGTTCATATAGTTTATGTTGTATCTCACTGTATTATAAATCTACATCTTGACACTTTCTCTAAGAAGAACCAGAGAAAGTACTGAACTTTAAGAACCTTACATTTGTCACTGTGTTGCTGAACAATTTACTTTCTACAAGGTTGTTTTTGTGGTTGGTTAATATGCTCTTGAAAGAGTGAGAGATATAAAAAGTACTGTAAGACAGCAAGTTTTCAAAAAGAGATGAGGGCACATAAACATGTACTGCAGGTGAAAATGCCATTAAATTCTTTAACATTTCATTGTCTATCTATGTATCTATTATCTATTTATCATATTGATAAAGTAGAATACTTAACAAGCAATGCTCAAAACCCGCATGAAGAAAACTATAAAACACAACAGTAGATTTCAGATAATAACAACAAAAAAACATGTCTATGATTTTGGACTGAACGAATCATCATCAATAAATGTCATTTCTCTCAAGGTTAATTAATTCAATGCAACTTTTATAAAAATACCATCTTGTATTTTTATGGACCCAAACAATTTGATTACAAAATTTATTTGGAGCATAAAAAGCAAGAACAATGAGGAAAATCCTGAAAAATAGGAGCCTATCAGATTCAAATATATTTTAAAGCCTTTATTATCAAAATAGTATATATTGTCTCATACATAGAAACATATAAATTAATATAACTTGTACAATTTAGAAATAGACTCCTCGTTACATATGGAAAGTTAATATAAACTACTATCTCAACTCAAGAAAAGATAAAATTGTTATCAATTGTTGTTAAGATAATTACATAGTCATACAAGAAAATAAGATTGGATATAATTCTCATACCATAAATTCTGCTAAATTTTATATGGATTAAGAAATGTTGATGTAAACAATTAATTCATATAATTAGGAAAGGAAACATGGGGATTTTTTCTGTAATCTGAGAGTAGGGTAAACTTTCCTAACCATATTTTAAAATCTAAATTCTATAAGAAAAAGATTGATACACATTATTGTTCCAAATCAATGAAACAAAACTTTTGCATGGCATAGAAAATAAAACATAAGTAATTTATAAAGACAAATGGCAAACTGGAAAAAAATTGAAATTCACTTCACAGTAAGAAAGTTAATATTCCTAATACAATAAAATCTTCTGAAAAAAGAAGAAAAAATGGAAACTTTTGGAAAAATGGGTCAAATTAGGAAAAACACTTCACAGAAGAGAAGTATGAATAATTCTTAACAAGAAGAATGAAAAGATGTTCTCATAATGAGAGAAATGCAAATTAAATCTTCACTGAGATCCATTTCTAACCTGCCACTTAGAAAAATCCAAAAATTGACAATATTAACTTGCTTGTAAGGCTGTGGGGGGAAAAAGCACTTCGTATATTATTGATAGGAATTTGACAACATCTGGAAAACTGCTATATGCATTCATCATCTGAACCAGATATCTTACTTCTAGAAATATGTTCCAAAGATACAATGACAAAAACATAAAGGATATATACATAAGACTATTATAGCATGATTTGCAATATCAATGGAAATATTCTCAATGTCTATCACAATTGAGACCAGTTGAATGATATATTGTATATACACAGTCATGAACCATGCATCTGTTTAAAAAAAAGGATACCTCTATAAACTGTTAGTGATTTTCAAGATATATTAAGTTAAAAAAACAAGGCAGAGAAAAGTGTATGTAGTATTCTGCTCTTTATCTTAGAAAATTTATAAATATATAAATATTAAAAAAATTTAAACTTGTAGGGATAAACCATAAAGAGAAGACAGAGATAGAAGCTAGACTTTCCTGAATGTAACTTATTGGGTTGATTTAATATTGGAACTATGTTTTATGTGAATATGACAAAGTTAAATGAAAATGATAACATAAAGGAGTCTTTAAAATTTAAAAGCAAGGTTAAATGAATGGACTAAACTATATGCTGAGCTAGTGGCTTCATCCAAACCTGATAAATTGTTTCAAGTAACTTTAAAATTTAGTAATTTGCCTAAACACACTTATCTCTAGTAGGATATATCCCAAAACTATCCTCAGCAAGAAAAAAGAAAGAAAAAATAAAAAAAGAAAGTTTCAGTAATGTTACAGTTATTATTCTGAAACTACTATATGTATAAAATATATGACATATACACATGCACATATATGTATATATATAAAATGCCTGACACGTAAATCAACTAAGCCATTACAAATTTTTTTAAACTAATTTTTTTAACCTCTTCCCACTTAAAAGACCTAGAAACAATTTTTAATGTAAAAACAATGTATATTGTTAGTCCTCAAACTGTGGCCAATATATACAGCTCCCACTTCTAAATAGATTTCTTGAACAAATAGTTGACTCCATGTCTGAATACTGGAAACTATAACATGAACCTGAAATATCTTGTACCAGAAAACAAGGAAGCTACCAAAGACAACTGGGGGTGTGTCACAAGGCCCCAGGAACCTTGAAGAGATTCACACTGGACAAAGAAGGGGCAAATTATGATATCTACAAGAATAATAATGGCAATGAAATATTCTTTTCTTATTAAATATAAAACAAAATATTACTACCCTTGAAAAAAATAGCAAACAATCAGATCAGGTCTCTAGGTGTATTTGCCAATTAACAGGAAATACAAAGAACAGAGGAATATATTAAATGGCACTACAGGGATACAATCATCGAATTCTAGAATGAGGAAATCCCCACAGGACAAAAGACCAAGATTTTTCAAAACATAATTTGCAAAAAAAAAAAAAAAAAAAAAAAAAAAGAGCAACGTATAGATTATAAGAGATTTAGGAGTATGTATCATGGCCGGGCTCGGTGGCTCATGCCTGTAGTCCAGGCACTTTGGAAGGCTGATGTAGGAAAATTGCTTGAGCCTAGGAGTTCGAGACCAACCTGGGCAATATGGTGAAACCTTGTCTCTATAAAAAATAGAAAACTTAGCCAGGTGTATTAGCTCATGCCTGTGGTCCCAGGTTTTCAGGAGACTGAGGTGGGAGGATTGCTTGAGCCAAGGAGGTAGAAGCTGCAGATAGCCATCATTATGCCATTGCACTCCAACCTGGGCAGCAACAAAGTGAGACCTTGTCTTAAAATAAATAAATAAATAAAAATAAACATTAAAAAAACACAAAAAGGAGTACATATCAAGTGAGTAAAAATTGTGAACTTTGAACTCCAATTAGAACAAAGCAGGTGTTAAAGAAATACCTATGAGGCACACTTTGAAGACATTTGAGCATTGCTTGGGTATTTAATGTCAATAAGGAATTAATGTTAATTTTTAAGGTGTAGATAATGGTATTTTAAGAAAGTTAATAATAAATTCTGAAATATGGATGAACGGCATATCTGAGATTTTCTTCAATGTAGTCAAGTAGGGGAGCAAAATGGAAAGTCACAGTGAAACAAGAGCTGATGATTATTATAGTTGGGGATGGGAACATGGGGATTTACTGAGCTCTTTACTCATGTGTGTTTGAAGTCACTCATAATAAAATGTTAAAAAAGAAAGAAAATGCCATTAAAATGTCCTTCTTCCTCTTGCTACCAGGTCAAATAAAATAATCATCATATTTTACTTTTCCACCCAATATAATCAGTAGACAACAAGGTGACAAAAAAGCTTTACATTCAAACTTACTTAAACGCTATAAAATAGTGAGATGGTTCAAATGGCTGTGAAGCTCCAAATAATACTGCCTGGCTCTTGTGGAAGCATCTTGATTGTCTTATATGCACCCTGTTTAACACTAGAAGTCAGTGTAATATGATTTACAAGTTCTCAGAGTGTCATTAGGTCTCTGACATGAAGACAAAGGTGCCAAGAGATATTCACCCAGGGAGATAAATAACAATAGAGCTACTAGTTAATTAATTTTTGATTCAGGGAAGCAGCATTACAGCATGGTTAGGAGCAAAGGCCTTGGAGTTAGTCAGATTATTCACTATGAGTCATTCATTCTTTGATATTCACTATGTGAGTGTTGCTATCAGTTTCCTCATCTGAAAATTAGAGCTACTATGTTTATCTAATAGGTTTCTTATGATGATTATAGAACTTATGCCTGGTACACATGAAGCTACTTAATCATCATAATAATTATTATTGGTATTATTGGTTGGTCTGAGAAATTGAAGCAGAACCCCAAGCTCAAAAGAGAAAAGCAGAAGAAAATCTAAAATTCTTTATGGAGGATGTGACTTTTGGGTCGTTGATAACAAAAGACATTCTGTATTTTGTGCCCTGCTGGAGAAACCCCAAATGTCTTCTCTTCCAAGGAGCTTATACTTCCCAGGTAGGATACCTTGGAACCTAAGCAGATGACTGTCTGAGGAAGACTTAATTCTTTTATTTTTTATTTATCTATTTTTTTAGAGATGAGGTCTCGCTATGTTGCCAGGCTAGTCTCGAGTGATCTTCCCACATCAGCCTCCCCAAATGCTAAGATTACAGGTGTGAACCACTGTGCCCAGCCAAGGAAGACTTACTTCTGATGAAAATAGACAGCTTGCAGTGCATTGGATCTTAAATATTGGCTGAGAAAGACCTATCCTATTTTCAAACCTCTTGTCATATATCCTTTGACTAAAATGCCACTGGTAAGAAAGTCTGGCAACCTTGTATTTGTGTCACTCCATTTACCTTAGAAACACTGAGATATAAAAAGAACCAGGTACCATGGCTCATGCCTGTAATCTCAACGCTTTAGAAGGCTGAGGCCGAAGGATTGCTTGAGGACAGTTCAAGATGAGCTTGGGCAACATAGTGAGACCCCCTTCTCTACAAAAAAGTAAAAAAAATTAGCCAGGCACAGTGGCACATCTGTAGTCCCAGCTACTTGGGGGGAGGCTAAGGTGGGAAGATCCCTTGAACACAAGAGGTTGAGGCTACAGTCAGCTTTGATCATGCCACTGTGCTCCAGCCTGGGTGACAGAGTGAGACCCTGTGTCAAAACAAAAAACAAAACAAAACAGAAAAGAAGAGAAAAGGAAAGAAAAAAAGGTTGGTAAGTGTATATAAAGGAGGGAAAGCTACAATACTATCAGATGTGATCAGGGGGTATTTCACAAAGGTGATGATATTTGAACATAATCTAAAAGGACATGGGAGTTTGTAAGGAAGACAAAGCAGGACGACAATCTAGGCAGAGACAACAGAATGATGAACAGGTATGCAGCCATAATCATTTGGGTATCATGTAGAGAAAACTCTTTAACCGTGTTTTTCTCTACCCTCACACTGCAACAATCATCAACACAGAAAAAGGCTTCTGTGACCAAATGTGTGTGGTATTTTTCCTCACATGCCATGCTGCGGACACCAGCTGGGTGTCTCCTAATTCAGTTCAGACACTATCTACAGGGACATAGTGTCAGATCCCAAAGGTTGAGGCTCAGTCCCCAGGACTTCCCACACACACAGCAGTTGCAAGTCTGGGCCTCCAAAAATTCTGACTGACCAGCTTTGAGTTGGGATTCCCACCACCCTCTCTTTGAGTTTGATTAATTTGCTGGAGCAGCTCACAGAACTCAGGGAACATGTTTGTAGGCTTATTATAAAGGATATTGCGAAGGATACAGATGAAGAGACACGTAGGGTGAGGCATGGGGGACGGGGCATGGAGCTTCCATTCCCTCCCTAGGCGTGCCACCCTCCAGGAACCTCCATGTGTTTGGACCCTCTCTGAACCCTGTCATCCTGGGATTTTATAGGAGTATTCCTTCCCTTAGAGTATAAGGGCAGGATCCTCTCTGGGATGGGTCTTAAGAACCACAATCAGAAAGACAGAAAAAAAGGAGAGTCCTGCTTTGCAGCAGGTGAAAGGAGGGCAGGAAAAGATCAGAGTCCTTCCTCTGAGGCCTAACACATCCAAATTATAGCAAAAGACTGTAACAAGGGCTATGGGAGTTATGAACCAGGAACCTTGGCCAAAATCCAATACATTTCATAACACCAAATTCATAACAGAATTTAGGTACGTTCCTAAATTCTTCAGGCACACAGAGTAGTAAAGCACGAGGCTAGGAAGGTGGGTGGGTATAGCTTTTACAGGACTTTTTCTGCCTTAGAATGTTCCCTTTACTTTTTAGGCAACAGTGAATCTATTTTCAAGGTGGGGGTCAGTCCCGATTATAGCAGTGATTCAGAGAGAGACTTGGTAGATGTCTGAGGTAAAGCATAGAGATGAATCCCAGGAGAATAAAATCAGGGACACAAGTTAGAAGATGTTTACAATATTCTAGAAGATATTTTATGTACATCTGGTGAGCTAACAGTAGAGGTGGTGATAAATTTGAACTCAAGGGGTATTTGGGAAAGAGAATTGACAGAAGCTACTAATTCAGAGAAGTGAGTGAAAGTTATTTTCTTTGTCAAGATAGAGCAGGATTGGGTAAACAGACACTTTGATAGTGGACATGCTGAGTTTGGCGTACACAGGCTTCCTTGATACCTGTGTCATGATCTTACTCACTAGTGAGTCCATTGGACATGGAGGACAGTGGGGATGTGTTAGGTGGGAGACTGGCCTGTAGTTTTTGAATGGGGTGATGAAAAACAAATCAGGGAAGAGCAAGGGGTGGCACAGAACAGTGGGATATGAAGTGCAGAGTGCCACAGCCAAGAGGACAGATCTTAATTCTATGAATCAAATTTATACCTAATCCAGGCTGCAATATTAAGTATTCTGGGAAAAGCAGGTTCTCCATTATCAGGTACAATCTGAATTCATAGAGAGGATCTGTGTGAAGAAATTTAAGAGATTCTTAGAAGAAAATCAAAGTCAAACTAGAAGGAATGATGCTCCTACTAGTATTACCTCCCCTAGGGATGCTGATGGTAGCACTGAATTCAAGATGCTGGAAGATGGGCAATTTGTCACCTGGTTTCAACCAAAGGGAGCCTGTAGGGGCACTGCAGAGCATGTACTCACCAGTTCCCAGCGTTTGCTGTACCCACAGGCTATCAGGCATAAGTATTAATTATTTCTCACCCTTAGTAGCTAGTATAAGTGAGCCACTGGTATACCATGCTAGGCTCAGTTCCGACTCATTTTTACTTTACTATTTTTACTTACAGGGAGTAAGTAATTCAGAATGATTGAAGGAGAGATTTGAAGATAGGAATATTTGGAACCACAGCTGGGAAGAGAATTGGTTTTGCTAGATCCTGGAGAATCTTGAATGCTAGACTAAGGAGTACTGATGATATATTTTACTCAGTGATGATTTTTGAAGGATTTTGATCTTGAATTCTTTTGGTATTACTTAGAGCGCATGCTTGGAAAATTATTGATTGTGGGAGAAATAGAAGATTGCATACAGGGTGAACAGAAACTCTCCAAAGAAGAATTTTTAGCAATGTAACACACTTGTAGACTGTTGAAAGATCGATCACTGTGAATCACACTGGCAACAAAAGATCTAAACAAAGCTGTTTGTGGAGGAGCCAAGGGCAAAGTTGCAATCAATGACAAACTCTGTGAGCAGAGGCCAAGGGGTGGAAAGAGCTACTGGTTGTAGACTGACATCTTCAACTCTTTGAAAGAAATTGCCTGGAGCCTCTACATACAACATGATCTTGGGGCATGGACCATGAGACCATCTTTGGTGCAGCTCCATTATCTCTTAGTATTTAATCACATAACCCTCTTGGAACTTCTCCAAATTTTTAGGGGAATTGTTAGGTAGAGTGAACAGTATTATAGAGAGGTTCTAGAAATGTGTCTATTCAAAAGGACAACAGTGCTAAATGTACCTTTTGCATGTTCTAATGTTGGGGAGACCTTGGCAACACAGCCTGCAGCATGTCATTGGCTCAGCTTATAGAGAATAGGGCAAATGAAGGTGTAGATATTCTTTAGACCTTATTTTCTTTTAATATTTTGAGAATCGTTAAGACTGCTAGACCTTTAATACTTGGATATTTGGTGCAATTCTCATACCAACCTTCTCTTGGGATACTAAGGATCATAGAAAATGAGCAGTTAGGAGCTGAAACAAAGAATCCAAGCAGCTTATAAACTGCAGTATAAACCAAGTGACCAGTACATTGCTCTATACTGACAACACTGGAAGAAAGTACTTCCATCTGAAACTCACTACACTCTGATCATTTATTCTTCTGTAGACTTGGTGTCTGTCTATGCAATAGTCAAGTCCATTTGTAAAAATGAGACAGTAATGAGTGAGGAGGTGGTTGCCAGCAAATCCTAGACTGATATTAGAGTCATTCTTTTGACTTAAATGGCTGAATCTCTGCTTAAGAGTCTAATCTACTATTGATATCTAAATACATTTTTAGGCCACTTGGAGAGAAATGACCCAACAGTGAAAATCTGTAATCAAAAAGGTGAGAAGAGCATACTCTAAGAAACCATTATAGAGAAAATGCAAGGGAGCAACACAGCATTCATCCAATCCAATCCTAGTAAAGAAAACGATTATGAGATATTTATAGTTTTAAAAATTAGGGAATTACTGTTCATGAAGGAACATTATGCAGCCAATAAATAATTGAAACTGCCATTCCTTTCTGCTTCTGCTGGCCTTCAGTCAGGAAAATACAAGTTTTAATTAGCTTAAGATCTTCATCAGTTTATTTAATTCTTTTGAAGGACCCACTTGGGATTAATGTGTCTAGAACCTTTATCGTCATTGGTGGGATATCTGCCAGTTTCAGGACAGAAAGAACAGGATATATAATGAGAGATAACCTATCCTGTTGGAAATTATTCCAAACAGTACGATCATCTTCTTAAGATTTCCTCTACCGTGATAGGCTTCTAAAGTCAGACTGCCCAAGGCTCTAATGCATGTCTACCAGTCTCTTAAATAGGACAAGTTACTTGATTTTTCAGTGCTTTGGATTATCTATAAAAGGGGGATGATGCTGTCTCATGGTATAGTTGTGAAGATTAAATGAAATAATATGTGTGACATGCTTTATAGTGACATGCCTTATAGTGAGCTCTCAATATATGTTAAGTATGATTATTATTGTATGATAATATTAATTCTAGGTTATAGTGCACATGGGTTAGTGAGTAGGTGAGAAAGACATACTACAAGATGTATCTGCCATGATATCCACTATGGGTGGCCAATGAGCCATTTTTCTCTCATAGGTGATAAGCCAAAGAGTGACATTTGATTTCACCAGGTTCATTAAGAAGAGATTTTCCAATGCAGCAAAGATAAATAAATATTTGATTCTGAAAGAAATTTAAGACAAAAGAGAGATGACTAGGCAGGATTAGATACTCCTTAAAAAGATTACTGTGGTGTGACTAAAGAAACACCCAACAGGAGTCATAAAACTTTCTTCTACCCCCCACCGAGTAGACTGCAAGCCTCTGGTATTGGGTACCATGTCTTACCCTAAGTGGAATACACAATGCCTACTGCATAGCCCAGTTTACAGTAGGCATTTAGTAACTGCTGAACAAATAAATGATTGAATCAGATACTTAATCTCTTGCACATCACAATTTATATGAATCCCAGTTTGAATTTGATTTCTGTTACTCATAAAATGATGGTGCTGTGTTAGTTATCTTTAAAATATAACAGAGCTTTATATATTAAATATCTTGGTCAGAAAAAAACAATTTCCAGAGAATCAAAATTATTATATGGATTAGCAAGCTTGTTCAACCTGCAGCCCACAGGCAGTATGTGGCCCAGGACAGCTTTGAATGCAGCCCAACACAAATTCATACATTTTGTTAGAACATTATGAGATTTGTTTGTTTGTTTGTTTGTTTTGCTCATCAGCTATTGTTAGTATTAGTGTATTTTATGTGTGGTCCAAGACAATTCTTTTTCCAGTGTGGCCCAGTGTATTAGTCAGTTCTTACACTGCTATGAAGAAATACCCAAAACTGGGTACTTAGAAAGGAAAGAGATTTAATTGACTCACAGTTCCCTATTGTTGGAGAGGCCTCAGGAAACTTACAATTGTGGCAGAAGGCAAAGAAGAAGCCGGCACCTTCTTCACAGGGTGGCAGGACAGAGTGAGTGCAAGCAGGGGAAATGCTAGACGCTTATAAAACCATCAGATCTCAGGAGACTCACTGACTATCACAAGAACAGCATGGGGGAACTGCCCTCATGATACAATTACCTCCAACTGGTGGCACCCTTGGAGGATAATGGGGATTACAATTCAAGATGAGATTTTGGATGGGGACATAGCCAAACCATATCACCTAGAGAAGCCAGAAGATTGGACACACCTGGTTGTGCATCTCAAACTTTATTGTTTATACAAATCACATGACAATATTGTTAAATACAGAGTCTGAATCAGTAGGCCTGGGAGGGACTTAAAATTCTGATTTTCTAAATAGCTTCCAAATGACCCTGATACTTCAGTTCCATGAATCACCACACTTTGAATAGCAAGGGTTCAGGGAATTGTGGAATCCTTTCTTAGACTGTAAAACATAAGAAAGAATGTCTTTTATTTTATATTATTTTATTTTATTTTATTTTTGATGGAGTGTTGCTCTGCTGCCCAGGCTGGAGTACAGTGGCCCCATCTTGGCTCATTACAACCTCCGCCTCCTGGATTCAAATGATTCTCCTGCTTCAGCCTCCCGAGTAGAGTGGTTGGGATTACAGGTATGTGGCACCATGACCGGCTAATTTTTGTATTTTTAGTAGAGATCGGGTTTCACCATGTTGGTCAGTCTGGTCTCAAACTCCTGACCTCAAGTGATCTGCCAGCCTTGGCCTCCCAAAGGGCCGGAATTCCAGGCATGAGCCACCGTGTCCAGCCTAAGAATGTCTTAAGACAGATACAAATACATTACTACTTAAGTTCAGAGGAGGTATGGAGGATTATTTGTGAAAGGCATGACGCTTGACCTTCAGTTGAAGGGTAAGTAGGCTTTGTGACAGCACATTACAATTTGCACACTGTTTGTCACCTCATATTCCAATGGTTATTTACAGATTTTATAGACGTTTTTAAATCTCACACTAATCCAAAGAAGTGGACATAGACTTTAAGTACCATTATACAGAACAGCAAAAAGGAATCAGAGAGACTGGTTGTTCCCAGGCAGTGAACAGCAGTTCTGAGACTTGCATAGAGGTCTTCTGAATCACAGTCAATGTTTTTGTTTAGATACGTTACGATTCCTCTAACTGGAGGAAGATTAAGCCTATAGTGCTATGAACTTATCACTCATGATGTTTGACGTTGCTCACCAGGACACAAATAGTGAGGGAGCCCTAATGAAATACATTACCATACGATGTAATGAAGCCACTATAGCTATTTTTCTTCATAGTTGCCAGCTATTTTTGAGATTCAACGCCTTTGCTTGGAAATTCTCAAGTAAGGATTAAATGGGACAGAATCAACAGGCTCTGAAATATCCATTTCCCATGGAAAAAGGTATTTACAGAAATATCAAACAGTTTATCAAAGATCTATAAAACCAAGAGTTTGGGAACAGATTTGGTCTCCAGTCCTTCCTCTGTTAGTACACACTAATACCCAAGCAGTTGTTTTAAAATGTTCAAGAGGTTTTGAATGCACTATGATATGTTTTGCTCTCTCAGTGTTCATGAAGGTCAAAGGTACAGAGATAAATATGTCTGAGAAAACATCAAACATTAACAATGTATTAGTAAACCAGCAGACCTCAAGTATTTAGGCATTACTTAAATTTTAATAAATGCTGTCTTCAAAATCCTTTGTTCAGCTGATTGATCTTAAACAGCTTTGTCTCCCTAGAGACTTACCAGTAGAGTGAGTAAAATGTAAATTTATATTTTAATGTTTCCCTGTGGTCCAGGTAAAATTTTCCCAGAAAATGAGGACAATTGCATTAATTCTCACAGATGCAAAACAATTCCCTTGTCCTTTGCTAAGTTCTAATTTTGGTTTGTTGGGTTGCCCCTCTGAAAAATAGCATATTCAGCAAGACCTATATATTAAAAATAGCTAGGGCAGAAGTTACAAGACTTTGAACACATGGTTTAGTGGCCTATAACACTCAAAAACACGTTCAATTCAAACATCTAATTGTCTGGTATTTTTTATTTGTACCAATTCTACTTTTGTGGGCTTTCGTGTAAAAAATAATCCGAGCAGCTTCTTCAGAAGTTGAGAAAAATCTTCTATCCTTACAAATGCTCTCTCAAGCAACAGGGATGGTACCACAGGCTTTGAGACAGATGGTAGCCAATCCAAATTCAGTATGGTAAGCAGGCACCACTCAATAAAACTTTAATTGCTGCATATGGTATCTGCTAACTTGTTTAGAAAATGGATATGCAGCATTAGCTCAAAGCATTTAAATGGCCTGATAGCACTGGACAGCATGTTGGGCTGCCACCTGGAAGACCCAAATTTCATAGCAGATGTAACACTAGAAGAATAAAGCTGGTGGATGATAGTCCTGGAATGGAGATGACATAGTAAGCACCCAGCTGTTCCCCCCACCCACACTGACTCCTATTGCTTTGGTGTCACTTCCACCAAGTCCTGAAATCACTCATGTATTGTTTTCTCCTCCCAAGGAGAGAGAGAGAAAAAAAAAAAAGTAAGTAAGCTATACCATAAGGTTGAAATGGGAAGGGGTTCATGTCCCTACTATAGCCTGGGAAATGTGGAAGATGCTTTTGAATGCAGTTCAGGGAGAAAAAAAAGGATAAAGATCTGGATGGAGAATGCCCGACATATGTGCAAATTTGTGCCAAAAGATGAGAGCCAAGACAGAAGAGAAGGTTCCTTCTGAGAGTGCTGAAGAGATCCTTGCAATTTATCATTTGCATTTGTCTTGCCCTGGCAAACAATAAATAACACTCTACACATGCTGAGGAGGTCAGCTTATCAGCCCCCTGATTTCAGAGACTGATGAAGAGTGAAACTTGCCATTTCTTAAAACACGGACTCTTAACCCCTTCCTGCCGAGTTAGGTAGCATAATGAGTAAAAAGAGAAAGAGAATTTTGAGATCTCAGTCTATTTAAAGACAGAGGAACAAAACTAATTGTTTTTCAGAAAGATTGCAGAGGAATACTCACTTTTGCACATTAGTGAGATGCTCCACCCCACCCCAATCTAAATTAAGAAAACCCACAAATGCACTTTTCAGGCAAACTATTGATTTCTGACCTGTAAATTACTCTCCATCAAAAAGGTTCTGGTGCAGATAGGGGTTTGGAGTAGCCTGGGTACTTCTCAGCTGCAGTCTGCATAATGTTTAGTATTCAGTGAGTTAAAGCAGGCAATGAAAGGGAACTGTCAACGCAATCTAGAAGATATAAAGAAATGAGGTGGGGGGGGGAGCCGTATGCTAATAATCCACTCAGTAATTAAGTGAAGATCGCTGCCAAGCGCCACTGCCACTTTCAAAGGGTAATTTGTACAGGAAATCATAGAGTCATTGTCAAATCATTTCAGGATAAAAGGAAAGTCATCAACTGAGATAAGATAAATGCTGGGTGTCTGGCAGCATGTGCCCTAGGAAATGCCTTTGCTTTTAATTTTTTTTTCTTTAAAAAAAAAAAAAAAAACCTTGCAAAAGTGGGGCTAGAAAACCTTGACAGGTTGAAATGTACATTTACTATTAATAATAGGGGCAGTCTATGCATAGATGCATTTTTAAATAGCTTACTTGAACAAAAAAATGGTAAAATAGACCAGTTAAGAGGACTTAACTTGTAACTAGTATACTGTATGTGATTTTTCTGTTTCTGCCCTGCACCCTTCGTTTTGAGCCATAAAGAAGTTTTCAATCATTTCCCTTTTGCTTCTCAATTTTAGCTAAATTATAATATTTTAAAAGTATTACTAAACATCCTGTTCTCTTAGGAAGACAATAATTCCACTCCTGAAATATTTTTTTAAGAAAATCAAAGGGGGAATAAAATCATCTTTTCCCTTTACTTTTCCCTTTTATGCTCTTGAATTAATACTTTAATGTTGAGTTTGCTTTATCTCACAGGAAGTACTGCAAAATTAATAAATGAAGTTTGTGAGGTAGCTATAGTATTTTTCTGTAAAAGTAGAGGATAGTGGTTTAAAAAGTGTTATTCTTATGAAAAATTTTCAACATGTATCTATATATATATATATATTCTATGTTTGTTATTCAAATTTACACACTGCTTCATTGACTTATTCCAACTTAATCTGTGTTAGACAAATGTCTCCAAAAAGAATACATTGGTTTATGCATTTGTGGGTAGCTATTTTTACACAGTTAAATTGAGTCCTTGGATGAAATGTTTCACCCAAATATTTCCTTAAAACTGATGTCTTCTGTCATACTGAAAGAAAAGTTTGTTTGCTCTAGGGAACAAAATGTCGCAATTTTTGAGACTCATTGTTAAAGGACTTTCCCTATTATGGCACTGTTCTATCCAATAATGCATGGATAGTGGCTCATGGCTGTAATCCCAGCACTTTGGGAGGCCAAGGTGGGTGCATCTCACTTGAACTCAGGGGATCCAGACCAGTCTGGCCAACATGGCTAAATCCTGTTTCTACTAAAAATACCAAAAATAGCTGGGCATGGTGGTTCACACCTGTAATCCCAGCTACTCAGGAGATTGAGGCATGAGAATCCCTTGAACCCAGAAGGTGGAGGTTGCAGTGAGCCAACATGGTGCCGCTGTACTCCAACCTAAGTGACAGAGTGAGATGTGGGGGGGGGGGGGGGGGGGAAACACATGGATAGTGAAATCAAGATAATGGGTCTTTATGGGATGTCTAAACATAGGAAATATGTAATGTTTGTTTGTTTGAGGTGTTTTCTATTTTTTTTTTTCTTGGCAAAACTCATTTTGGTATGAAACCATACATTTTGTAATATGTGACTAATGATGTTATTCATTTAACCAGCATATAAAGAGTACCTGCCTTCCTGCCAGGTACTATGTTAAGACACTGACACTACTAAACTCTTTGCTAAAGAGTTTCTTTCTAATGTTAGAAGCAAATGAACAAATAAATAATTGATGTATTTGAACATTTTCATTTTCTAGATATTATATTTATGCATATCAGTTAGCATCTCAGCACTTATTATTTAGTTCTTAAAAGGACATTTGGATAATTTAGTGTTGACTTCAAATGAATCCTTCACGACAGCTGTGAATCTGTAAGATTGTCGTTTCTCCCATCCTTCTTTCTCTGTCTTTCCTCTTCCTTCCCTTCCTTTATTGCTTTGTTCCTCCCTCACTTCCTTCCTTTATCTACCCTCCAGTGAGCTACTGATTTATCCATCTTCCCATTCAATTCTACAGAGCAACTTATGTAATGAATATTGTGATGTCAGAATACAAACCATTTGTGCCTTGGAAGTTACAACTTGAATAATGGGAAAGGGGATATAAAATTAAGGAAAAAAGAATACAATTGTCGTGAAACGTAGTTTTTTATTCTAAGCAGCAAGGCAACTACTTTCTGGGCAGAGTTAACAGAATTCATTTAGAGTGTGTAATTTAGGTTATTGACTTAACAAGATTGGTTGTGTGATTCTCCTGGAAATCTTTTCTCTTTCATTAAATTTTAGTAACATCAGCAGGCAGTTGAGGTGGGAAACCTTAAAGCAGACATACTAGGAAGGCTGAGGTGACCATAAGAGATATTTAAGAAATCAACTATTAAAGCATCATTGTCTGGAAGCTTTTAGTCTAAGGGGACACAATCTTGTGCAAAAGTGTTAACATTTATTAGGGGAATACAAAAACTGGTGTTCTTAATAATGGCCCTGAATTTTTATCAACCTTTTAAAAAATATAAAGTTATTGGTTATTGTGTGTAAGATAAAGTTTATTGGGAGCTCTCATATTTAAATTTAACTGTCTCTTCTTTGAAGTTAAAAAAATTAAAAACAATAAAAAAAGCCCTGTTCATATGGATTACATAGTGCATTGATTATTTTTTGTCTCATGATTCAGTTTGACTGCTATATGCATTTAGATTCTATTAAAGTTTATGAATTGTTAAATTAATTAATTTAATCATATTTAAAAAATTTATAAATATTTTAGAGCCTTTAATATACATTATAGTTTTCTGTGAGTATATAACAGTATATAATATTTTCCAGATAGACTTCACCATAATATGCCCTTTTCAAGGAACAGTTTGGGAAACTAGTCACCCATGAGTACATCTCTTCTAATGAAAAAGAAAAGTAATAAATGTTTCTATTTTATTGATATTTAATGAAACTGAAACAATTATTATTTTACATCACATATTTGACAATTAACAATACGCCATTTTTTCAAAACTCTTAACTTAAAGCTTAATATTAGAAGCTACCATTCATTGATGGTTATGTCCCATTCAACATTTATTTAATTATTCTAACAACCCTATATACAGATGAGCTTATTCCCATTCTACAAATGAGTACACTATGACTTACTCTTAAGTATCTTGGTAAAGGCTATATAACTTATAACTTATAAGCAGAATTTTAAACCCAGGTGGCTCTGTCTGGTGCCAGAGAAATATTCTGTTATATGGCTTCCTTCTTTTGGGGAAACATTAAAAATTGTTTCAGAGATTAACCTGAAAATAAGCCATATATGTATTTAGACATGATTTTGAGCCTAACCTGCATAAAAGGCTCTGAGATTCCAATGGAAAGACCTCAATCTAGAATAATAACTTTTAAATCCTTGTATTGTTGAGAATAATGAGAGCAGAGGAAGGCCAAGTATGTTTTGTAAAATATGTTTGTAAAACAAATGAATTCTGGTTTTATCAACCCACACAAACAGTCTTAAAGAATAATGTGTTTCACAATATGACAAACTTGCTCTGAATGCTGATCTTGAAAAAGGCCTGAAGGGAAAGACTTCAATATTAGCTCTTTAGCTTCTGAGAGATATAGACTAACCTTTTTAAAACCCAAAGTTCCACTAATTTTTCAGAACATTAAAGTCAATATTCTTGCTTCCAATTAGCTCCTTTGGAAAACACTGTTAGAAATCATTCTTCAGAGATGAGTTTTACTTTACATTTTAAAAAGTATAAACATCTTGTAAGTTTGAGAGTAAAAATTAAGAAATATAGATCGATGCAATTAGTGACTAATTTAAAAATGGGCCAAAAGTTTACTAAACAAATATTTGCATAGTTCACCATTCTCCATTATGATAACTAATGAAATTAAGGAAGTTAATGTCATTTTGTCTGGCTGAAATGTTTGCTCACCTTGGGCAAGGAGGTAAATAAGCTCTTTAAAGGTGTGGAGATAGTTTCTAAAGTTGGTTGCCATCAAGTCCACCCCTCCTGATACATATAGGTCCTCCTTCCATCAGCGCTAGACTCTATTTTCTCTCCTCTTGAATCAGAAATGGTCTTTCGACTTACTTCAATCAACAGAATGCAGCACAAGTAACACTGAACCAGTTCCAGGCCTAATTTTTAGGAGGACTGACAAATTTCTTCTTTTTGGGGAATTCAGTCACCATGCTGTAAAGAAACTTTGGCAAGTCTACTGCATGAGGAAGAATCACATGGCCGGGGTCGGGGAGTGAGGTTTTGGGGGCAAGGGGAGAAAGACAGAGAGAAAGAGAGAGAAAAGACTCCATTTACAGGAGTTACTGAAATGCCAGACATGTGCACAAAGCTTTCTTGTATATTTCAGCTTGGCCTAGTGGCAGCTTGAGCCAGCTGAGTGAGAGACCTCAGTCAAACCAGATGGGGCAGAAGAATCATCCATCCAAGCCCTGCACCAGTTCTGGATCCACAGAATCATAAGAAATACTACAATGTTGTTGTTTAAAGCCAGTAGGTTTTGGTACGAATTATAATGTAATAAATGATGAAGGCACAGTTAAACAAAGAATAGAGAATAAATTCTTTACTACACTCTGTAAATTTGTATATATGTTCAATGTCCTCAAAACAGACTAAAATATATTAATAAAAATTCAGGAGGTTACCAAAGGTGCTGTAAGTTTCCCTAAATTAGTTTTTTTCCTCATATTCAAAAAATGGGAGGTTTAAACAAAAGACATTTATTAGGAAATAAAATGGGCATTATTAATCCAAGTATTTCAAATCCAAATGCCTACACCGACTAGATAATTACACACTTACCAATTTGTCCAGGTGTAAGAAAATAGAGAGTGAAGAGAGAATTCTGATAAGATATTGGCAACATTTTTCAAAATGTTAACACTTTTTGTACCATTTAAAAAATGATCTATGAAATCAGACTTTCTCAATTGGCTTTAATGTCCAGGACAAAATGTCAGGTTTTACAATCAGCAAATTCATAAAGTGTTGTTATCCTTAGTATGAATATGTCTAGTTCATAATTTATTTAGTGAAATTTCACTTGGTTAAAAAAAATTTCCGTACTATATTATGTTAAAAAATTTCAGAGTCAGAAAGGAAGACATTTAATTTAAATTAGTTATGACCAATTTGCTTGTTCAACTAAATATGTAAGCAGTCAGCTCTTTGAAGCATTGATGTGTTTAAAGGATGACAAGCATATCCGGGTACGGTAATTTTTAGAAACCCCAAATCCTAAGTAACCATACTATTTAGAACCAATTGCCATAGTGTTCCTGAATAACTGCCAGTTTTTTTCCAACAGAGAATTTTATTTAGTATGAATGATTTGTAATAGCTGAAAGGTCAACTTGCAATGTGAGTTGCATTTCTTCATCACCAGGTCATGATCAAAATCACTGAGGAAAAAGGCCTTCTATTTTTCTAAACTTCCCTGGTCTCACAGACTGCTTAGTACATGGAAATATTTTCTAAAGCCTGCTGGTGTAAAAGGCCCAATCACAGCCCTTCTCATTTACTCATTTGAAAATGAAGGTGATATGCAGAACCCTACTGGAAATTCTAGGACACTAGGTTCAAACATATTAAAAAATATTAGTCCAGCAGTTTTCTTTGTTTAAACAAAAATTGGTGAACATTATTTTGCTTAACACTAATTAATATTAAAAAGGGGTATGTTTAAAATAGCACCTTTTATTCTCAAGGTATCGCAAAAGAGGTTTACAAAGTAATGAGTTAAAATAATGAGAACTGCTCGACTATGCTGGCAAATGGATCAGCCATTATGTGCCCAACAATAGCTCACACACGTATAAGTAATTAATGTCCTTCAGATGTACTTTATCATACTTACTTTTCACAGTGTTAAATTATTACCCTAATTTTTATTCCAAAGACTTTCCTATTTATCTGCCATTGAATTATTTTATTGAGCATATTACCATTTATTTTAAAAAATCACTATCATTTCAATTATTCTTGAAGGAGCTTTCTAGTTCATTGCCCTGCATATAATCTCATGGGCCACTTCTTGAGTATTAGAAAAAATTAAAAATAGGAATGGTATAAAAATTAAAAACCCAACTAGAATGAAACCTATTAGTTACTTTATTTCTCTACACACTGCTACCAAGCTAAAGTAAATAGGTCTTTTCAAGTTTGTTTAAGGCAAATGGGGTGTGAGTGTATGTCTGTGTGTGTGAAATATATTCGGTATTATTTGTATTATTCTGTCCTTAAGCAATGACAGACAAATCTCTATATTATTACGTTAAATATTAGACATCTGATATTTTATGAAAGATACATACATTGAATAAATTGTTTTGTTAAAGTATTTTTCATGAATGAAACATCAGACTACTTGGAAGGTAAGCCACCAAATGTTAATGATTCATCTGGCAAAATGAATGCAATAGTTTTAGGCAATCAGTGAATAGCCAATGTTTCACAAAGGTGATCACTGAATACACAAAGTTGAAAAAAACCTTAATATATAGAACAATAAATGCTGTGGCAATGAATAATTATCAGTCTTACAAATCCTAATCTTTTTATGGTTTATCTTAATAGCAGTTAAATATGTTCTTTGAATTACTTTATCTGTAACAATATTTAGATTTTTTTCCCCCAGTCTTCTGTTGGTGATGTTTTCCAAATCAAGTGAAGGAAAAGAAAACTCAGTCATTATAAAACATAAAGCAATCTGTAAAATTATAAAGCTTTTCCCTTCTTCTCCCCCTACTCTCCTTCCCACATCAAATGTAGACCATATGCCAAGGCTACTCCTTAACCATAACTGACTGTTGTTACTGTAGTAATCAGTCTCTGTCAGAGCAATTACTTAAAATCATCCGTCCTGGTTGTTTTTCACAATCCACAGCACACTGAGCAGAACAATGCAGCTGACAATCCGAATGGCGCAGATGGAATTATCATACCTCATACTCTGCCTGACTGACAGTTACCTGCAGGAAGCGGGGAAGGACCCTATCATCTGGAGGGGCAGTTTTCTTGTGCCAAAGAGGCGGGAGAGAAAGCCCTTGCTGCACTTTTGTCATCTAGGGAATCAGTAGAGACTTCCTCCTGGCCTGTGCAAAACAAACAATGACATTACTCTTCTGGATAGGCAGCTGGGTGAGCATCATCCATGTGGAGGCATTGGGTTTAAGATATTAAACAGGTTAATCAATAGGTGTTCCAGACTTTGCAAAACCCTCATTGGCAGTCCATATGGATTGACATTCATTAGCTCCTCTTGCCTCTAAGCAGATCAATATTCTAGGAACTGTCCCAAAGTACCTTGTTTAGACAAATGTTTGTTTCTCACATTTCCTAACCAATAGTTGTTGGAGTGTGTGTGATGTGTGTGTGTTTGTGTGTGTGTGTGAGGGGGTGGGGGGAGAGACTGAGAGAGGGAGAGAGTGACAGAGACAGTGTTGGGGTGAGGGCTTAAGAAGTTGAGAGTCTGACTCAATTGCATCAATTGGTGCAATCATCATTATACATGGAGGTTCAAGTTTTTAGACAGGAGTCCTTTTAACTAAGCAAATATTATCTTTCCTCATCCTGCCTCTTATTAAAAAACGAAACAACACAGACAAATAAAAAGATAAGGAATGTCTTTGGGGAAGGCAAAATTTTACTAGGGTGGAAAACAGAATCAAACAAAACAGTATTTTTCCTGAACTGCTGATGTTCCCAAAAAGACCTGCCTCTCTCCAAGTGGTGCCGGCTTCAATCAGTCTGCCTGGAACCTGCAGAGTCAAGCCGCTCGGGTGAGAGCATCTGCTTTAATGAAAGTCACTGCAGGCTTTAGGCGCCTCCATAATCCTAAAAGCTGGAAATGTATTCATATTCATTTTCAGTGAATTCAGCTCAAAATAATTAGAGAAAGAAAAGGGGGGGATAACTTCTGGGTTCCATCTTTTGCTCTTCAACTATCTATGCCAAACGAAGCACGGGGCATATGAGCTTAATGGGGATGAGTTTATAGCATATAGACATTTTGAAATACAGCACCTCTACACATGTATATTCTTTTTATAAATTTCTTCGACTGGCAAGATTCAAAACACTAAGAGAGAAGGAATTCATTTGTTTCAGTAGGGAAAAAAGCAAATTAGAAGAGCTGAAATCTTATGACATGCTGATGATTAAACCTACATTAATCATAAACATCGATGGGCCACCAACAGGGCTTGTTTAATCATTTTCAACCAATTGTGTGACTATGACTACCCTTCTGCTAGACTTCTTATAAGTATTTTCTTAGTGGGAGCTGAGATATTAAAGTTACAGGATGCTCTTGGGTAATCAAATTTATTGCATTGCTATTCAGAAAAGTGCTCAATACAGAGGTTGTTAAAGAGGCACCACAAAATACAGGCCTTCTGGCTGTATTTGTTTCTTGAACACCAGGAGATTTTAATATGGAGAATGTACCGTTATTTTAATTTCACATTCAGTTAAATTTGGGGAGTGCAGCCTAAGAAGTGCTTCATAACAAAAACCTGGAAGGTACTAGAAGACCCATTTTGCAAGGGTTGTGGGTCATTCTCCATTTTGGGTCTTGGGAAAAGGGTATGACAAAGTGTGATGCCCCACATTCGCTAGGAGTCAGTGACCTGTTGTGAACTGAAGGAATGAGAAGAATATAATCTTATCTTATATCTACACCTGTGCTACTAGCTACATGGGTGTCTACAGTGTGGCTGATTCAAATTGGGATATGCTGTCACGATGAAATATACATCAGATTTTGGAAACCTAGAAAAAAAGAATGCAAAATATATTATTAATAAATTTCTGATTTTTTTAATGTTGAAGTGATAGTATTTTTGATATATCCAGGTTAGGTACAATATTAAACTAATTTTATCTGTTTGTTTCTTTTTACCTTTTTTGGTTTGTGTGGCTAGCAGATATTTAAAATTATACATGTGACTCACATTATATTTCTTTTGGACAGCACGGGTCTACACAATCTATGCCCCTACACAATCTATGCCCCACGCTAGTCATTTCACATGTATCTTCTCCTTAAATCTTTATAGTAACTTGATTATTATATCATTATATGATTATTTCCTATTTATCGATAGGAGATAGGCTCAGAAACATCAAGGACATTGTTTAAGACACATAGCTACTTGGTAGGAAAACTTCATTCACAGAAGGTTGTTGTCATTTCGAAAGGCCCTTCTCTTTCCAGAAAGTCTTCCTTCTTTTCACGTCCTATTACTGATTGTTGTTAGTTGCAAATGAGAATAAAGGTTTTGATTTTTAATGCATATGATGTCTAATTTGCCTAATTCAGTGTTTCCCAATGGGGGATGCTATCTTCATTTAAGTTGGGGAAATTCTAGCTTAGATGAGACTGTCCCAGGATTTGTGCAGGATTTTCAGCATTCCCGGCCATTAAATATATTTCCTTAACTCCCATGAGGGTAATCATCAAAAAAGCTCCCCCTTCATTTCCAAACAACCCCTGAGGTGATGGTATCACACTGTATTTGGAAACATTGGTCTAGACTATGGAGCCTGAAAACTATGGCCCGAAAAACTGGACCCATGTGTATAAATAAAATTTTCTTGGAACATAGCTATGCCCTTTTGTTGACATATGTGGCTGCTTTTGCACTGTGAGGCCAGAGTTGAGTAGTTTAGAAAAAGACTATATAGGCTGCAAAACTAAAAATAGTCACTCTCTGGCTCTTTAAAGAGACAGAAAAAAGCTTTAGGTCTATCTAGATCTATTTCTATGTTATTCTGTCTATCAATTAACAACCTCATTTGAGGACTTGCATTTTGAGACTTGTTTCCCTTTGATTCTGATTCTGGCATTTTATACCTCTGGGTACACTATTCCCACTCCCTTATACACCTTAATCTATAAAATTTTATTACTTCTAGCTCTTTCTGTAGTGGTATTGTGGTCAGAAAGCCTGGATTCCAGTCTGGGCACTGCCACTTACTACTTGTGTGTCCTTGAGCAGATCCTTATTTACGGTCTCTGAGACTCTCTTTGCCTATCTGTTATGGAAGGCAAGTAATTTTTACTTCTCAATAATTGGCATGATGATGAAATAATCCAATGATACTAAAGCCACTAAAATTACACCTGGGACATTATAGGTTTCTCTTCTTTCCCTAAGCTGGATCTAAAACACAAACTATCAGATTATCTCTTTGGATTCATGAGTAAACACACCTCCATAAACGTTTTTCATCTGTTCCCCTCATTCATTTTTGTGTTACTTCCACTATTACTTCTATAGCCTTCAAGAGTGTCATAATGAGAGTATTTGTCTCATCAGAAGCATTTTTTTTCCTATCAGATAGACCAATGACCACTAATACCAGTGATCAAGTGAGAAGGGTCACTGAAATAGACTGCTCAACCAAAGAAGAGGGCATTGAATTCAATTTGTAGTTGACCAGATGCTTAGAAATCAAAGAGGTGCCATGTTGTCTTATTGCTTAAAGCAAGTAAATAACCTTGCAAAGAAGTTCAGAATTAATTGGAGTTGAAATAATTATAGACGATGATAAGCCAGCCACCAGAGAAATGCAATAGTCAAGCTGTGTGGTAACAAATGCATTGATTAACATATGTCAGGACAGCAGAGAATGTAGCCGAGAAACAGAGAATTATGAAGGGGAAAAAAATCACCGGCTTCAATAACAGTTTTTAGTTATAGCTCAGTTCTCTATTTCTGAGATTGGAGAGAATTCATTCTTAAAAAAAAAAAAAAATTCTGTTTTAGTGAGAGAGAATATAAGCCTCAAAGGCCAGCGTGCCACATGATGAGCTGAGCCACTGATATAGAATAAACAAATGTATTTTAACATCCAAAGAGATACACTTCCGTCTTGTGACCAGCTGATTAGTGAGCTATCCCCAACTCCTGCAGTCGAACAAGGGTAATTTCCCTGCAAATGAGGGTCTCTCTACCACTCAAAGCGTAAAAGGCCCTGTTGAAGCTGAAACTTCAGCTTTAGAACCTCAAGAAAACCACTTCACCTAAAATGAGCCCGGTGAGTATGAAAGGACTGAGATGTGACCCAACTGTAGCCCCCAGCCGAATAGGAATCCTGGAATAATCCATATTTGTATAACACTAAAGTTTTTAAAGTACTTTCACCTATATTAACTCACATGTGAAATGGCCAGGTTGATTAACTTATTGAGAGAAAACAAGATCGCTCTTTCAAGATCGCTCTTTGCAGATCTAAACCTCCTCCCACCCTCCTGAGTTTTTCCACAGAATTTAGGACATGACTCAGTTTCTTAACACATTGGGGGAAAATTTCTTCAAAGAAAGGAGTGATGTGTGAAATTAAGAAACAGAAGGAGCATAAGGAAGACAATATGGTAACACACAGTTAAGTTTCCAAGACTTGAGAATATATCTCTTGCAAAATATCCCTGTATGCTAAAGTGCATTCTGTTTATTCTAGCTCGGTGGCTCAGCTGGTCATGTAATATGTTAGCAAATGGCAGACTGAAAATGTAGAGCAAGGTTGGACTATCAGGGCTTTCATCAAAAGGAAACTCTGGGGCTTGGTGTTAGTTTATACAGTCGAGGGGGCTTCAGAGAATGACTAAAAATGGGAGATGGGAGAAAGAGAAAGGAAAATGAAGTCCTTCAGACTTAATCAATGGTTAGCATCCAGAGCCCCTCTCAGAATTGTCCATAGTAGTAAATCACAAATAAATCCGCAGAGAATTTCAGCTTAATTGGGACTCTTATTATCGTTGCTGTATGGGCTCACCTTAGAAGAGAAGTGTCATAGTAATTGAACACTCATTTGGTTTCAGACTCTGCTAGCTGAAAGGAGGATGCTATTCAGCACACAGTTCAGGTAAAAGAATACCACTTGGCCTGAGCAGTCTCTAAAGAACTGAGCAAGCCACATCATTTTACAGCAAGTGAACTCTTGTTGGAGAAGTGATTATCAACATTTTATGTTCTGTAAAAAGCCTTATAAGCATTTAATGGAATATGCCTTCATCACTTTCCTGCTGTTTTTACCCTTTTTTAAAATAGATTAGGAAACTGAGTTTCAGTGACTTGCAGAGACTTTCCAAGGTCAATAGTAATTCAGCAGCAAAGTTTCATAATATCACACAATCACAATAACAGAAGGGTTTAAAAATAGCCTTCCAATACATTTGCAGAATGAATTATACCTACAAGGCTTCGTTTTGGCCTGAGAAATAGACACATCTTTCTACCTCCTTTATGCTGATCTTATTACACTCTTAAGGTAATAGACTTTTCAGTGAAAAAATATTCCACTGCACTTACAAAGAGAAAATTCCATTAAACAAAAGTCTATAAAAATAAGCAGAGCATATTGCATATTTCGTATATTTTCATTTCCTCATGTCCATAATTATCCTGATTTTCTTTCTTTTCTTTCTTTCTTTTTTTTTTTTACACTTAGGTACATTGGCTAGTGTTTGTTTTTCAGAGGGGTTTTAAGAGATCACATCTAAGTAGTAAATCTTCTGTGTTAGAAAAAAGACAGTTGATAGCTAATTGTCTCCTCAAAATTTACAAAGAAAAATGTTCTGTAGTCTCTCCTAGAAGTATCCCTCAATTGATTGTGTTTTAACATCATAAGCCATTTTTCAGATTTCCCAAGGACATCTGAAAACTCATAATCGACCTCCAAGATCTTAGCACTGTGGGTTTTCTGCTAACCCAATAGTCAGCTCTCTGTTTATCCAAAAACCCCCACTAATTTGTACAAGCCTAAGAATCACTCCTACAAGTCTCATGACATTTGTGCTGATAGGTCACTGAACTATGAATAAGACTTTATTAAATATCTGAGTTTTCAAATTTTATCAAGTCGCATAAATTCGTTTTTTTTTTTTTTTTTTTTTTTTTT
>NC_045440.1:93111046-93143372 GCF_002776525.5 Piliocolobus tephrosceles
GCCTAAGTCCCTTAAATTCTTATTCTCTCTTTGTTGGATAAGGGCTACAGGTTTGAGAAAGAAGCTAACATACTTGTCAGAGCTCTACTCTCAAAAAAGAGCACAAAGTGTAAAGCCAAACTCAACTGAGGCTGGGCAAGCCTTTTTTTCCTAAGTGATAGTTCACAAAGAGTAAATAATTACTAGGGAGGAAGACTATGAATTATTAGGTTGGCACAAAAATACGTGCAGTTTTTGCCACTAAAACTTTGCCATTACTTTTAATGGCAAAACTGCACTTATTTTTTGTGCCAACTTAATGCCAGCTCTTTATGATGTCACCTCATGACGAGTTTTTAATTTTTTGTCTGTAATATCTCCCAATCCAACTCACCTTTTAAAATTTACAATATATTAATCTCCTTCACATTTTACTGTCATTTATCCTTCATCTCAGAACACTCAGTGGCTTTCCAGATACTTACAGGCAATCAATTCCTGGGTGGTTTACCACGTAAGGTCCTTCACTTTCTGATTGCTTTCTAGATGAACCATTTTTGTGATAGCACAGCTGGCTTATTCATTGCTCCCAGAGCATATCAAATGTTTCTCAACATTTTCTTTGCCTAAAATGCTCTTCCACTTTTGTTCCAAGTCTCTTTTCTTCAAAGTTCTGCTAAGTCCCACCTTTTCTGGGAGGGGCCTACCCAGGGAGTCTTATCCTTTAGTAAGTCTTTCCTCCATGGCAGTCTTGTAATTTCTTTTACCCATAACATTCACTTAGTACCTAATACATGCTCTGCCATATTATCATATGTCTTACTCTCTGTCCATTCAGGTTCTGTATACATTACAAGTGTGTTCCTAGGATCCTGCAGCTAATAATGTCTGGTGGCACTGATGGTCATTAACGCTCAATACCACGTGCCAGGTAAGGCAGGTGGTTCAAGCACTTTGCAAGCATAACTCACTTAGTTCTAATAGCAATTCTAAGAGATAGATACCATTATTATCTCCATTTTAAAAATTACAAATCTGAGGCACAGAACAAATGACTTTTCTTGTGCCACCCAGCTGGTAAATGGTGGGGTTGAGATTTGAACCTAGGTGGTTCAACTTAGATTCCCATCCACTTAAGTAATATGCAATACCGATGATTACTGAAGAAAAAAGTATATAATTTTATAGTTTTAAGCTAAAAATTTTCATAGTATGAGAAGAGAAAATCTAAAATATGCCATATTTAAGTTTAAAAGGGTCAGAAGTCTAAAGCTTTAGGGACTTGGATTTTTCAGTGGATAAAGATGTATATGTTCATGCAAAATTGTGTTAGCCCATGAATTGAGATCCAAGTAAATCAGGTTCCCAAACACTACTGCTTCCCTTAGCTGCCTACTTTCCCATGAAGGTGCACTCTTCCTTTATTTTTCCTTTGCATTTATGTTACTGCTGGAGGAGAAACACAGAAAAACTCATTTTTAAAAAACACCTTGAAATGATTGACTTCATATTAAGTATGTCTGATTTATGTCTTTTTCAAAATGATGAGCATATCTACATAAAATAAAATAGTTTGAAGATGAGAAATAAGCAAGATTTTGCTTTTTATTTCTTCTCCTTTTTCAAGGGAGTCGTGTATTGACTGTGTTATTTCAACCTGTCTTAACACATATATGTAAACCACTGGTGAAACGAAAGCTGTTGCTCATGAGACACTTTACTGGGATGAGAACCAAATTGCATATCTTGGGATTCCTTATCATATAAACTAATAAAGTACATCTATTAATGTTTGATATTTTTATTTTTATTATATATTTAATAATCATTATTTTCATTAAAATTTAATAATGTAAATTGGTAGATACTATAGTTTGATTGAAAAGCCTAAAAACATTTATACCTTGTGGCCATTAATTCCACTTATAGAAATCTATCATTAGGAAATAATAAGAAATGAAAAAAAAATTGTAAGCAGGTATGTTTACTACAGTATTACTTATGCAGTCAAAAATAAAACCTCCTCAAATATTCTGAATTAGAGGAAGTAAATCACGGTACAGTTGCACAATAGAATATTTATGTAGTAATTAAAAATGAAGAGTGCTTTAATGACATAAAAATGCTTTTAATAATCAGTAATGTTGAGAAAAATGCAACACAAATTATATATACAGTGTGATTACAAATATTAAGAGAAGAATAGATAAGAAAGGAGTCAGAAGAAGAAGGTATCCTGACATATGAATTGTAAATGAAAAAAACTTATAGAAAAAAGACAGGAAGTAATTATGGAAGCACGTTTATAAGGGTATTTCTGCACAGTGTGATGATAGTTGCTCCATTACTTTCTCTTTATGCATTTCTTTATTTTACAACATTTTAAAAATGGATTTATTCCTTTTATTATCTGGAAGAAATCTTTGGTTTAAAAAGTTAAAGGCGATTTCAATAGAAATGGATAGAATTCAGGAAAAGAAGATAACAAAATATGAGTTCTGACTTTTTATTTTTTGAAATGATTTTTTTATGTTATTAAAGGTCACACATCTGCAGAGATTAATTAAACTGTAAGTTAGTAGCCTCTGGATCCTTTGGATGTCTGGCTTATGGTACCATTCTTCATATAGAATTCCAGTACATGTTTATTAACAATTAGACATTTTGTGTTGCTATAACAGAATATCTGAGATTAGGTAGTTTATAAAGTAAAAAAGGTTTATTTGGCTCACAATCCCGATGGCTAGAAAGTTCAAGATTGAGCATCTGCCTCTAGTGAGGGCCTCAGGCCGCTTCCACTCAGGGTGGAGGCCACATGGCACAAAAAGAAGCTGGAAGCTGGAAGGGGTGGCTGGGAGGTGCCAGTTTTTGTTTTCGTTTTAACAGCAAACTCTCTCTGGAATTAGTAGAGTGAGAACTACTTCCCCCAAAAGGAAGGACATTAATCTATTCATGAGGGATCTGCCTCCATGACCCAAACACCTCCTATTAGGTCCCACTTCCTTCCAACACTGGGAATCAAATTTTGACATGAGTTTGGAGGGGACAAATATCTGAACCATAGCAGGGATTATGTGAACATCCTTTCTCAAAATATAGGCATTACTTTGTGCAATTGTTTTGTGAATAGATATTATCAGATTCTCTCAGAATATTAAATGTGAAGCAGAGACATACATATTTGCCTACTTAGAAAAAGTATACAACTACCTGTGTATTATTTGCTTTAAGCCTTTATCTTTAGATAAACGATTATATCCCCAAAATATTTTCACATAGCTGTGGAATCCCAATACACTTTTTGTCAACAACTCTGTCAGAACAGAATTCATTCAAAAACGTATTTTTTGAACCAAGACTTATTTTGTCATCTCCGGAAGTCTAGAGGAGAGTAGAACTGACAAGATAATAGCCTTGATTATGCCCTCTGAGCGTCTGAGTGAGGCACAAAGCTAAATCACAAACATGTCTTACATATGATGGGTCCACCTCTAAATAAACTTTTATACTTGAGAAATTTACTTGTAATCCATGTCATCATTTTTTATTTATAGTATGTTACTAATGCTCTTGGTTCCACAGCAAAGCAGTGGAAATATATATTTATGTAGGGCTCTGAAACTGCTTCTCAATCATGTCTTCCAATGGAAATATATGAGAATGCAAATAAAAATTTAAGGGCAAGATGTTCTTTTCAGTATTGTTTATGTAGTTAAAAAAGGAGAATTATTCTGAATTCACAGATTTGGAAGAAGTAAACGTCATTAAGATTTTAAATCATAATTTAAAAGTACTTATGAAGGAGTTTTATTGAAATGGAAAGATAACTTTAACAAGGTAAAATGTAAAGCCTCAAACCAGCATATAATATTATTGGTAATGGTTTATTAATAAGTGAATTCTTAGATCTCTCAGTCTCTATTTCTTAACAACATAGCAGAGTTAACGTTGTTTAAAGAAAACACTCTTAACACTTTGGTAGTGCTCTGAAATATTTTAATGGCCTTAATGTATCAAACAACATTTCTCAATAATAAAATGACTAAAAGTAACAATTGCTTAGAAGAAGTGTTGCAGATCAAAATTACACTTCAAATTGAAGCTAATTTTAAAAATCCTTATATAGCCTCATAACATGTAGGCAGTAGAAGGAATTTCGTGATTGTCGAAATAACTAATTTTACAGATGAGGAAACAATTTCAGCTACTTAGAAAAGAAGCCAAAAAGACAAGCTGATTTTCTCTTATCTCACTGCTCAGGGCTCTTTCGCTGAGATAAAGTCAAAGTCTTCCTGAGAAAAATCTGTATAGCATTTCTCAAACTGAGAAGTGGTTTCTTTAAATTCATTATTTTTCTAAGTCTCACTTAACAAAACAAAACAAAACTGAAGCCCAAACACCAAGTAAAGTGAAATTTAAAATGTAGTATTTGATTGTTTTGATTTATTTTAAATTATCCTTTCTACCTTTTGTCTTAATTGGATAAAGGCAGTATAAACTGGTTCTATGCAATTAAGAGTAGTTCTGTGCAATGAAAATGAAGTCTTATTTTAAATCTTATTTGAACTGACTCATAGTTCAGTGTGTTAGATGAAACTTAGAATAAGCATAATATATAAAAGGCTAATGAGTTTTAGTAAAAATATCCTTAAAAATATGAAGTACTGGGAATCTGTATATATTGAATTGGGAATCTGTTAGGATTTTTTTCCCCTTCATACAAAGCAGAATTTGGGAAAAGATTAGCGTATTTTGAATTCAATAGCCTTTGAGCTGTCATCGCAAAGATTTACTTAAAAAAAAAAAAAAAAAAAAAAACCTATGACAGAATTGTGTGAAGCTTTTCTTGGAAGGAAGTAAAACCACATTAGAAGTACTATGACAATAGCACTTTTCCAGGAAGTAAAAGAAATCAGGTCATGCTTAATGAAATCAGGCAGCAATCCTAGTCAACTGGAATGTTCTGGCCTCTTTTTCTCATACAGGTTTTGTGAAAATCAGTTTATGAGATTCCTCTGGGTGTTTGTCTTATACACTTCTGTTCTCTTTTTCTTTTCTTCAAATTTTGTTTTAAATTCAGGGGTCATGTGCAGGATGTGCAGGTTTGTTACATCGGTAAATGTGCGTCATGGTGGTTTGCTGAACAGATCATCCCATCACCTGGGTATTAACCCCTGCATCCATTAGTTAATCTTCCTGATGTTCTCCCTCTTCCTGCCTCCCACCAAAAGGCCCCAGTGTGTGTTGTTCCCCTCTTTGTGTCCATGTGTTCTCATCATTTAGCTCCCACTTATAAGTGAGAGCATGTGGTGTTTGGTTTTCTGTTCCTGTCTTAATTTGTTGAGGATAATGGCTTCCAACTCCATCCATGTGTCTGCAAAGGATGCAATCTCATTTGTTTTTATGGCTGCATAGTATTCCATGGTGTATATGTACCATATTTTCTTTATCCAGTCTATCATTGGTGGGCATTTAGGTTGATTCCATGTCTTTGCTACTGTGAATAGTGCGGCAGTGAACATATGCATGTATATATCTTTATAATAGAATGATTTATATTCCTTTGGGTATATACCCAGCAATGGGTAAAATGGTATTTCTGCCTCTAGGTTTTTGAGGAATCTCCACACTATCTTCCACAATGGTTGAACTAATAATTTACTCTCCCACCAATAGTGTAAAAGCATTTCTTTTTTTCCACAACCTCATCAGGATCTGTTGTTTTTTGACTTTTTAGTAATAGCCATTTTGACTGAATATGAGATGGTATCTCATTGTGCTTTTGATTTGCATTTCTCTAAAGATCAGCGATGTTGAGCTGTTTTTCATGTTTGCTGGCCACATGTATGTGTTCTTTTGAGAAGTGTCTGTTCATGCCCTTTGTCCAGATTTTAATGAGGTTGTTTATTTTTTCTTGTGAATTTGTTTTACTACCTTGTAGATGCTGGATATTAGACCTTTGTCAGATGGATAGATTGCAAAAATTTTCTCCCATTTTGTAGGATGTCTGTTCACTCTGATGATAGTTTCTTTAATTAGGAATGGGCAAAAACTTTATAATGAAAATGCCAAAAGCAATGGAAACGAAAGCAAAATTGGACAAATTCAATCTTTGATTGTAATAGAATAATTTATATTCCTTTGGGTATATACCCAGTAATGGGTCAAATGGTATTTCTAATCTTTAAAAGTAGATCCAATTTGTCCTGAATGGTATTTCCTAAATTTTCTTCTAGGGTTTTTATAGTTTTGGGTTTTTCATTTAAGTCTTTAATCCATCTTGAGGTAATTTTTGTATATGGCATAAAAAACAAGTTCAGCTTCAATTTTCTGCATATGGCTAGCCAGTTCTCCTAATACAATTTATTAAATAGGGAATACCTGCCCCATTGCTTATTTTTGTCAGGTTTGCCGAAGATCAGATGGTTGTATGTTTGTGGCCTTATTTCTGAGTTCTCTATTCTGTTCCATTGTTCCATGTGTCTCTTCTTGTACTGGTATCATGCTGTTTTCTGTTTTGGTTACTGTATCATTGTAGTATAGTTTGAAGTAGCATGATGTCCCCAGCTTTGTTCTTTTTGCTTTGGATTGTCTTGGGTATTTATGCTCTTCTGTTGTTCCACATAAATTCTAAAGTAGTTTTTTCTAATACAATGAAGAATGTCAATGGTAATTTAATGGGAATAGCATAGAGCCTATAATTTTCTTTAAGCAGTATGGCCATTTTCATGGTATCGATTCTTCTTATCCATGGGCATGGAATGTTTTCCATTTATTTATGTCCTTTCTGACTTATTTGGGAAGTGGTTTGTAGTTCTCCTTGAAGAGATCTTTCACTTCCCCTGTTAGCTGTATTCCTAGGTATTTTATTCCTTTAATGGCAATTGTGAATATGAGATCATTCATGATTTAAATCTCAGCTTGTTTATTGTTGCTGTATAGGAATGCTAGTGATTTTTGCATATTAATTTTGTATCCCGAGACTTTGCTGAAGTTGCTTATCAGCTTAGGAAACTTTTGGGCTGAGACAATGGGGTTTTCTGGGTATGGGATCATATCATCTGCAAACAAAGATAGTTTGATGTCCTCTCTTCCTATTTGAATATGCTTTATTTCTTTCCTTTGGCTGACTGCCCTGGGCAGAACTTCCAAAATTATATTGAATGGGAATGGTGAGAGTGGGCATCCTTGTCATATGCCTGTTTTCAAGGGGAATGCTTCCAGCCTTTGTGCATTTGGTATGGTATTGGCTGTGGGTTTGTCACATGTGGTTCTTATTATGTTAAGGTATGTTCCTTCAATACATAGTTTATTGCGAGTTTTTAACTGGAAGGGATGTTGAATTCTATTGAAGGCCTTTGTGCATCTATTGAGATAATCATGTTTTTTTTTTTTCTGTTTGTTTGTTTTTTGCGACTGAGTCTTACTCTGTCATCCAGGCTGGAGTTCAGTCACATGCTCTTGGCTCACTGCAACCTCCGCCTCCTGGGTTCAAGTGATACACTTGTCTCAGCCCCCAAGTAGCTGGGATTACAGGTGCGTGCCACCACTCCCAGCTAATTTTTGTATTTCTGGTAGAGATGGGGTTTCACCACATTGGCCAGGCTGGTATCGAACTCCTGACCTCAGGTGATGAGCCACTGTGCCCAGCTGAGTTTTATCTTTAGTTCTGTTTTTGTGATGAATTACATTTATTGATTTGCATACGTTGAAGCAACCTTGCGTCCTAGGAATGAAGCCTACTTGATTGTGGTGGATAAGCTTTTTAATGTGCTACTGGATTCAGCTTGCCAATATTTTTTTGAGGATTTTTCCATCGATGTTCATCAAGAGTATCAGCCTGAAGTTTTCTTTTCTTGTTGTTGTTGTATCTCTGCCAGGTTTTAGTATTAGGAAGATGCTGGCCTCATAGAATGAGTTAGGGAGGAGTCCTCCTTTTCACTTTTTGGGGATACTTACAGTAGAAATAGTAGGAGCTCTTATTTGTACCTCTGGTAGAATTCAGCTGTCAGTCCATCTGGTCCTTGGATTTTTTTGGTTGCTAGGCTATTTATTACTGCTCAATTTCAGAACTTGTTATTGGTCTATTCAGGAATTCAGTTTCTTCCTAGTTCAGTCTTTGGAGGATGTATGTGTCCAGGAATGTATCAATTTCTTCTAGATTTTCTAGTTTATGTACATAGAGGTACTTGTATTCTCTGATGGTTGTTTGTATTTCTGTGGGGTCAGTGATGATATCCCCTTTATCATTTCTAATTGTGTTTATTTGCTTCCTCTTTCTTTTCTTCTTTACTACTCTAGCTAGTGGTCTATTTTATTGATTTTTTCAAAAAATCACCTCTTGGATTCATTGAGTTTTTGAAGGGGTTTTCATGTCTCTATCCCCTTTAGTTCATCTCTGATCTTGGTTCTTTCTTGTCTTCTTCTAGCTTTGGGATTTGTTTGCTCTTGATTCTCTAGTTTTTGTTTGTTTGTTTGTTTGCTTGTTTTTGTCATGATGTTAGATTTTGAATTTGAGATCTTTCTAGCTCTTTGATGTGGGCATTCAGTGCTAGAAATTTTCCTCTTGACACTGCTTTAGTTGTATCCCAGAGATTCTGGTATGTTGTCTCTATGTTCTCATTAGTTTAAAAGAGCTTCTTGATTTTTGTCTTTACTCTATTAGTCATTCAGGAGCAGGTTGTTCAATTTTTAGGTAGTTGTGTGGTTTTGACTGGATTTCTTAATCTTGAGTTCTAATCTGATTGCACTGTGGCTGAGAGACTGTTATTGTGTCCGGAATTGGTGGGTTATTGGTCTCACTGACTTCATGAATGAAGCCACTGACTGTTGCGGTGAGTGTTACAGCTCTTAAAGGTGGTGCATCTGGGATTGTTACTTCTGATGTTCGGATGTGTTCGGAATTTCTTCCTTCTGGTGGTTTCATGGTCTTGCTGGCTTCAGGAGTGAAGCTGCAAACCTTTGTGGTGAGTGTGATAGCTCATGAAGGCAGTATGGACCCAAAGAGTGAGCAGCAGCAAGATTTATTGTAAAGACCCAAAGAACAAAGCTTCCACAGTGTGGAAAGGGACCCAAGTGGGTTGCTGCTGCTGGCTTGGGCAGCCTACTTTTATTCCCTTATCTGGTCCTACCCACATCCTGCTGATTGGTCTATTTTACAGAGAGTTGATTGGTCCATTTTGACAGAGTGCTGATTGGTGCATTTACAATCCCTGAGCTAGACACAGAGTGCTAATTGGTGTGTTTACAATCCTTTAGCTAGACACAGAGCGCTAGACAGAAAGTTCTCCAAGTCCCCACTAGATTAACTAGATACAGAGCCCTGATTGGTTCATTTACAAACCTTGAGCTAGACACAGGGTACTGATTGGTGTACTTACAATCCCTTAGCTAGACAAAAAGGTTCTCCAAGTCCCCACTAGAGTCAGAAGCCCAGCTGGCATCACCTAGTGGATCCCGTGCCAGGGCCGCAGGCTGGAGCTACAGGCTGGCAGTGCTAGGGGACCTGGTGCAACTCTGCAGCTGCTGGTCCAGGTGCTAAGTCTCTCACTGCCCAGGGCCGTGGCGCCTGCCGGCCACTCCCAGTGCAGGGCCCACTGAGCCCGCACCCACCCGGAACTCGCGCTGTCCTGCAAGCACCTCTGGCAGCCCGGGTTCCACCCGCACCTCTCCCTCCACACCTTCCCGCAAGCCGAGGGAGCCAGCTCTAGCCTTGGCCAGCCCAGAGAGGGGCTCCCATAGTACAGAGGCAGGCTGAAGGACTCCTCAAGCGTGGCCAGAGTAGACTCCAAGGCCGAGGAGGTGCTGAGAGTGAGTGAGGGCCACCAGCACGTTGTCATCTCTCATTATGACTTCAGTTCTTTTGCATTTGCTGAAGAGTATTCTACTTCTGATTATGTGATCAATTTTACATCATGTGACATGTGTCAATGAGAAGAATGTATATTCTGTTGTTTTTAGGTGGAGAGTTCTGAAGATGTCTGTCAGGTCCACTTCATCCAGAGCTGAGTTCAGAATCCTGAATGTGTTTTTTAATTTTCTGTCTCAATGATCTAGTATTGTCAGTGGGATGTTAAATTCTCCAGTATTATTGTGTGGAGGTCTGTCTTTTTTGACATCTCTAAGAACTTGCTTTATGGATTTGGATGCTCCTGTATTGGGTGCATATATATTTAGGACAGTTAGCTCTTCTTGTTGAATTGAACCCTTTGCCATTGTATAATGCCCTTCTTTGTCTTTTTTCATCTCTGTTGGTTTAAAGTCTGTTTTTTCAGACACTAGGATTGCAATCTCTTTTTTTTTCTGTTTTCTATTTGTTTGGTAAATTTTCCTCCATCCTCTTATGTTGAGCCTTTTTTTTTTTTTTTTTTTTTTGAGATGGAGTCTCGCTCTGTCACCCGGGCTGGAGTGCAGTGGCCGGATCTCAGCTCACTGCAAGCTCCGCCTCCCAGGTTTATGCCATTCTCCTGCCTCAGCCTCCGGAGTAGCTGGGACTACAGGTGCCCACCACCTCGCCCAGCTAGTTTTTTGTATTTTTTAGTAGAGACGGGGTTTCACAGTGTTAGCTAGGATGGTCTCGATCTCCTGACCTCGTGATCCGCCCATCTCGGCCTCCCAAAGTGATGTTGAGCCTTTGTGTGTCTGCATGTGAGATGGGTCGCTTGAAGAGAGCATACTAATGGATCTTGGCTCCTTATCCATTTTGCCACTCTGTGACTTTTAATTAGGATATTTAGTCTATTTACATTTAAAGTTATTATTCTTATGTGTGGATTTGATCCTGTCATCATGACGCTAGCAAGTTGTTTTGCAGACTTGTTTATATGTTGCTTCACAGTGTCCCTGGTCTGTGTACTTCAATGTGTTTCTATAGTGACTGGTAATAGTTCTTTCCACATTTAGTGCTTCCATCAGGAGCTCTTGTAAGACAGGCCTGGTGGTGACAAATTCCCTCAGCATTTACTTGTCTGGAAAGGATCTGATTTCTCCTTCGCTTATGAAGTTTAGTTTGACCGGATATAAAATTCTGGGTTGGAAATTCTTTTTAAGAATGTTGAATATTGGTCCACAATTTCTTCTGGCTTATAGGTTTTCCACTGATCAGTCTACTGTTAGTCTGAGGATTTCCCTTTGTACCTGACATGGCCTTTCTCTGTGGCTGCCCTTAACATTTTTTCTTCATTTTAACCTTGGAGAATATGACGATTATGTGTCCTGGGCTGATCTTCTCATGGAATATCTTACTGGGATTTTTTGCATTTCCTGAATTTGAATGTTGACCTGTCTTCCTAGGTCAAGGATGTTCTCCTGGGTATTATCCTGAAGTATGTTTTTCAGCTTGGTTTCATTCTCCACATCTCTTTCAGGTACCCCAATCAATCATACTTTTGGACTCTTTACATATCCTATAATTCTCAGAGGTTTTGTTCATTCTTTTTTCTCTATTCTTGTCTGCCTGTCTTATTTTCAAAAGACAGTCTTCAAGCTTGAGATCCTTTCCTCCACTTGGTCTATTCTGTTATTAATACTTGTAATAGCATTGTAAAGTTCTTATAGTGTATTTTTCAACTCTATCAGATCAGTTATGCTCCCTTCTAAGTTGGCTATTCTGACTGTTGGCTCCTGTGTTGTTTTATTATGATTCTTAGCTTTTTTTGCACAGGGTTACAACATGTTCCTTTAGCTCTGTCAAGTTCATTATTACCCACCTTCTGAAGCCTACTTCTGTCAGTTCAGCCATCTCAGCCTCAGCCCAGTTCTGAGCCCTTGCTAGAGAGGTGTTACAGTCATTTGGAGGAGAAGAGGCACTCTGGCTTTTTGAGTTTTCAGCAGTTTTGCATTGATTTGCTCTCATCTTCGTGGGCTTATCTACCTTTAATCTTTGAGGTTGCTAATCTCAGAGATCAGCAAAAAATGGGGTTTTTGTGGGTTTTTTTTGTTGATGTTCTTGTTTTCTTTCTTTCTTTTTATTTATTTTTTTCTTAACAGTCTGGCCACTATCGTAGTAGGCCTGCTGTGATTTGCTGGGACCCTAATTGCCTCAGTTTTTCTCATACCTGGAGATATCACCAGCGAAAGCTGTGAAACAGCAAAGGTGACTCCTTCTTCTGGAAGAAGGTTGCTCCTTCTTCTGGAAACTCTGTCCCAAGGGGTTACAGATTTCTTGCCAGTCCAAACACACCTGTAGGAGGTGGCTGGAGACCCCTGTTGAGAGGTCTCACCCAGTCAACAGGAATGGGATCAGGGACCTGCTTAAAGAAGCAGTCTGGCTGCTTTTTCTAGAGCAGGTATGTTGCTTTGGAGGGTGCCCTTCCTCATCCAGACCATTTGGACTCTCCAAAGCTGGAAGACTGGAATGGTTTGGTTGACCAAACTGCAGAGATTGTGGCTGCCTGTCCCCCTGGGAGCTTTATTCCAGGGAGGGAACAGAGGTCTCTACATATAACCCTTACTGGAGTGACTGAAGCCCCTGCAGGGAGGTCCTGCCCAGTGAGGAGGAATGAATCAGTATCTCACTTAAAAAAGCAGTCTGGCCACAAGCTGGCAAGGCAGCTGTGCTGCATGGTGGGGGATGCTTCCTCATCCAGACCATTAGGACTGTCCAAAGCTGGAAGGCTGTAATAGCTGAATGAACTGGACCGCAGAGATAGTGGTCACTCCTCCTCCCAGGGACTCGGTCCCTCTCAGGCAGACTCCAGCCAGTTGCTATTTTCTGTCTGGGATTCCAAGCCAGTGGATTTAGCTTGTGAGGTGATGTGGAAGTGGGCCCCACAGAATGATGATGCTTGGCTCCTTGGATTCAGCCCCTTTCCTAGGGGAATGTATGAACAGATATCCTGTTTTGTCAGAGGTGCCAGGGCCAAAATATATAAAACTCCTGGGTGTTTGTATGTGCCTGAACAGCTGCTCTGCCAAGACTCCACACAGCTCTGTGTATTGGTCCCAAGGCCTTAGTGGTGTGCAGGTTGCAAAGATCTGTGGGAGAAGCATAATTTCCTTCTCATGTGGATGTGATTGCACAATCACTTGCCACTTCTCTTGGATGGGGGTGAGGGTTCTTTTGGCTCTCTGCCTCTCCTGGGTGGGCCATTGCCTCACCCTGCTTTTCTTCATTCTCAGTGCATTGAGTGGTTTGCCTTATCAGTCCTAATGTGAGAACCTGGATGCTTCAGTTGAAGGCGCTGAATTCACTTGTCCCTTTCTCTCCTCTCTGTGAGTGCTGTGGACTGCAGTTGCTTCTAATCAGCCATCTTGGCCCCTTGATCCATTTCTGTTTTCTAATTCAAAATATATTATGAACAGAAGAAGTACACACAATAGAAGGGAAAGAAAATTAACTTGGTTAAGCACCAATTCTATTGGCCAACATCATGCTAGGAGTATGTATTATCTCATTTAATATAAAGGGAAGAGAAGTTGCTATAACAACTGTAACCATATACAATGTAATGGTAATTTCTAGACATATAAAATATATATTTGCCTTGTGAATTTGGAATGGAGTAAAAAGAAGAAGATTAGCATTAAACAAGCAACCCATTTTTATTTCTTCAATGGATATATACTGAGTACTTAGTATGTGCCAGGCTCTGTTATATGTACTAGGGATAGAGTAGTGAATGAGGCAGTCATTGTTCTCTTGGAGTTTATATTCTGCTCAGGGCAGACAGATATTAAATACATAAGTCAGCAAACACGTATTAGAGTGTTACAAATGCTAAGCAAAGACTTGGACAAGCGTGATTGATACGTAGTGGCTGGCTGTCTAAATTGGACGGGTAGGGATGGTTTTCCTGTGGAGATGACAATATATAACATTTTACTTCATGTTTGCCAGAACCCTAGATTTAATGACCCTGAGTTACTAAGCCTTCTTATTTTACAAAGCTAAGGAGATAAAGTCCATGTCATAAATCACATAGTTATTACATTTTCTTCCCAAACTCATGCTGAACTATCAACATTTTTTTTTTTGGAGACAGCATCTCACTCTGTCACCCAGGCTGGAGTACAGTGGTGCGATCTTAGCTCGTTGCAGCCTCCACTTCCTGGGTTCAAGTGATTCTCATGCTCAGCCTCCCAAGTAGCTGGGACTACAGGTGTGTGCCACCACACTTGGCTTATTTTTGTATTTTTTATAGAAATGAGGTTTTGCCATGTGACTAGTCTTGAACTCCTGACCTCAAGTGATTCACCCACTTCAGCCTCTCAAAATGGTGGGATTATAGGCGTGAGCCATCACGCCTGGCCAACTCTCAACATGTTTTAATACACTTTGGTGAATACTGGAGATTTCTTTTCTTTTCAAGATTCTGTGCTTTTGAAGAAATTATAGCTCATGAGGAGCAAGGTGGGCCTCCCACAATAATTACAAGAAAATGCCAGGACAATGTGTTCATTTTTTTTCTCCTTTAATCCAACAAGTAATTAATGGAGGAAATGATGCTTATCACTACTCTTAAACTTTTCAGCAGATATCTTCCCTGTGGTAAACACTGAAAGATCCATTTTCTGGCTGGCTGATTTGTTTGTTTGTTTTGAAAATCTTTGCCTCTCTGGAAAGCATGTTTGTCCTAGAATGTAGTATGATTGCCAAAGTCCCACACTGAGGACTGCTCCTCAGGATGGCCTCATACAGAATGTGTGAATTTCCATCATCAGCTAAAATGTGAACTTGAACAATAGACAGTTGGCTTCCCTCCAGTCCTAAATAAAGCTGTGTAAGAACGATGTAAAATTCTCCCTGTATCCATGTGGCAGGTGGGGCTGAAAGCTTGCAATTCGTCTGATGCTGTTTAGAGAATTTCTCCTTAAGAAACTCACCTCTTTCACCTATTCCAGGGAACCACGAAGGCTCCTCTTTTCCCAAAGTGACCTCCACTTACATTGCACTTGTGGCACCTAAATAATAATGAGCGGCATATATTCCCTGTGGGCTCAGCAGTAGCCTCTGTGCTCCTAAGCCTCGAATTTCTGTTGAGGATTCCTAGCCACATGATTCTTTTCTACCATGAACTTAGCATAATTTTGTAAAATTTCTAGACTACTTTGTGATTGATCCTTTGGTTTTCTTTTACTTTTCCCTTCTGCCAAATACTATCACATTCCAAAGTTCAATACTTGACTCACTACTTTCCTCTATTATAGCAAGCCCCAGCACATGGTGTACTTTCTTTTTATTCATGTAGTAATCATTTATTGTGGAGTTTCAGTTACTGTGTTTGGGGTGAGAGTTATTCAAAGTGAACTAGGCCAAGATTTTACCCTAGAGACACTTATCATCTCTAACTTTTCCCTGAATTTCTATCCTATATCTTCCACTGTCTGTAGGGCATCTTCCTCTTGATATCCTATCATTTTCTTCTACTATTAACCGCTTTCCTCCTCCACTCCCTAAACCAATTATTCTCATGCAGTTTTTCTGATTTTTGTCAATGGTGCCATCACCCCTTCACAGTCTCTCCCTGTTACCAAGTCTCTAAATCTTGACACGTTGCCCTTTCATAATGTTTGCTGCTATCTTTCCACTCCAGTGGCAAGAAAGTTTGTCACGGACCTTATCAACTCATCAACAGAACTACTGCAATACTCTCTTAATTTTCTTTCTGCCTCTGAATATCTTCTTTTTCAGTCATCCTAGACACCTGTCACTGCCATCTTCAACTTTCCCAGGCACCTTGTAATCTAACACGGGACTACTGAGAACCCTCTGAAGCTGCCATTATCTTGGCTTTCATGATCTCCCATGTTGAGACTATTTGACCTCTAAAGTTTTCCCCCAGTCACCCTGGTAGAGAAGTTCCATGCCAGCCAGATCAGCTCCCTGTGTATTGTTACTTTTGCTTTTAACTTAATGATATCTTCCTCACACAACCCTGCCCACATACAAATAGTTTACCCTTCCACTCCTGTGCACATAGCTTAATCCTCTCTTATAAATCTTGCCTAAGTCTGACATATTTTTCAAAACTTTCATAAGTCCCCAGCAGTCAGAGATTCTTCTCTCCTCTAATGACCCGTAGCACTCACCCTGCCCTCCTTTGGACTGCTGTATTATAGTCGCTTGACTGTCTCTCCTACCACTTTCCTCCTTGCTTGCCTTTTCCAGCCCCTCTGGGATCTTGGCTCTTTCTGGAACACACCAAGCAACATCCTTCGGGAAGGAGGGATTTTGTACTCTCAGTTTCCCTTGCCTGGAACACTTCTCCTTGAGATAAGCATATGATCTGCTCCCATACTTTCATTAGGCTTCTGCCCAGCTTTCATCACTGACCACCAACTAAATTAGAAAGGTCTGTCAATATCTCTCCCCTTATGTTGCTCTATTTTTCTCACAGCACTTTTAGCATTTGACATTTTTGTTATCTATTTGTGTATCTATTGAACAACTCCTGCAGTGGAATGGGGGCTCCATATGAACAAGAATTTTGCCTACTGTGTGTATTACTGTGTTTCCAGTGATTAAATGATGTCAGACACCTAGTGATGTTCAATGTTTATTAAAAATACATGAATAACTCTTTATGCCTGCCTAGTTCCTTCAGAGTCAGAAAGTCTCTTAAAATTTATAATGTCTTGACTAGCACCTAGGAGGGATCCAGTTACCTCTGTTGCCATTGTTCCATGACTGAAACCACTCCCTGTTAAGGTGACCATGGTAGATAGACACATCCAAATCCCATTTTCTGGCCTTATTGTCCATTTTGTAACATTGTAAACTATTAAACAGTCTACTTCTCAAATACTCCACTTTCCTTGGCCTCTAAGAATCTGGTCTCTTCTCCATCTCTGCCTGTTCCTGCTTACTTTCCAGATGATTTTTAGGTGTTCCTGTCCTCTGGGCGTTCCCTCTGTAGGCATCTCCAGCTCTCTTATCCTCTTGAATGATTTAATGTTTGGTCAATTCTCATTATCACTGTTTTCATATTTGCAAATTTACTTAATTGCTAAAATGTATCTGCAATCCCCAAATCAATACTCCTTACACTTTGATGGTAAAAGTGGAGAAAAATTTGAGTCACCTGACTTGGATGTTCTCAACTGAGGTCAAGGAGGCTACATTGCCTTCTTGTTTCAGCTCTCATATTTTATGCAAGCCTCCTTGTCGCAGTCTTTTTAGTGCCACATTTTTCACATGATTGTGTTTTTGTTGGTGATTTACTGTTTAAAATGGCTTCCAGGCAAGATGTTTCTACTGCTGCCAAGTGCGAGATGGCTGTGATGTCTTACAGAGAAAATACATACATTAGACAAGCTTTGTTTAGGCATGAGTTAGGGAGCTGTGGGCTTTTCAGTGTTAAGGAATCAAATATGAGTATAAATATATGTATATATATACACACACACACATACACATATATATATAATAAGGTGTTTTAAAGCAGAAACACACATAAAACAAGGTTATGTATTGATCAGCAGATGAAAATGTGTGAAGAGAGGCTCACAGAAACCTAACCATGTATTTCCCCTAGGAGCAACGTCTTAGCATTTACTAATTTAGTGCCCTCAGTGAATTTATAAAGCATAATCATAGCAGACGATGGGAATCAACTATACCTTTGTTTTTATTTGACTGTGACTTCTAAAGCAGTATCTCCAGGCAGAGCAGTTTCCCAAACCCCTCTGCCATCTTCTCCTTTGCCTTCATTCTGGTGAAGTGGGAGAGTTACCTTATCCCCCTCACAGGACATGTGACAGGGGTGTGACTCACTCCTTTGGTGCTCAGATCTCTTGGGGGAGCATGCAGATTGGCAGGTGCAGAGGACATGGGGAGCGCTTTTGGGCTCTGGCCCCATGGCAGCATCTAGGAGTGGTTGTCTACAGCTCCCAAAGACCAAGTGGGCATGTGTATTACAATGTGCTCTTTCAACTTTGCTGTCTGCAGATGTTTTGTGTTAATTAGCTCAATAGACCCAGTGTGACAGCTTTCTGTAACCTGAGCTCTTGCCCAGTGTACCAGAAAAATTGGATCACATGTGGGGTCAAAGGATGAGTGCAAGATTTTATTGAGTGGTGGAGATGGCTCTTGGCCAGATGGACGGGGAGCCAGAGCCAGGGATGGAGTGGGAATGTGGTCTTCCCCTGGAGTTGGGCTACCCAGTGGCCAGACTCTTCCCTGACCACCCCCTGCCAAACAGATGCCCAGAACTCCATGCCTTCTCCTCTCTCTTTCTCTGCCATGTCTTTCAGCTATTACTGCTCTGTGGTCTGCTGGTGTCTACTGGTCTGTTGCTCAGTTCTTCTTGACATTCAGCCACTTGTGTCTGTGCCTGCTAATGTTTGGAGTTTATATGGTCACAGGATGGGGGAACATGGTAGGCCAGAGTGGTCTTGGAAAAATGCAACATTTTGGTGTGAAAACAGGAGTGTCTGTTTTCACTTAGGTCTGTGGGCATAGGCCCGAGGGTGGAGCCTTCTCCAGGGACTCTGCTCTTCTCTACTCAGCACTTCCCTGCACTCCCGTATCACTGACACCAGAATACAGTTCTGAAGTGATGTATCTGATCACGTCACTTTTGTGTTTTAATACTCCTGTTGCTCTCTCTTTTGCCCAGGGTCACCCAAGCCATGTTGTAGAACACAAGTTCTATGTGATCTGTTTAGCTTTATCATCCAGAATCCTCCCAACACCTTTGCTCCAACCAGACTTCTCACCCTAGCTCAAATAGCAGACTCTTTTTTGTCCCTACACCTTTATACGTTCTCTTTGCTCTCCTTGAATGCCCTTCTCACCTTTATTAGTGTGTAAAACTCTTAATCACCCATTAGGAGGCAATTCAGGTGTCACCTACTCTGTGAAGGTTTCCCTATTGCTTAACCAGTCAATTGCTTCCACATCTGGCCTTTGACACCTTATCGTATGATTTGCATTGTGTGTGTGTCTTAGTTTTCTCAAATGTCTGTCTTTTGCACCAGAGTCCAACAAATTCCTCACAACCAAGGGTCAGATTATTCTTCTCACATGGGCATCTAGTACCAGCATCAAACATCTGGTAAGTGCTTAAAAGCTTATTGAATAAACTGAAAGAATATTTGTGAGAGATGCTGAGATGTATACCTACTCTACTGAGACTTTTGCTTGGATCTGGATCATAAAATTCTATTTGTACATTATCATTAAATGAGATAATTACTATTAATTGCCTACTTTTGCCCTCAAAATTGCCCATAAAATATTCCAAGAATTTATCTGATGCAATAACAACCATCAGAAAATCTCACTATAAAGTTTGATTCTACTAAAATCTTTCATGTTAGAGATCTTTTGTTGAATAAATGCATGAATGAATATAAAAATATGCTTGAAAGAATGTTGTGTAGCTTTAATTTATGAATACTGAAAGTGGGGCTAGGTGTGGTGGCTCACACCTGTAATCTAAGCACTTTGGGAGTCCAAGGCAGGAGGATCACTCGAGCCCAGGAGATCTGGCAATAATGCTCAAAGTCAGGTAGTCCTACTCAGGAGATTGAGACCAGCCTGGGCAACATAGTGAGACCCGTCTCTTAAAAAAAATTAAAAAGATTTCATATAATTAAATAATTTAAACTTACTAAAATAAAACAAAGAATACTGAAAGTGAACTTGTACATATAATATTTTAATTATACAGCCTACATTAACCTCTCTGGGCCTCAATTTCTTCAACAATAAAATGAGCTAATAATGCCCAAATCTGAGGGTGAGGATGAGCATGTAATCATACTGTACTTAAGAATTCTTTTGGTGAACAACAGCAACAACAACAAAACACCATGAAGCGGAAATAATTATTTCAGAATTTAAGTTTATTTGAAACGGACATTTCTACTTTTAGTGTGATCAAAATACTGATCTCTATCCTAAAATTGTAGTTGCTTCATAACTTGACTCAGAGAAACAATTTCACCAAAAAGACATAGCCTGTGTTTTGTTTTGCAGAAATCTCTATAAGCAGAACATTTCATAGATGTTTTACACAATGATAAATAGTTATTCACAGACAGATGCTGGCCATGTGTTTTCCAAGATCAATGAAAAGTGCCAGCAAATGGGAAATTGGAGGGAAGGCAGAACAGATATTTCCTGAAGCAGCACACCTCCCAGTTGGAAACCTCAGAGTCTTTGTAAGTTTCTGCAGCAGAACTGTGGAGCACGCCAGGACTCTGGGTGTGGTTCTGTGTGCAGCTGACTGCGGCATAACTCAATTAGGAAATTCTCAATGGCTGGGCATCTGGGTTCTAAAATGGTTGTTTATGTTCTCCAGATGGTCATGGACAGCAGAAAGGATACATATAAAAGGAAGGAATACAGAAGGGAAAAAAAGAGTTAGAAAAGTAGCTAAGCTGCTTTTGTCTTTTCCTTATTATAATCTGACTTCGTGGATAGGGTAATAAAGCAACTGCTCCAGAGAGCAATGCTTTCCACTCATTTAAAGGTTCTGAAACCTCTTGAATGACTTCCATTTGGTAAAGGAAGCTCTTTGCCTAGACATGTGCAACCTAAAGAGGACATAAAGTTAACAATTTTATTTAGGGTGACAAAATGCTTGAATTACACAAAAATGCCTAGTTTGCATAAGTCAATATATCTCTTGCTATCGGTGATAAAACATTTTTTAATGAGAAAGAATAATGATTAAAATTCATGGAGACATCTTCTTTGGAGACCAAGTAAAACAAAACTAAACAACACATGCGAGAATATATTGGTATGTTGGGATGAGAGTTTTTGACCTTTTCATTACAGTCTCAGCACCTATGATGCTGAAAGTTGTAGGCCCTCAAAGTTAGTGGAATGTTTGAGGTTAGGCACCTGATTGAGCGACTGTTTCTCTGCAGATAACTAGTGGCATTGTTTGAGGAAATTGATTCCCAAAAAAACAGTACTTATCTAAGATGCTGTAGTAAATGGTTTCAAAGCTGACCTGTGTACACTGAAGAGGCCAAATAAAAGCTTTTCTTTTTGAAATGATCATTCATTCATTCATCAAATATTCATTGTCTACCTACTGTGTGTCAGGCACTGTTTCAGGACCTGGAAACAAAACAGACAAGGTTCTCAATCTCAGGAAATTTTTATTCTAGTCTAACTGTAGTAATAGCAGCTTCCTATATTGAATGCCTACTCCATACTAAAGTGTTTTAGTACATTGTCTGGTATTCTTTAAGAACTCCTGCAAGGTTGGTGATATTGTTATCATTCTAAAGTTGAGCAAACAACCAGAAAGAGGTTAAACGATTTTCTGAAAGCAATGAAGTAACTGTAAAAACTGGTATTTGCCCACAGGTATGTCTTCCTTCAAAGTTGTACTTTTTCCCATCTACTTTACTGCCCTACAGCGACCTAGAGTATTTCTGCAGATATTGTGCTTTTTTTTTTTTTTTTTTTTTTAAGGTGGAGTTTCTCTCTTGTCACCCAGGCTGGAGTGCAGTGGCACAATCTCAGTTCACTGAAGCCTCCACCTCCTGGATTCATGTGATTTTCTTGCCTCAGGCTCCCGAGTTGCTGAGTAGCTGGGATTACAGGCACCCACCACCATGCCTGGCTAATTTTTGTATTTTTAATAGAGACAGGGTTTCACCATGTTGGTCAGGCTGGTCTCAAACTCCTGACCTCAGGTGATCCTCCCACCGGACCTCCCAAAGTGCTGGGATTACAGGCATGAGCCACTGCACCCAGCCAAGATATTGTGGTTTTTAAGATTATAATGATGAGCAGGGTGTATGATGCTGCTTGTTACAATGGTGATGTACACTGCTGCTGCCACCACCACAACTATTACTACTTCTTACCCCTTTGTGCTGCTGAAAATGGCCTGTGAACCTCAGAGAGGGTGAAGAAGGGCCTCTGTTCTATTCAGCAGTTCTAGTTGTTTTGCAAGGAACTATATATAAACAACTGTGCCTTATCCAGTAAATCTTTTCTATATTCTCCATTTATTCTGCTGAAGGCTCCTCTATAATAGAATCATGATTTTGTTCTTTTATTCAGTTTCAATAAATACTAAAGACCTACTATGTGCTAGGCACTGTGCTGGGTGCTAAGAAAAATGATGATGAAGCTAGAAATTTTGATAATTAAACATTTTATCAATCTATTATACATATGTGGTTTAAAATACCAAGTAATACTACAAAGCTAATAATAAAGTATAGTGGTTCCCCACCCATTGCCCTTCATTGCCAACGATACACCTTCCAACTGGCAACCGTTTTTGACTTTATAAGCTATTTCTTTTGGCATTTACACACTCATATTTCTACATAATGTGTGTGTGCTACTATATTTGTTTTATATATTATCTAATGACTTCCTATCACTCTGTTTCCTCCATCTTTCCAATATAGATGTATTATAATTTTAGCTAAATCATATTATTTATTATTCATTATTATGCCTATGCAAATATTACTTACATATGAACGTTGCCATAAGATTGTGTTCCTTTTTTATTGTTACTAAAGTTGATAATTTTTCCAATTGCAGTTATTCTTTTCATACATTTTATTGACCTCTCAGCATCATTTTTCCTAATATTAGGAGATTTTTAGTTACTCTTATTACTTAGAGAAATTTTGCTTTGAAGATTCATTTGGACTTCCCAGATATCTTGAGTTTCTCCTTTTCTTTCATACTTGGAATTCCCTTTACCATTCTGAGTTTGATTACATGTTTTCTGTATTTTATGGCTGCCTCGTTTTTGGTTTTATTCCTTTGATAGACCACATATTCCACTAGTTTGGTGAGGTTGAAAAGATAGTATAATTTAAAAAAAAAGTGAAGACAGCTACCAAAATGCCTGTTTCCTGAATCGTGCTGCTCCTCTCTGGATGAGTCATCTCCATAGCCTTTTCTTTCACTAGCAACCTACAGATACTCTTTCTCTCCCTTCGGTTTTGGATTCTCTCTTTTACTTTTTCTTCTGATTTCTTGATGTATTCCCATATTTTGGAGGCAAACTTTCTCCGCTCTCTTCTTAAGGAAAACAGGTTATTTTAAATTAATTAATTGATCGATATTGCATCATGGGTGTATAAAAATGCCTTTATTCTTCCCTGATGAGATTAATTGTTTGGTTAGATGTGGAATTCTAGTTCAGCAATGATTTTGCTTCAGAATTTTGAAGGCATTGTTCTACTATTGACTTACTTTCAGTATGTCAGTCAGATTACTGACCTCTTACATGAGCCCTGAATTTTCAATTGTTAAGCTTGTAAAACCTTCTTTTTGTTTCCACAGTCCTGAAATTTTGTAATGATTTCCCTTGGTGTGGATCTATTTTTACCTATTTTTCTGGATACTCCATGGGCCTTTGTAATCTAAAAATTTATAACTTGGAGTTGTTGGAAATTTTCTTGTATTCTTTCTTTTATGATTTTTCTCTCCACTTTCTTTGTACTTTTGTTTTGAACACCTATTATTTGAATGTTGTACCTCTTGAAATGATGTTCATATGTTTCTTCCCCTATTCTCCATTTCTTTGGTCTTCAGTGAACTTTTGGCATGATTACTCCAACATTATCTTTGAGCTTTCTATTGAGATTTTTATTTATTTATTTATTTTTGCTATAATATTGCTAAATTCCAACTCTTTTTTCTTCTTCTCAGTAAGTTCTTTTTTTATAGCATTCACTTCTTGTTTCATGGATGAAATATATCCTCTTATCTCAAAACAGATAATGAGATTTTTTTTTATTGTTGATATTGTTATTGTTGAAGTTTTTCTCCCTAAATAGTTTCTGTTTTGTCTGAGTTGCTTTTTCTGTTTGTCTGTTTGCTTGTTTTGTTTTGGTCTCTTGCCTCCGTATTAGAATTTTTTCTTAGATGTCTGATTATTCTTGATTGTTTTAATCATGTTATTCTTGATTAGGATTGGAGCATTAAAAAGCTGTTTAGGAGCCCTGAGGTAATGAGTAGAGCTACCTGACTTTGAGCATTATTGCCTGATGACCTGAATGAGAAGCACTTCTTAGAGAATTCCTGGTGTCAACATCTTTAAATCTTTTTAAAAATTATTATACTTTAAGTTTTAGGGTACATGTGCACAATGTGCAGGTTTGTTACATGTATATACATGTGCCATGTTGGTGTGCTGTGCCCATTAACTCATCATTTACATTAGATATTTCTCCTAATGCTATCCCTCCCCCCTACCCCCCACCCCATGACAGGCCCTGATGTATGATGTTCCCCACCCTGTGTCCAAGTGTTCTTATTGTTCAGTTCCCACCTATGAGTGAGAACATGTGGTGTCTGGTTTTCTGTCCTTGTGATAGTTTGCTCAGAATAATGGTTTTCAGCTTCATCCATATTTCTACAAAGAACATGAACTCATCCTTTTTAATGGCTGCATCGTATTCCATAGTGTATATGTGTTACATTTTCTTAATCCAGTCTATCATTGATGGACATTTGGGTTGGTTCCAGTCTTTGCTATTGTGAATAGTGCCACAGTAAACATACGTGTGCATGTGTCTTTATAGTAGCATGATTTATAATTCTTTGGGTATATACCCAGTAATTGGTTCACTGGGTCAAATGGTATTTCTAGTTCTAGATCCTTGAGGAGTCGCCACACTGTCTTCCACAATGGTTGAACTAGTTTACGCTCCCATGAACAGTGTAAAAATGTTCCTTTTTCTCTACATCGTCTCCAGCACCTGTTGTTTCCTGACATTTTAATGATCGCCATTCTAACTGGTGTGAGATGGTATCTCATTGTGGTTTTGGTTTGTATTTCTCTGATGACCAGTGATGATGAGCATTTTTTCATGCATCTGTCAGCTGCATAAAAGTATTCTTTTGAGAAATATCTACTTCCTTTTCCACTTTTTGATGGGATTGTTCTTTTCTTTTAAGTTTGTTTAAGTTCTTTGTAGATTCTGGAAATTAGCCGTTTGTCAGATACGTAGATTGTGAAAATTTTCTCCCATTCTGTAGGTTGCCTGTTCACTCTGAAGGTAGTTTATTTTGCTGTGCAGAAACTCTTTAGTTTAATTAGATCCAATTTGTGTATTTTGGCTTTTGTTGCCATTGCTTTTGGTGTTTTAGTCATGAAGTCCTTGCCCATGCCTATGTCCTGAATTGTATTTTCTAGGTTTTCTTCTAGGGTTTTTATGGCTTTAGGTCTAACATTTAAGTCTCTAATCCATCTCGAATTAATTTTTGTATAATGTGTAAGGAAAGGATGCAGTTTCAGCTTTCTACGTATAGCTAGCCAGTTTTCCCAGCACCATTTATTAAATAGAAAATCCGTTCCCCATTTCTTGTTTTTGTCAGGATTGTCAAAGATCAGATGGTTGTAGATGTGTGATGTTATTTCTGAGGCCTCTGTTCTGTTCCGTTGGTCTATATCTCTGTTTTGGTACCAGTACCATGTTGTTTTGGTTACTGTAGCCTTGTAGTATACTTTGAAGTCAGGTAGTGAGATGCCTCCAGCTTTGTTCTTTTTGCTTAGGATTTTCTTGGCAATGAGGGATGTTTTTTTGAAGCAATTGTTAATAGGAGCTCATTAATGATTTGGGCCTCTGTTTGTCTGTTATTGGTGTATAAGAATGCTTGTGATTTTTGCACTTTGATTTTGTATCCTGAGACTTTGCTGAAGTTTCTTATCAGCTTAAGGAGAAGAGGTCCTTCACATCCCTTGTAAGTTGGATTCCTAGGTATTTTATTCTCTTTGAAGCAACTGTGAATGGGAGTTCACTCATGATTTGACTGTCTGTTATTGGTGTATAGGAATGCTTGTGATGTTCACACTGGTTTTTGTATCCTGAGACTTTGCTGAACTTGCTTATCAGCTTCAGGAGCTTTGGGGCTGAGATGATGGGGTTTTCTAAATATACAATCATGTCATCTACAAACAGGGACAATTTGACTTCCTCTTTTTGTAACTGAATACACTTTACTTTGTTCTTCTGCCTGATTGCCATGAACTTCCAACACCATGTTGAATAGGAGTAGTGAGAGAGGGCATCCCTGTATACTGCTAGTTTTCAAAGGGTATGCTTCCAGTTTTTGCCCATTTGGTATGATATTGGCTGTGAGTTTGTCATAAATAGCTCTTATTATATTGAGATACACCCCATCAATACCTAGTTTATCGAGAGTTTTTAGCATGAAGGGCTATTGAATTTTGTCGAAGGCGTTTTCTGCATCTATTGAGATAATCATGTGGTTTTTGTCTTTGGTTCTGTTTATGTGATGGATTACATATATTGATTTGCATATGTTGAGCTAGCCTTGCATCCCAGGGATGAAGCCAACTTGATCATGGTGGATAAGCTTTTTGATGTGCTGCTGGATTCGGTTTGCCAGTATTTTATAGAGGATTTTTGCATCAATGTTCATCAGGGATATTGATCTAAAATTCTCTTTTTCTGTTGTGTCTCTGCCAGGCTTTCATATTAGGATGATGTTGGCCTCATAAAATGAGTTAGGAAGGATTCCCTCTTTTTCTATTGATTGGAATAGTTTCAGAAGGAATGGTACCAGCTCCTCTTTGTACCACTGATAGAATTCGGCTGTGAATCCATCTGGTTCTCGACTTTTTTTGGTTGGTAGGCTATTGATTATTGCCTCAATTTCAGAGGCTGTTATTCATTTAATCACGAATTCAGTTTCTTCCTGGTTTAGTCTTGGGAGTGTGTATGTGTACAGGAATTTATCTATTTCTTCTAAATTTTCTAGTTTATTTGTGTAGAGGTGTTTATAGTATTCTCTGATGGTAGTTTGTATTTCTGTGGGATTGGTGGTGATATCCCCTTTATCATTTTTTATTGCATCTATTTGATTCTTCTCTCTTTTCTTCTTTATTAGTCTTGCTAGCAATCTATCAATATTGTTGATCTTTTAAAAAATCAGCTCCTGGATTCACTGATTTTTTGAAGGGTTTTTTGTGTCTCTATCTCCTTCAGTTCTGCTCTGATCTTAGTTATTTTTTGCCTTCTGTTAGCTTTTGAATTTATGCGCTCTTGCTTCTCTAGTTCTTTTAATTGTGATGTTAGCATGTTGATTTTAGATCTTTCCTTCTTTCTCTTGTGGACATGTAGTGCTATAAATTTCCCTCTACACATTGCTTTAAATGTGTCCCAGAGATTCTGATATGTTGCGCCTTTGTTCTCATTGGTTTCAAAGAACATCTTCATTTCTCGCTTCATTTCGTTATTTGCCCAGTAGTTATTCAGGAGCACATTGTTCAGTTTCCATGTAGTTGTGAGGTTTTAAGTGAGTTTCTTAATCCTGAGTTCCAATTTGATTGCACTGTGCTCTAAGAGACAGTTTGTTGTGATTTCTGTCCTTTTACATTTGCTGAGGAGTGCTTTACTTCTAACTATGTGGTCAATTTTGGAATAAGTGTGATGTGGTGCTGAGAAGAATGTATATTCTGTTGATTTGGTGTGGAGAGTTATGTAGATGTCTATTAGATCTGCTTGGTGCAGAGCTGAATTCAAGTCCTAGATATCCTTGTTAACCTTCTGTCTTATTGATCTGTCTAATATTGACAGTGGGGTGTTAAATTCTTCCATTATTATTGTGTGGGACTCTAAGTCTCTTTGTAGGTCTCTAGGGACTTGCTTTATGAATCTGGGTGCTCCTGTATTGGGTGCATATATATTTAGAATAGTTAACTCTTCTTCTTGAATTGATCCCTTTACCATTATTTAATGACTTTCTTTGTCTCTTTTGATCTTTGTTGGTTTGAAGTTTGTTTTATCAGAGACTAGAATTGCAACCTCTGCCTTTTTTTTTTTTTTTTTTTTTTCCATTAGTTTGGTAGATCTTCCTCCATCCCTTTATTTTGGGCCTATGTGTGTCTACACATATGATGGGTGTCTGTAATACAACACACTGATGGTTCTTGACTCTTTATCCAATTTGCCAGTCTGTGTCTTTTAGTTGGGGCATTTAGCCCATTTACATTTAAGGTTAATATTGTTATGCATGAATTTGAGCCTGTCATTATGATGCTAGCTTGTTAGTTTGCCTGTTAGTTGATGCAGTTTCTTCTTATTGTCAGTGGTCTTCACAAGTTGGTGTACTTTTGAAGTGTTGGTACTAGTTTTTCCTTTCCATATTTAGTGCTTTCTTCAGGAGCTCTTGTAAGGCAGGTCTGAAGGTGACAAAATCTCAGCATTTGCTTGTCTGGAAAGGATTTTATTTGTCCTTCACTTATGAAGCTTAGTTTGGTGGATATGAAATTCTGGGTTGAAAATTATTTTCTTTAAGAATGTTAAATATTGGCCTCCACTCTCTTCTGGCTTGTAGAGTTTCTGTCAAGAGATCCACTGTTAGTCTGATGGGCTTCCCTTTGTGGGTAACTCAACCTTTCTCTCTGGCTTCCCTTAACATTTTTTCCTTCATTTCAACCTTGGTGAATCTGACAATTATGTGTCTTGGGATTGCTCTTCTTGAGGAGTATCTTTGTGGTGTTCTCTGTATTTCCTGAATTTGAATGTTGACCTGCCCTGCTAGGTTGGGGAAGTTCTCCTGGATAATATCCTGCAGAGTGTTTTCCAACTTGGTTGCATTCTTCCCATCACTTTCAAGTACACCAATCAAATGTAGATTTGGTCTTTTCACGTAGTCCCAAATTTCCTGGAGGCTTTGTTCATTTCTCTTTACTCTTTTTCTCTCTAAGCTTCTAAGCTTCTCTTCTTGCTTCATTTCATTAATTTGATCTTCAGTCACTGATACCCTATCTTCCACTTGATCGAATTGGCTACTGAAGCTTGTGCATGTGTCACTTAGTTCTCATGCCATGGTTTTCAGCTCCATCAGGTCACTTAAGGTCTTCTCTATGCTATTTATTTTAGTTAGTTATTCATCTAATCTTTTTTCAAGGTTTTTAGTTTCCTAGCAATGGGTTTCAACATCCTCCTTTAGCTCAGAGAAATTTGTTGTTACCGACCTTCTGAAGCCTACTTCTGTCAGCTCATCAGAGTCATTCTCCATCCAGTTTTGTTCTGTTGCTGGTCAGGAGCTGTGATCCTTTGAGGAGAAGAAGCACTCTGGTTTTTAGAATTTTCATCTTTTCTGCTCTGGTTTCTCCCCATCTTTGTGGTTTTATCTGCCTTTGTTCTTTGATGTTGGAGACCTACAGATCGGAATTTGGTGTAGATCTCCTTTTCGTTGATGTTGTTGCTATTCCTTTCTGTTTATTAGTTTTCCTTCTAACAGTCAGGACCCTCAGCTGCAGGTCTGTTGGAGTCCACTCCAGACCCTGTTTGCCTGGGTGTCACTAGTGGAGGCTGCAGAACAGTAAATATTGATGCTTGATCCTTCCTCTGGTAGCTTTGTCTCAGAAGGGTACCTGCCTGTATGAGGTGTCAGTCAGTCCCTACTGGGAAGTGTCTCCAAGTTACGCTACATGGGGGTCAGGGACTCACTTGAGGAGGCAGTCTGTCCATTCTCAGAGCTCAAACTCCATGCTGGGAGAACCACTGCTCTCTTCAGAGCTGTCAGACAGGGACGTTTAAGTCTGCAGAAGTTTCTGCTGCCTTTTATTCAGCTATGCCCTGCCCCAAGAGGCAGAGTCTACAAAGGCAGGCAGGCAGGCTTGGTTGAGCTGTGGTGGGCTCCACCCAGTTCAAGCTCCCCTTGGCCACTTTGTTTACCTACTCAAGCCTCAGCAATGGCAGACACCCCTCCCCCAGCCCAGGCTGCTGCCTCGCAGTTGGATCTTGGACTGCTGCCTTAGTAGTGAGCAAGGCTCCTTGGGCATGGGACCTGCCAAGCCACGCATGGGATATAATCTCCTGGTGTGCCATTTGCTAAGACTGTTGGAAAAGCGCGATATTAGGGTGGGAGTGTTCCAATTTTCCAGGTACCATCTGTCATGGCTTCCTTTGGCTAGGAAAGGGAAATCCCCTGACTCTGTATGCTTCCTGGGAGAAGCAACACCCCACCTGACTTTGGCTCACCCTCCATGGGCTGCACCCACTGTCCAACCAGTCCCAGTGAGATGAACCAGGTACTTCAGTTGGAAATGCAGAAATTACCTGTCTTCTCTGTTGATCATGCTGAGAGCTGCAGCCTGAACCTGTTCCTGTTTGGCCATCTTGGAACCCCTCCATCTTTAGATCTTTTTGTGGGGTAAAAAGTGAGTTAGAACCTTCAAAGAAGTCACCTCTCTCCTGCCTAGAAGTATAAGTCTAGTTGCAAAGACTCTAAGGGCCAACAGGAAGAAGAAGACTGAGGGTTTCTTCACTTAGCATTCAGCACATATATGAAAATTTAACTTCCCTCTTTTCAGTATAATACTCATTTGTTCTACTTTGTCAGAGACCCTCTACTCTCTGCAAAGAATGAGCTTGCAGTATCTCTGTAGAGGTGATGATGGTGGTGATGATAAGAGGGTAGGAGTGAAAAAGAACCTAATTACTTTTCTAATGCTTTCAGCAATCTTCCTGAAAAGACAGATCATTAGGCTTCCTGGCTCCCTTGTCTTCCCTTTCCAGAACTGGGCAGGGAGCTGATTCTATGGTACTGATTCAGCCCAGTAAAGCATAGTGAGTTCTCAAGCTGCTTTAGAGACCAGAGTACGGAAACTTCTAAGTTATACTCCAAGGCCAGTATACCTCTTAGTTATATAGAAAAAGAGGGATCTTCTCTTTCTACCCAGCCTATAAATATGAATGTTCAGGCCCCATTTGGAACATCAATGGCAGCTTGGAGAATATTATATGTAGGGGTTGGTTTTCAATCACTTCTCAGTTCGGCACTTAGCCTTCTTTTGTCTTGTAGGTCACTTACTTCTGGACTATATTCTTTCTGGCTTCCAAACATTTATTACTCATATTTTCTCTCTTGGTCTCCTCATTTTTGTGGCTTATGTCTGTTTTTAGAAAAAAATACTTTGCTATAGTTTTAGTGGTATTTGGCTCTGTGTATTTCTGAATTGCCCTCTCAACCCAGAACTGAACATTTTTTCCCCCTCACTAATGCATCTTCAACACCTGGTATAGTGCCTGGAACATAAGTAGATGCTCAATTAAGACTTTGTTGACCTTAACCCACATTACCTATAATATTTATGCTGTTACTAGCTATCCTCATGATCTCCAGAGAATTCTTGTTAGCCTCAACTAAAGTGACCCAATGGATATTAAGGCACCTTGTAATTTGGTTGTATGATTAGGATAAACATGAAGGTTTTGACAATGCTTTCTCTCTTTCTTTGTGTGTCTGGTTTCTTGTTATTTCCTTTAGACATATAATTTCTAATCTTTATTAAAAACTTGTAAAATTATTGTGATTAATCCCATTTCATAGGCACAGCTTATTTTATTGCACTTTATGGCCCTTTGCAGATAATGCATTTCTTTTTAACAAATTAAAGATTTGTGACAACTCTGTGTTTGTGGCAAGTGTATGCATGCCATTTTTCTGATACCATGTGCTCACTTCCTTTCTCTGTATCACATTTTTATAATTCCTGCAATATTTCAAACTCTTTCATTATTATTATATTTGATATGATGATCTTTGATCTGTGATCTTTGGTGTTACTATTGTAATTTCTGAGGGGCACCACAAACTGCATTTATATAGGATGGTGAACTTACTTGATAAACATTGTGTGTGTTCTGACTGCCTCACTAACTGGCCATTTCCTCAATTCTTTCCTTTTTTCTCTCTAGCCCCTGAGAAACAACAATATAAAAATTAGACAAGTTAATAACCCTGCAGTGAGTGGCCTCTAAGTATTCAAGTGAAAGGAAGTGTTGCATGTCTGTCATTTTAAATCAAAAGCTAGAGATGTTTGAGCTTAGTGAAGAAGGCATGTAGAAAGCCAAGGGATGCCAAAAGCTAAGCTTCTTGTGCCAAACAGTTAGCTAAGTTGTAAATGCAAAGAACATTTAAAATGTTACTTCAGTGAATGCAAATGATAAGAAAGTGAGACAGACTTATTGCTAATATAAAGAAAGTTTGAGTGGTCTGCATACGTGAAATTAGCCAAAACATTTCCTTAAGCCAAACCCTAACAAAGCAAGGCCTTCACTGTCTTCAATTCTGTGAAGGCTAAGAGCGTTAAGGAAGCTGCAGATATGTAGTTGGGAAGCTAGCAGAGGTTGGTTCCTGAGGTTTAAGGAAAGAAGCCATCTCCATAACATAAAAGTGCAAGGCGAAGCAACAAGTGCTAATGTAAGTCAGCAGAAAGTTATTTAGAAGATCTAGCTAAGATAATTGATGAAGATGGCAATACCAAACAACAGATTTTTCAATGTGGATGAAAAAGGTGCCATCAGGAAGAAGAAAAAGAAGAAGAAGGAGGAGGAGAAGAAGAAGAAGGAGAAGAAGAAGAAGAAGAAGAAGAAGAAGAAGAAGAAGAAGAAGAAGAAGAAGAAGAAGAAGAAGAAGAAGAAG
>NC_045440.1:93143472-93191354 GCF_002776525.5 Piliocolobus tephrosceles
AGAAGAAGAAGAAGAAGAAGAAGAAGAAGAAGAAGAAGAAGAAGAAGAAAAACCAGCAGCAGCAGTATCTGCTGCTATCTAGAACTTCCAAAGAAAGAGAGAAGCCAATGCCTAACTTCAGAGTTGAAGGAAGGCTGACTTTCTTGTTAAGGACTAATGCAGCTGGTGACTTTATGTTGAAACCAATGCTCATCTACCATTCTAAAAATCCCAGGGCCATTAAAAATTATGCTAAGTCTATTCTGCCTGTGTTTTAGAAATAGAACAACAAAGTCTGGATTAAAGCATATCTGTTCATGACATGGTTTACTGAATGTTTGAAACTCACTGTTAAGAACTACCGCTCAGAAAAAAGTATTTCTTTCAAATTATTACTGTTCATTGTCTATATACTTAGTTACCCAATAACTCCGATAGAGATGTACAGGGAGATTAATGTTGTTTTTGTGCCTGCTAACATAGCATCCATTCTGCAGCCCATGGATCAAAGATTAATTTTGACTTTCAAGTTTTATTATTTAAGAAATACATTTTCTAAGGCTATAACTGACATATGATTCCTTTGATGGATCTGGGCAAAAGTAAATTGAGAACCTTCTGGAAATGATTCACCATTCTAGATGTCATTAAGAACATTCATCATTCATGGAGAAGGTCAAAATATCCACATTAACAGGAGTTTGGAAGATGTTGATTCTAACCCTCCTGGATGACTTCAAAGGATTCGAGATTTTAGTAGAGGAAGTCACTGCAGATGTGGTAGAAATATCAAGAGAACTAGGATTAGAAATGGAGACTGGAGATGGGACTAAATTGCTGCAATATCATGATAACGTTTGAGCGAATACGAACGGAGTTCTTTCTTATAGATGAACAAAGACAGTGGTTTCTTGAGATGGAATCTACTCCTGGCAAAGATGCTGTGGACATTGTTGAAATGACAACAAAGGATTTAGAATATTTTGTAAACTTAGTTGATAAAACAGAAGCAGGATTTGAAAGGATGGACTCCAATTTTGAAAGAAGTTCTACTATGGGTAAAATGCAGTCAAATGGTATCACAGGCTGCAAAGAAATATTTCATGAAAGGCAGAATCATTTGATGTGGCAACCTTCTCTGTAGCTTGAAGGACTTTAATGTGGGGTGGCACACTTTAATGTTTTTGAATGGCTTGAATGTAGGGTGGCTTAAGAAATTTCCACAACCACCTAACCTTCAAGCAACTGCAACTCTGATAGGTCAGCAATCATCAACATGGAGACAAGACTCTCCAGCAGCAGAAAGATGAGATTTTGCTCAAGGCTCTGAGGGTCATTAGCATTTTTTAACTATAAAGCACTTTTAAATTAAGGCTTGTACATTTTTTTTTTTTTAGACTTAACACTATTGCACACTTAATAATGGTGTAAACGTAACTTTTATATGCACTGGAAAGCCAAAAAATGTGTGTGACTCACTTATTTCAATATTTGCTTTATTGCAGTGGTCTGGAACCAAACCTGCAATTCTCTGAGCTATGCTTGTATTTTCTTTTTCTTCTCATTTTCTATTCTCATTGTCATTCTTGCCAATTTGAAGTAAAAATTTTTTTATATTTTAGTTTTTGTTCATTTATAAAGAGCAAGCCACATAAAGATCTTGATTTTTTGCTAAGACACATTTCCTTGGGTTTAGTTGTGGCTACTGAGATGACAAGCTACTAAACAACTAGGATTCCACTTATACTAATTTTACCTCATCACTAAAAACACACAAAAAACCCAATACACATGTCTGAAACTTTATCCTACTCCCAAAGAATGCTAGAGGCCTGGTACACCAGTTTTGAGATATTAATCAAAAAGTTTAAGTTATTTAGGCCCCAAACCCACATTACTTGATTCAACTTCTATTTTAAAATTAAGTTAGTCCTAAGTTAAATTTTAATTGCAGAGAATACATGGGTATTCACAAGGCTGCTAGGCAGACTAAATAGGAAAACATGGGAAATGAGAACATTTAGTCCATGAACCCCAACACACATGTGTTCCCATATGGAGAAACTGTGGAATTCTAAAGCAGTGCAGAGGCACACTGCTTTCCTATGCTGCCTGGATTGATTGTAACTGAGAAAACCAGGCAAAATTCTGGTCCGGGAAAAAGTGTCTTCACCATTCAAGAGGCTTCCCTCCCCCAGTGCGGCTGCATTAGCATTCGTTTCTTAGGTTCCCAGGTGAATAGTGTCGATGTAATTACATTTTGTGTAATCTTAGCAAAACCGAAAGAGCAATATACTCAATTCAAATGCAATGGGAAAATGCTATGCTTTATGATAGCACAGATCTTTGTTCCTCTTCAGAGGCACTTTCATCCGCTGCATCAGAAGAGGGAGGTGAGATTTCAGTAGAGTACATCTGCTGCTCTGAGAGGTATCTGAGAAAGGTCATGCTTTTGCTGTAATGGGTCCTTCTTCAAACCTCAAGCAATAGCACCTTGAAGCTTACTCCTTAAACCATCCCTAAATTACCCTTCTCAGGTTGTGCAGATGGATATTGTTGTGTGGCTCCTGAAAGATCAAAAGGAAGCTGAGACCAACCCAAGCTGGTTGCCTCTGCCCTTTAATATGTAAAAAGCAAAACCCAACAAAACAGTTGTCTGTGTTAATTGCTACTCTCAAAGGGGTGAGCTGGGGGCAAGAAAATGAGTGAGCTCTAAAACTGTAGTCAGAGCAAAGACCTTGAGCGACAAGGTTAGCCAAGAAAGATTAAAAAAAATATCATCTAGTTAAAAACCTCACTAGTTGAATGGGATGACAGATGAATGATGGATGCAGGTGGGAAAATGGGATTCCCTTCAAAGAAAAGAGTGTGATGTGCAAGGCAATGAGGAAACTCGAGGTCCTGGTGCGTAGTGCAGGGAGCAGATAATGCCTGTCTCGTGTGCTCATTGTATTGTCAGAAACTGCTGAAATGAATCCCCTGGGGAGCTGCTACAAAAGAAGGCAAACCCAAGAGCAGTTTCCCATTTTGGTATAAATTTAGAGGAACTGTAATTGTCATTGTGCTACTCTTTAAGGTCAAGTTTTTATGAAAAGTAAAACTGAAGAGTGTGGGCTTTTGAGTCAGACACATTGAGACCCTAATTCACTGTCAACTAGTTATGAAGCTATTTTTAACCTCAGGGATCCCTGGTTTTTTCATCTGTAAAATGGGAATAACAACAATCTCCTTTCTTTTCTGTTATGAGGAGTGGCGATAATGAGGTTAAGGTAACTAGAATCATGCCAGGCATGGAAGAGGTGCTACAGGGATGGCAGATATTATTTGAGAGCTAGAAATAACAATAAAGTAATGAAACCTTGGATATAGTTTTTAAAATATGTCGTATCCTGGATAGCAATGAGTCCTATTGATCTTCAGGATGAAAGGGTGAAACTTTGTGTATGGATGAGTGAATACCATTGATGATATCTGAAAGACAAATAAACAAAGAAGTGAAAACAGAGAAACAACCAAGGTTAAAACAAGCCCTAAAACCCAAAACTAAAACCAATACCAAAACAAACACAAACCCTTTCTGATTTAAACAAATTTGTAAGAATTAGGAAGATATTAAAGCCACTACTCTGGTTCAAATTTTCATTCTTTCAAAATAAATTGCTCAAATAGTCTTGCAATCTAATATGTAATAGAGTGCTTTGTACTCTATATTTGTGAATGAGTGAATGGATGAAATGAATATACGAATGAATGAACAGATTTCAATAAATTCTCATGTAACTAGATTAACTTTCCTGAGTCCTTATTATCACACTGTCAGGCCCTTGCTTCAGAACCAAATGCCATCTCACTCCAGGGATGTTCAAGGGTCTCCTATAGTCACAGAGAGCAGGGATGTGACACTTGGATCAGAGTGAAAGAAAATTCCCACATCCAGCGAGTTTCAGCTACCTTCTTTTTCACCAGTGGAAAATATTCTAAAAACATCTCCCAAGAAAAACGTCAAACTGTGTCATTAGCATCATTTTAAAATTTGTTATCATCCTCCTAAAATCAAGTTATTTCTCAATGCTCAGCTATGCAATTCCCAACCATGAAACTGCTGGCACTGTTTCCTCCTCTCCAGTGGGTGCTTTGTCCTCCCACTCCTTAACACACAATCCTGACTGTCAGTAAAACTGGCTGAATATGAAGCTGTCAGGAATTTCCACAAATAATTAAAGCATAAAAATAAATAATAAATGACTAGTGCAAGAGAATGCTCCTTTTCTCTCCATATGCACCCAGTGAAGAAAGAACACTGGAGATCCAAGAGAATCCAAAGCCTGCCACTGGTTTTCTCATGCACATTTACATCACTTCTTCATTTTTCTGCTGAACTATTTATTGTCTTAAGAACAGTAACATTTTTATTTCTACAGAGTATCTGTAGAGACTGTAGTTTGTCTTCCTTTCCTTTAAAGGAAGAATGAGGTAGTCATGTTAAAATAATTAAAATTCAGGTTCAGAATAAAAAATATCTATTTTACAAATGTTCTGATGCAACTCTGGACTGCCTGTCTCTGTCTTTCTGCCTTCTCTTTCTGTCTCAGAAACATCTTCTTTCCCTAGTTCTCTCTTGTTTTACATATATTTGTTGTTCACAACAATAGAGAGAAAATAAATGGAATGAAAAAAGGAAATTGGCAGGTAGGATGGAGTAGCATTAACTTAGCTTCCAAAGACAACTTTGAAGATACTTGCAGCTTTTCATTGTCATTTGCAGCTCAGGACTCCAGACTGGGGAACATAGCATCTTTTGGGGGTCCCCTTTTGTTGTTAGTTCACGTATTCCCTAAGAGGTGTACAGGGAAGGAAGTCACATAACTTCCAGAAAAATTGAACAGCTCCCCAGTTACAAACAAAAACATAGTAATTTATTCAGGAATAGATTTTGTTTGTGTATTTGCCAGGTCCTTTTGTATTGAAAACTTCAGAAAGGCAGCGAACATATTTGTTTAACTCATTAATGCATTTCTAATGCCTATCAAATAGGAACTGTATAATATATATTTGCTGAATGAATAGCAGCAGTTAATATTGATTGATCAATTTCTTTGTGTCAGGCATGGTGGTAAGAACTTTGCAACCCAGTCTGTTCAATCCTAGTGCTGCTATCATTGCAACTCCTAATGATTTCAGTGAGACTGAGGATGCAGAGATGAAGAGAAGTGAAAAACTTACCATGGTCACTGTCTGGCAAGGGGTGGAACAGGCTTCAGACTCAGGCAGGCCGGCTCCGGAGCCTGTTAATAAATATCTGTTGGCTTATTAGAATATATGTGGATATAGGAAAAACTAAAATGTTTTCTTTACGCTCTATTCTTAAACAGTCATTCAACACGTCAGACGCTAGATGAGTGGAGGTTTTCCTCCACACACCAGGCAATTCTGTGGCAGACTAATCAAATTCAGTTCTGATGCTATCTACCTAGAGATAGTGTCCGATTCCACGGGTTGAAGACTAAGCCCTACAAGACTGTCCCCACTTCAGACACCAATCACAAGCACAGATTGTGACCTGTGCTTCAGACAGACAGGTTACAAATTGGGGTTCCTATGGTTACCTCCTCAGATTCAATTAATTTGCTAGAGCAGCCCACAAAACTCAGGGAAATACTTAACTTACATTGACCAGTTTATCATAAAGGATGTTACAAAGTATATGTATAAAAAGCCAGATGAAAGCAAGGTATGTGGCAAGAGACATGGAATTTACATACCCTCTGTGGACACCACCCACCACCCTCCAGGAAACTCCACATGTTCAACTCATGGAAAGACCCTCCAGACCTTGTCCTTAGGTTTTTTTTTTTTTTTTTTTTTTTTTGGAGACTTCATTGTGCAGGCATGATTGATTACATCATTGGCCACTGGTCATCAGTTCACCTTTTAGCTACTTTTCCCTCCTTAGAGGTTGGTGGGAGAGGGTGGGCATGAAATTCCTAACCCCGGAATCATGTCTTTGGACTTTCTGGTGACCAGTCCCCATTCTACAGCCAACAAGAGGCCCCTAGCCCTCAGTCATCTCATTAGCACACAAGAGACACTCTTATTACATCAGAGATTCCAAAGGTTTTAAGAACCATATGTCAAGGACCTGGTATGAAGACCAAATATCAGAGAATATTAAGATAATATTTAAGTAAAGAGTTAGTTCATATATTGCGGGTAGTTCAGCAGAGGGAGAAAGATTTCAAGACTTCTGTGTTCGCTTGACAGCATTAATAATCTAGACCAACCCACAGTTCAGATCATAAGGATAATAAAGACTTAGACTATTCCATACTATCTGTATGGGTATTAGGTTAATCAAACCTTGGGAATTCTTGTGCAAGCATTTGAGCTGTGTTCTGAACTATGTCCTTGCGGACCCATTAGATTGCAAATACCTTGAGGATATATTAGTGAATGAATTCATCCACTTAACTTTTATTTGGTACCTACTGTATTTCAAGTACATTGCTAGGGCAAGGGAAATGTGTGTTATATACATTTTTATATCCTTGCAGTCTAGCAAAGTACTTCCAGAGTTTACTTCAAGTGTATTACTCAATAGAAGTTTATTAACAAACAAATTTAATAAGGCAGTGTGCATAGGAAGAGGAAGAAAGTTTGAGGTGGGAGCTAATGAGTTCAGTTTGGACTGTTGTTTTTGATGTACCGCTGGTACCTGAGTAGAGTTCAAGCAGTGTGAAGTTTCCTTTGAAAGCATATACAGTTAGAAAAGAAGAAGAGCAAAGGTAAGACCTTCGGGCTCAATAAAATTTGAGAGGTGGAAGAGACTGAGGGGAAAAAAAAGTCTAGAAGAGCGGGAAAAACATCAAGGAAGTTTGGTAGTTTATAAGCATAGCTTTTTATTTGCATTTTCTTGATTACCAATGATGAACAGCCTCTTTACAAATACTGTTTTAATTAGTCATATTGATACCCTCTTTTGTTAAGACAGTTTAATAAACAAAGAAGTGGTTAGTGGTTAATAGTGTCAATTTTGGTAGGAGATCTTTGTAAGTAACACTTTTTTTGTTTTATTTTATCATATACTTTAAAAAATTATGCTGTAATATAACAGGCACACAGTAAATTACAGAATACATAATGTAGAACTAGTATAGTATTATAGTGAACAGTCATGTAGCCGCTGACTAGAGCAAGATATAGTACACTGATAGCAACCCAGAAGTCCCTTCTATGGCTTTTCTGAGTTACAATGCACACTTTCTACTCTTGATGTTTATGATAGTTGCTTCCTTACTTTTCTTCACTTTTTACTCCAAAATGTGCATGCCTAAACACTATAGTTTTGCTTGTTTTTAAACCCTATAGAAATGAAGTAATGTGTTCTTTTGTGTCTGGCTTCTCTTGCTCGACAACATTTCTATGAGATTTACTCATGCTGTTACATGTTGCTGTAGTTAATGCTCTGTGTGGGGTAGTATTCCCACATTATGAATATATAGCACCATGCTGTTGTATGGATATAGCACCATTGGGTTGCTAATGAATATTTAGCTGTAACGAACAATACTACTATAAACATTTTTGTAAATGCCTCTTGGTGCAAATATTTACACAATTTTTTTTTTTTTTTTGTAAATACCTAGGGTAAATTTTTTTTCATGATACTTGTGTATATTCAAATTTAGTAGATAATGTTAAACTCTTCCAAACCAGTTGTAACAAATTTTACTTCTACCAGTAATATATGAAGTTTCCTGTGGCTTCAAGTATTCTCCAACACTTGTTACTGTCAGTCTTTTTAGTTTTAGCATCTCTTTTTTTTTTTTTTCTTTTTGGTAATATATCATGGTATCTTACAGTGCTTTTATTTATATTTCCTTGATTACTAATGAAGTTCAACAACATCACTTATTCTATCAGCCATATGGATATTTGATGTTTTTCCTCTTTGTTTTCAAACAAAACTACCTTTCTCTTAAAAATGATTTTTAAAAAAACCTTTATTTTTTGGATCAAGTTGTTTGTGAAATGTATATATTGTATACACCTTCTTCTGCTCCACAGCTGCTTGCTTTTCTCTTCTCTCAATAATGTCTTAGATGAGCGACACTTTTAATTTTAGTGTAGTCAAATTTATCATTTTTAACAGTTATGTACATTTATCTTTTTTTAAAAAAAAAAAAAACTTACACTGAAGTCATAAAATTTTCTTTTATACCATTTTGTAAAAGTTTGTTATTTTTCTTTTTCACATTTAGATCTAATCCTCTTAAAATTAAGCTTTGAGTCTGGCCAATTTTATTTTAGCCATTTAAAGATAAAATTATCTTAGAACTATTTATTGGGAGAAAAAAAAACAATAACCGTCTTTTCTTTATGGCTCTGCAGGGACATTTCACCAAAAATCCACAGCCTATTTTTTGGCTATCTATTTTATTTCACTGGTAAATATGTATATTTATTAAGAATTTTATCTATCTATCTATCTATCTATCTATCTATCTATCTATCTATCTATCTATCATCTATCTATCTACCTAATTTTCTGCCAAGACCGCACTATCTTAACTATTGTAGTTTTATAATATGTCTTGATTATTTTTAGAGGAAGTCCTCTCATCTTTTTGTTTTTGTTGTAGAGTATCTTGTTTATTCTTGACCCATTGCATTTTCTTGTTCATTTTTCCCAGCTTTTTAAAGGTATGACTGACAAGCAAAAATTGTATATATTTAAAGTGTACAATATGATGATTTGATTTATGTATATAGTATGAAATGTTTATAACCATTAAACTAATTAAAATATCCATCAATTCACATAGTTATCTTTTTTATTGTGATGAGATCCACTCTCCTAGCAAGTTTCAAATATATAATACATTATTAATTATTGTCACCATGCTGTATTTTATCTCTCTACAACTTATTTGTCTCATAACTAAAAGTTTTTACACTTTGACCAACTTTTTTTGAAGAACCTCCATATGATTTCCACAATATCTATACCCATTTATATTCCTACCAGCAGTGTATAAGGGTTCCCTTTTCTCCACATCCCTGTCAACATTTGTTATCTTTTGACTTTTTGATAATGGCCATCCTAACAGGTGTGAAGTGATAGCTCATTGTGATTTTGATTTGTATTTCCTTCATGGTTGGTGATGCTGAGCACCTTTTCATTTACTTAGAGCATATCTATTCAAATTCTTTGCTCATTTAAATATCATGTTATTTGTTTCCTTGCTAATGAGTTGTAGGAACTTCTTATATATTTGGGATATCAACCCCTTATTGAATATATAGTTGGCAAATATTTTCTCCCATTCCATAGGTTATCTTTTCATTTTGTTCACTGTTTCATTTAATATGCAGAAACTTTGAAATGTGATGTAGTCTCATTTTATTTTTGCTTTTGCTGCCCATGTTTTTAGTGTCTTATCCAAAAAATTGTTGAGAAGACTAAGATTAAGGAGATTTTCCTTTATGTTTTCTTCTGCGAGTTTTACAGTTTCAAATCTTATGTTTAAGGCTTTAATCCATTTTGAGTTGCTTTTCATGCATGGTATAAGATAAAGGTCCACTTTTATTATTATTTTTTTGCATACCAATATTCTGTTTTCCTAGCACCATTTATTGAAGAGATCATCCTTTCCCCATTCTGTATTCTTGGCCCTGTATTGAAGATTAGTTTACCATATATGTGAGTTTATTTGGGGGCTCCCTCTCTTTTGTTTCATTGGTTTATGTGTCTGTTTTTATGCCAGTACCAGCTGTTTGATTACTGTAGTTTTATAATATAATTAGAAATCAGGAAGTGTGATCCTTTTAGCTTGGTTGCTATTTCTCAAGATTGCTGTAACTTTTCAGGGTCTACTGGGGTTTCATATGAATTCTAGAGTTGTTTTTTTTCTACAGAAAAATACCATTGGAATTTTGAATCTATAAATTGGGTAGTACAGAGATTTTTTTTTCTTTTTCTTTTTTTGAGTCAGGCTCTCACTCTGTCACCCAAGCTGTAGTCCAGTGGCATGATCTCAGCTCACTGCAGCCTTGACTTCCAGCAATCCTCCTACCTTAGCCTCTCGAGTGATCCTCTCACCTTAGCCTTCCAAGTAGCTGGGACTACAGGCATGTGTCACGATGCCCAAATTATTTTTGTATTTGTTTGTAGAGACAGGGTTTTCTCATGTTGCCCAGGCTTGTCTCAAACTCCTGAGCTCAAGCGACCCACCCACCTTGGCCTCCTAAAGTGCTGGGATTATAGGCATGAGACACTGTGCCCTGGCCTGAACATTTTAACAATATTAATTCTTCAAATCCATGAATATGAAATACCTTTCCATTTATTTGTTTCTTATTTGATTTCTTCATCACTGTTTTATAGTTTTTAGTGTACAGATCTTTCACCTCCTTGGTTAAATATATTCCTAAGTATTTTGTTCTTTTTAAATATTGTAAGTGGGATTGCTTTCTTAAGTTGTTTTTTGGATAGTTCATTCTTAGTGTGTAGAAATGCTACTGATTATTATATGTTAATTTTGTATTTTGCAACTTTACTGAAGTTGTCAACTATTTCTGAGTTTTTTAGTGGAGTCTTTACAGTTTTCTTTATATAAGATCATGTTATCTGCAAAAAGAGACAGTTTTACTTCTTCCTTTCTGATGTGGATGACTTTTACTCATATTTCTTGCCTAATTGCTCTGAGTAGGACTCCCAGTGCTGTGTTGAGTAGATGTAGTGAGAGTGGGCATCTTTGTCTTGTTTCTTGATCTTAAAAGAACAGCTTTCAGCCTTCATTGTTATTATGTTAGCTGTGGGCTTGACATATATGGCTGTTATTATGTTGAGGTACATTCTTTCTACACCTAGTTTGTTGAGAGTTTTTATTATGGAAGGATACCAAATTGTGCGAAGTGTTTTTTTCTGTATCTACTGATATGACCATATAATTTGTATCCTTCATTCTGTTAATGTGGTGTGTCACATTGATTAATTTGCTTATGATGAACCATCCTCGTGTCTCAGGGATACATACCACTTGGTCACGGTGTATGGTTCTTTTAATGTGCTGTTAGATTTGGTTTGCTAGTGTTTTGTTGGAGATTTTTGTGTCTATGCTTATCAGAGATATTATCCTGTAATTTTTTTTTTCTTGTGGTATTCTTGTCTAGTTTTGGTATCAGGGTAACATTGACCTATAAAATTACTTTAGAACTTTTCCCTTCTCTTCAATATTCAAGAGTTTGAAAAAGATTAGCAATTGTTCTTCTCTAAATGTTTCGTAGAATTCACCAATGAAGCCCTCCAGTCCTAGGCTTTTATTTGTTGGGAGATTTTTTATTACTGAGTGATATGGATTGCCTGTGTCCCCACCCAAATGTCATCTTGAATTCCCACGTGTTCTGGGAGGACCCCAGTGGGTCATAATTGAATCATGGGGGCATATGTTTCCCATGTTGTTCTTGTGATAGTAAGTCTCATGAGACTGATGGTTATTATAAGGAGGAGTTTTCCTGCACAAGCTCTCTCTTTGCCTGCTGCTGTCTATGTAAGATGTGACTTGCTCTTCCTTGCCTTCTGCCATGATTGTGAGGCTTCCCCAGCCACTGTGGAACTGTTTCAATTAAACCTCTTTCTTTCATAAATTGCTCAGTCTCACGTATGTCTTTATCAACAGTGTGAACACTGACTAATACATTGAGTCTCCTTACTCATTATTGGTCTGTTTAGATTTTCTATTTCTTGATGATTAAGTCTTCATAGGTTGTAGTTGTCTATGAACTTATCCATCTTCTATTTTATCTGATTTGCTGATATATAATTGTTCATAGTAGTCTCTTATGATCTCCTGAAATTCTGTGGTATCAGTTGTAATATTTCTTCTCTTATTTCTGATTTCTATTATTTCAGTTCTGTAAATTTTGTGCTAGCTAGCCTAACATTTGTTGCTTTTGTTATCTTAGTAAAACTTCTTAATCTCATTGATCTTTTCCACAGTTCTTCTCATTTTATGTTATTTATTTCTGTTGTGATCTTTGTTGTCTCTTTCCTCTCCTAACTGTGGGCTTTTTTTCTTTTTTCTTTTTAAGTTCTTTGAGATATAATGTTAGGTTATTTATTGGAGAATTTTCTTTTTTGATGTAGACATTTATTGCTATAAAGTTTTGATATGGTTTGGCTCTGTGTCCCCACCCAAATCTCATCTCAAATTGTAATCCCCACATATTGAGGGAGGGATATGGAGGGAGGTGATTGGATTATGACAGTGGTTTCCTCTATTCTGTTCTAAAGATAGTGAGTAAGTTCTCATGAGATCTGATGGTTTAAAAGTGTTTGGCACTTCCCACTTCTCTTTCTCTCTTGCAGCCATGTAAGATGTGTCTCACTTCCCCTTTGCCTTCTGCAATGATTGTAAGTTTCCTGAAGCCTCCCTAGCCATGTGGAACTGTGAGTCAATAAAACTCCTTTTCTTTATAAATTACCCAGTCTCAGGTATTCTTTATAGCAGTGTGAAAATGGACTAATACAACTTTTGTCTTTTATTATTTTTAAGTTCACTGGTACATGTGCAAGATGTGCACGTTTGTTACATAGGTAAACATGTGCCATAGTGGTTTGCTCTACACATCATCCCATCACCTAGGTATTAAGCTCAGCATCAATTAGCTATTCTTCCTGATGCTGTCTCTCTTCCTTGCCTCCATTCTCCAACAGGCCCCAGTGTGTGTTGTGCTTCCCTGTATGTCCATGTGTTCTCATCATTCAGCTCCCATTTATAAGTGAGAACATACAGTATTTGGTTTTCTGTTCTCAAATTAGTTTTCTGAGGATAATGACCTCCACCTCCATCCATGTCCCTGCAAAGGACATGACCTCATTACTTTTAATGGCTGCATAGCATTCCAGGATGTATATTTGCCACATTTTTTTTTTTAATCCAGTCTATAATTGATGGGCATTTAGGTTAATTTCACATATTTGCTATTGTAAACAGTGCTTCAATGAACATATGCATGCATGTGTCATTATAATAGAATGATTTATATTCCCTTGGGTATATATCCAGTAATGGGTCAAATGGTATTTCTGCCTCTAAATCTTTGAGGAATCTGTACACTGTTTTCCAGAATAGTTGAACTGATAATTTACACTTCCACCAATAGTGTAAGAGCATTCCTTTTTCTCCACAACCTCACCAGCATCTGTTGTTTTTTTTACTTTAATCATAGCCATTCTGACTGGTATGAGATGGTTTCTCATTGTGCTTTTGATTTGCCTTTCTCTCATGATCAGTGATGTTGAGCTGTTTTTCATGTTTCTTGGCCGCATGTATGTCTTCTTTTGAGAAGTGTCTGTTCATGTCCTTTGCCCACGTTTTAATGGGGTTATTTGTTTTTTCTTGTAATTTGTTTAAGTTCCTTGTAGATGATGGATATTAGATCTTTGTCAGATGGATAGATTGCAATTTTTTTCTCCCATTCTGTAGGTTGTCTGTTCACTTGGATGATAGTTTCTTTTCCTGGGCAGAAGCTCTTTAGGTTAATTAGATCCCATTGGCCAATTTTTGCTTTTGTTGCAATTGTTTTTGGTCTTTTCATCATTAAATATTTGCCTGTGCCTATCTCTTGAATGGTATTGCCTAGATTTTCTTCTAGAGTTTTTGGGGGATTTTTTCCCCCTCAAGATGGAGTCTTGCTGTTGTCGGCCTGGCTGGAGTGCAATGGCTCGATCTTGGCTCGCTGCAACCTCTGCCTCCCCTCCTGGGTTCCAGCAATTCTCTTGCCTCAGGCTCCTGAGTAGTTGGGATTACAGGGGCCTGCCACCATGCCCAGCTAATTTTTGCATTTTTTAGTAGAGACAGGGTTTCACCATGTTGGCCAGGCTGGTCTCAAACTCTTGACCTCAGGTGGTCCACCACCTCGGCCTCCCAAAGTGCTGGGATTACAGGCATGAGCCACTGTGCCTGGCCCTCTTCTAGAGTTTTTATAGCTTTGTGTTTTCCATTTAAATCTTTAATCCATCTTGAGTTGATTTTTGTATACAATAAAAGAAACGGGCCCAGTTTCAATTTTCTGCATATGGCTAGCCAGTTCTCCTAACACAATTTTTTAAATAGGGAATCCTTTCCTCATGCTGGTTTTTGTCAGGTTTGCTGAAGATCAGATGGTTGTAGGTGTGTAGTCTTACAATTCTGGGTTCTCTATTCTGTTCCATTTATCTATGTTTCTGTTCTTGTACCAGTACTAAGCTGTTCTGGTTACTGTAGCATTGTAGTATAGTTTGAAATTGTGTAGCATGATACTTTCAGCTTTTTGTTATTGTTATTTAGGATTGTCTTGACTATTCAGGTTCTTTTTCATTCCATATGAATTTGTTTTTTTCAAATTCTGTGAAGAATGTCAATGGTAGTTTAATGGGAATAGCACAGAATCTATAAAATGCTTTGCGCTGTGTGGTCGTTTTCAGAATATTGATCTTTCTATCCTTGAGCATGGAATGTTCTTCTATTTGTTTGTGTCCTCTCTGATTTATTTAAGCAGAGGTTTGTAGTTCTCCTTGAAGAGATCCCTTACTTCCCTTGTTACCTGTATTCCCAGGTATTTTATTCTTTTTGTGAAAATTGTGAGTGGGAGTTCATTCAGGATTTGGCTCTCAGCTTGTTTTTTGTTGCTGTGTAGGAATGCTAGTGATTTTTGCATATTGATTTTGTATCCTGAGACTTTGCTGAAGTTGTTTATCAGCTTAGGAAGCTTTTGGGCTGAGATGATGGGGTTTTCTAGATATGGGATCATGTCATTTGCAAACAAAGATAATTTGACTTCCTCCCTTCCTGTATGAATATGCTTTATTTCTGTTTTTTTTTTGCCTGATTGCCCCGGCCAGAACTTCCAATATTATATTGAATGGTAGTGGCGAGAGAGGCCATCATCGTCTTGTGCCAGTTTTCAAGGAGAATGTTTCCAACTTTTGTCCATTCAGTATGAAACTGATTGTGGGTTTGTCATAAACGGCTATTATTATGCTGATGTATGTTCCTTCAATATCTAGGTTATTGAGAGTTTTAAACATGAAGGGATGCTGAATTTTATAGAGAGTTTTTTTTACATTCATTGAGATAATCACATGGGTTCTGTCTTTAGATCTGTTTGTGTGATGAATCACATTTATTGATTTGCATATGTTGAACCAACCTTGCAACCTGAGGATAAAGCCTACTTGATCATTCTGGATAAGCTTTTTGGTATGCTGCTGGATTCAGGTTGCTAGTAGTTTATTGAGGATTTTTGCATAAATGTTCATTAAGAATATTGGCCTAAAGTTTTCTTTTTCTGTTGTATCTCTGCCAGGTTTTGGTAGTAGGATGATGCTGGCCTCAGAATCAGTTAGGGAGGAATCTCTTAGTGTCAATTTTTTGGAAGAGTTTCACTAGACATGGTAGGAGCTCTTCTTTGTACCTCTGGTAGAATTCAGCTATGAATCCATGTGGTCCTCAGTTTTTTTTTTTTGGTTGTTAGGCTATTTATTACTGCCTCAATTTCAGAACTTGTTATTGGTCCGTTCAGGAGTTTGATCTCTTCCTGGTTCAGTCTTGGGCGGGGATATTTGTCAAGGAATGTATCAATTACTTCTAGATTTTCTAGTTTATGTACATAGAGGTATTTATAGTATCCTCTGATTGTTGTTTGTGTTTCTGTGGGATCAGTGGAGATATCCGCCTTATCATTTCTGATTGTGTTTGATTCTTCTCTCTTTTCTTCATTACTCTAGTTAGCAGTCTATCTATTTTATTAATTTTTCCAAAAACCAGCTCCTGGATTTATTGATTTTTTTGAAGGGATTTTTGTGTCTCTGTCTTCTTTAGTTCATCTCTGATCTTGGTTATTTCTTATCTTCCTCTAGCTTTTGGGTTTGTTTACTCTTGATTCTCTAGTTCTTTTAGTGGTGATGTTTGGGTGTTCACTTAAGATCTTTCTGGCTTTTTGATGTGGACATTTTGTGCATGAATTTCTCTCTGAACAGTGCTTTTGCTGCATCCCAAAGATTCTGGTACATTGTCTCTTCATTCCTATTAGTTTAAAAGAACTTCTTGATTTTTGCCTTAATTTCATTAATTACCCAATAGTCATTCAGGATCAAGTTGTTCTGCTTCCATGCAGCTGTGTGGTTTTGAGTGAATATTTAAAACTTAAATTCTAATTTGATTATACTGAGGTCTGAGACACTGTTTGTTATGATTTCAGTTCTTTTGCATTTGCTTAGGAGTGTTTTACTTCTGATTATGTGATCAATTTTAGAGTAAGTGCCATGTGGTGATGAGAAGAATTTATATTCTATTGTTTTTGGGTGGAGTATTCTCTAGATGTCTATTATGTTCACTTGATCCAGAGCAGAGTTCAGATCCTGAATATCTTTGTTAATTTCCTGTCTCGATAATCTGTCTAATATTGTCAGTGGGATGTTAGTCTCCCACTATTGTTGTATGAGAGTCTAAGTCTCTCTGAAGGTCTCTAAGAATTTACTTTATGAATCTGGGTGCTTCTGTATTAGGTACGTATATATCTAGGATAGTTAGCTTTTCTTGTTGAATTGAACACGTTACCATTATGTAATGCCCTTTTTGTCTTTTATGATTGTTGTTGGTTTAAAGTCTGTCTTGTCAGAATCTAGGTTTGTACCCTCTGTTTTTCTTCTTTTTGACCATTTGCTTGATGAATTTACCTCCTTCCTTTATTTTGAGCCTATGTATGTCTTTACATGTGAGATGATTCTTTTGAAGACAGCATACCAATGGATCTTGGCTCTTTATCCAGCTCACCACTCTATCTTTTAATTAGGGCATTTACCCTATTTACATTTAAGGTTAGTATTTTTATGTGTGGATTTAATCCTGTCATCATGATGCTAGCTGGTTATTTTGCAGACTTGTGTATGTAGTTGTTTCATAGTGTCACTGGTTTATGTACTTCAGTTCATTTTTGTAGTGGCTGGTAACAGTTTTTCCTTTCCATATTTAGTGCTTCCTTCAGGAACTCTTGAAGGCCTGCTGGTAATGAATTCCTCAGCATTTGCTTGTCTGAAAAGGATGTTATTTCTTCTTGCTTATTGATATTGTTTGGCTCTGTGTTCCTACCAAAATCACACATTGAACTGTAATAATCCCCACATGTCAAGGGCATTTCACCTATTGGCACTCCATTCTCTCTCTTGCCCCCTTGTGAACAGGTGCCTTCTGCCATGATTGTAAGTTTCCTGAGGCATCCCCAGCCATGTGGATCTGAGTCAATTAATCCTCTTTCCTTTATAAATTATTCAGTCTCAGTATTTCTTCATAGCAGCATGATAGTGGGCTAATACACTTATGAAGCTTAGTTTAGCTGGATATAAAATCCTGCATTGGAAATTATTTTCTTTAAGAATGTTGAATATTGGTCCTCAATCTCTTCTGGCTTGTAGAGTGTCTACAGAGAGGTCTGCTCTTAGTCTGATGGGCTTCCCTTTGTAGGTGGCCTGGCCTTTCTTTTTGACTTCCCTTAACATTTCTTCTTTCGTTTCAACCTTGGAGAATCTGATGATTATGTGTCTTGGGGTTGATTTTCTTGTGGAATACCTTACTGGGGTTCTCTGAATTTCCTGAATTTGAATGTTGGCCTGTCTTGCTAGGTTAAGGAAGTTCTCCTGGATGATATCCTTAAGTATACTTTCTAACCTGGTTCCATTCACCCCATCTCTTTCAGGCACTCCAATCAGTCATTGATTTGGTCTCTTTACATAATCCCGTATTTCTTGGAGGTTTTGTTCATTTCTTTTCATTCTTTTTTTTTCCTGTATTATTGTCTGCCTGTCTGATTTAAGAAAGATTGTCTTCAAGCTCTGAGATTCTTTCCTCCTGGGTCTATTCTGCTATTAATATTTGTGACTGCATTGTGAAGTTCTTGGAGTGTGTTTTTCAGCTCTAACGGGTTGGTTATGTTCTCTAAACTGGCTCGTTTGGCTGTCAGCTCTTGCATTGTTTTATCATAATTATTAGCTTCTTTGCATTGGGTTGTAACATGCCTTTTTTTCTTTTTAAGCTCAGTGAAGTTTGTTATTACCCACCTTCTGAGTCTACTTCTGTCAATTCAGCCATCTTAGCTTCAGCCCAGTTCTGAGCCTTTGCTGTAGAGGTGTTGTGGCCATTCAGTGGAAAAGATGTACTCTGGCTTTTTGAGTTTTCACCATTTTGGGGTTGACTCTTTCTCATATTTGTGGGCTTATCTATCTTTGGTCTTCTAGGTTGCTGACCTTTTGATGGATTTTTGTGGGTTGTTGTTGTTTTCTACTTGCTTTACTTTTAACAGTCTGGCCACTCTTCTGAAGGGCTGCTTCAGTTTCCTGGGTGTCTACTCCAGACCCTAGTTGCCTTGGTGTTTCCTGTAGCTGGAGGTACTACCATTGAAGGCTGTGAGACAGTAAAGAGGCAGCCTGCCCCTTCCTCTGGAAGCTCCATCCCTGTGGGGTACTGACTTATTGCCAGCCTGGATGTGCCTGTAGGAGGTGGCTGGAGACCCTGGCTAAGACGTCTCACCTAGTCAGGAGGAACAGGATCAGGGACCCAGTTAAAGAAACACTCTGGCTGTGTTTTGGTAGAGCAGCTCTGCTGTGTTGGAGATCCCTTCATTCCCTGATCAGTTTGGGTTCTCCAAGGCCCACAGGCTCCACCGACTGAGAAGTGTGAATTGCCAAGGTGGAGGCCAGCCTTGCCCCTCAAGCACTTTGTTCCAGGGAGAACATGTGCAAGGGTGGCTGGCAGCTGCAGCTGGGAGGACCTGGCTGGAAGAAACTGCCCTGCGAGGAGGAGTGGATCAGGGCCCCATTTAAAGAAACAATTTGTCCACACTTTTAAAAAACAGCTCTCTAGAGGTGGGGAATTTCTTCTGCCCTTGTTGGCTTGGACCCTCCAAAACCTGCAGGTTGGAACAGCTGAGTTTTCCAACTAACCTAGGTGGCAGCCCTCCTCTCCCTTGGGAACTCTATACCAGGGAGAGATCAGAGCTCTGTCTCTATTACATACAAGTGGGCATGGCTAAAGGGCCTGGCTGGGAGATCCTGCCCAGTGAGGAGGAATGGATCGGGGTTCCACTTAAAGAATAAGTGTGGCCACGATCAGGAAAAGCTGCTGTGTTGTGCTGTTAGGGGGAACCTCCTTTGTCCAGACCATTTTGACTCTCCAAAGCCCACAGGCTGGAACTGCTGAGCTGTCCAACCATCCTTGGTGGTGGTCCTCCCCTTCCCTGGGTACTTTGTGCCAGGGAGAGATCAGATCTCTGTCTCTAATACATGCCAGTAGCATGGCTGGAGGGTCCATCTGGGATGTCCTGCTTAGTGAGAAGGAATGGATGGGGGCCCTGCTCAAAGAAGCATTCGGGCCACAATCTGGCAAAGCCACTGTGTTGCACCGCTGGGGGGACCCTTCCTCGTCTAGACTGTTTGGACTCTCCAAAGCCCACAGGCTAGAATGGCTGAGTCAACCAAGCAGCAAAGATGGTGCTTGCCCCTCTCCACAGGGCTCCATCCAGTCTCAGGCAGGCTCCACTCTGTTGCTAGTGGCTGGCTCAAATTCCAAGCTGGTGGGTCTTATGAGGTACTAAGAAAGTAAGGACCCACAAAATGACACTGCTTTGGCTCCCTGCATTCTGCCGCTTCTTAGAGGTATGTGTGGAATTCTTGCCATGCCTGAATTGCAGACTCGTTCGCTGCAGATCCCAGGTCTAGAGTGTTTAAAGCTCCTCGGTCTCTGAGTGTGCCTGAGCAGCTGCTCTGTGAAGACTCCATCCAGCTCTATGTGTCGGATCCAAGGCTCTGGTGGCAGGGGCTCACAAGAGAATCTCCTGATCTGCAAGCTGCAAAGATCTGTGGGAGAAGTGTGGTTTCCCAGGGTCATACAATCACTCACCACTTTCCTTGGCTGGGGGTGGGGGTTCCCTTGGCTCTATGTTGCTCCTAGGTGAGCTGTTGCCCCACCATGCTTTTCTTTGTTCTCCATGTGTTGAGTTCTTTCCCTAATCAGTTCCAATGTGGGAACCTGGATATTTCAGTTGAAGATGCTATATTCACTTGCCCCTTTTGTTCCTCTCCTTGAATGCCATGGACCACAGCTGCTTCTAATCGTCCGTCTTGGTTGGCCCTTCCCCCTAAACTTTCATCTTAAAACTGCTTTTGCTACATTCCATAAGTTTTAGTGTGTTGTGTCTCCATTTTAGTCTCAAAATATTTTTCTATTTCTCTTTTGATGTTTCTCTAGACTCAGGTTGTTCAGGAGTGTAATGTTTAATTTCCACATATGTGTAAATTTTTTAGTTTTTCTCCTGTTAATGATTTCTAGTTTCATAGCACTGTGTTTGGAAAAGCTACTTGATATTTATACTGAATGGGGAAAAGTTGAAAGCATTTCCCCTGAGAACTGGGACAAGGATGCCCACTTTCACCACTTATGTTCAACATAGTACTAGAAGCCCTAGTCAGAGCAATCAGACAAGAGAAAGAAATAAAGGGCATCCAAATTGGAAAAGAGGAAGTCAAACTCACTGTTTACTGAAGATATAATTATATACTTAGAAAACCCTAAAGACTCATCTAAAAATCTCCTAGATCTGATAAACAAATTCAATAAAGTCTCAGGATACAAAACTAATGTACACAAATCAGTAGTGCTGCTTTACACCAACAGGGACCAAGATGAGAATCAAATTAAGAACTCAATCCCTTTTACAACAGCTGCAAAAAAAAAAAAAAGAAAAAAAAGAACCTCGTGAATATACTTAACCAAGGAGGTGAACAATCTCCACGATGAAACGACAAAACACTGCTGTGAAAAAAATTATAAATGACACAAACATATGGAAATAGAGTCCATGCTCATGGATGGCAAAAATCAATATTGTGAAAATAACCATACTGACAAAAGAAATCTATAGATTTAATGAAATTTCCGTCAGAATACCATCATCATTCTTCAGAAAACTAGAAAAAAAATCCTAAAATTCATACAGAACTAAAAAAAGAGTCTGCATAGCCACAGCAATGCAAAACAAAAGGAACAAATCTGGAAGCATCACATTACCCGATTTCAAATTATACTACAAGACTATAGTTATCAAAACAGCATGGTACTGATATAAAAATAGGCACATAGACCAATGGAACACAATAGAGAATCCAGAAATAAAGCCAAATATTTATAGCCAATTGATCTTTGACAAAGCATAAAAAACACAAACTGGGGAAAGGATACTCTATTCAGTAAGTGATACTGGGAAAACTGGCAAGTCACATATCAAAGAATGAAACTGGTTCCCCATTTCTCACCTTATACAAAAATCAGCTGAAGATTGATCAAAGATCTGAATCTAATGCCTGAAACTATAAAAGTTCTAGAAGATAACATCCCAAAAACTCTTCTGGACATGGGCTTAGGCAAAGAATTCATGACTAAGACCCCAAAAACAAATGCAACAAAAACAAAAATAAATAAATGGGATCTAAATAAACTAAAAAGCTTAAAGCTTCTGCACAACTAAAGAAATAATCATCAGAGTAAACAGACAACCCACAGAGGAGCAAATATTCACAAACTATCCATCCAACAAAGTACTAGTATCCAGAATCTACAAAGAACTCAAACAAATCAGCAAGAAAAAAAAATCCCATAAAAAAGGAGACAAAGGACATGAATAGATATGTCTCAAAAGAAGATATATGAACAGTCAGCAAACATATAATAAAGTGCGGCCAGGCGCAGTGGCTGACGCCTTTAGTCCCAGCACTTTGGGAGGCCGAGGTGGCTGGATCACCTGAGGTCAGAAATTTGAGATCAGCCTGGCCAACATGGCAAAATTCCATCTCTACTAAAAAAATACAAAAATTAGCTGGACATGGTGGTGCCTGCCTATAATCCCAGCTACTTGGGAGGCTGAGGCAGGAGAATTGCTTGAAACCAGCAGGCAGATGTTGCAGTGAGCCGAGACTGCACCATTGCACTCCAGCCTGGGTGACAAGAATGAGAAACTCTGTCTCAAAAAAAGAAAAAAAAAAGAAAAAATGCGTAACCTCACTTATTATCAGGAAATGTGAATTAAGACCACAATGAAATATCACCTTACTCCTGCAAGAATGACCACAATTAAAATGTCAAAAAACAAAAAGATGTTGGAGTGGATGTGATGAAATGGGAACACTTTTTCACTGTTGGTAGAAATGTAAATTAGTACAACCACTATAGAAAACAATATGGAGGTTCCTTAAAGAACTAAAAGTAGAACTGCGATCTGATCTAACAATTCCACTACTGGGTATCTACCCAAAGGGAAAGAAGTCACTATACAAAAAAGACACATGCACAAACATGTTTATAGCAGTACAATTTGCAATTACAAGATATGAAACCAACCTAAGTGTCCATCAACCAATGGGTAAATAAAGAAAATGTGGTAAATATCCACCATGGAACACTACCCAGCCATAAAAAGGAATAAATTATGTCTCTTGTAGCAACTTGGATGGAGCTGGAGGTCATGATTCTAAGTGAAGTAACTAAGGAATGGAAAACCAAATATTGTATGTTCTCACTTAAAGTGGGAGCTAATATATGAGGATACAAAGGCATATGAATGATATAATGGACTTTGAGGATGTGTGGGGAAGGATGGGAAGGGATAAGGAATAAAAGACTACATATTGAGTACACTGCATATTGTGATAAGTAATGGGTGCACTGAAATCTCAGAAATCACCACTAAAGAACTTATCCATGTAACCAAAAACCACCTGTACCCTAAAAACTATTGAAATTTTAAAAAGACATGATACAACTTTAATGTCCTCAAATATTTTTTAGAGATGGGGTCTCAGTCAATTTATCCTTCCACCTCAACATCCTGAGTAGCTGGGATTACAGGTATAAGCCACTCCACCTAGCTTAAATTTGTTAAGTTGTCTTGAGGCCTAACGTATGATCTACCCTGGAGAATGTTTTGTATACACTTGAGCAGAGTAAAGTGAAGTTTTTCTGAATAAATTGAGGTTCACTTTCAATGTTTTCTTGTTGGTTTTCTTTCTGGATAACCTATTCATTGTGTGATATCCGTACCATGGGATACAGGTATTGACATCTCCTAATAATATCATATAGCTATCTATTTCTTCCTTCAGATCTACCAATAGTTGCTTTATACATTTAGGTGCTCCATTGTAGAGTGCATATACATTGACAATTATATCCTCTTGATGAATTGATCCCTTTGTCATTACATAATAAACTTCTTTGTCTCTTGTTATAGCTTTTGACTTAAGTCTATTTTGTCTGATATACATATAGCTGCTCCTCCTATCTTTTGGTTTTTATTTGCATGAAATATCTTTTCCATCCCTTCACTTTCAGCCTATGTATGTCCTTAAAGCTAAAATGAGTTTCTTACAGGCAGTGTATTGTTGTATCTTGTGTGTGTGTGTTTTAAAATTCAGCCACCCTGTGTCTTTCTGACTGGTGAATTTGTTTTATTTAAATCTGAAGTAATTATTAATAGATTAGGACTCGCTATTGCCATTTCAAATTATTTTCTGTTTTATAGCTCCTTTTTCATCTCTTGCTCTCTTCTCCTGTTACTTGATTTTATATAGCAGTATGCTTGATTTTTTTCTTTTCACCTTTTAAATATCTACTCTAGGTTTTTACTCTGTGATTATCATGGGGTTACAAAAAATATTTAACAGGTATAACAGTCTAAGTTTATTTTAATTTCAATAGCATACAGAAACTTTACCATTTACCCATTACTGCCCACATTTTAAGATTTAATTTCACAATTTGTTATATTGCTTATTAACAAATTATTATAGGTACAACTATTTTAATATGCTTGTCTTTTCACCTTTATAGCAGAGTTTAAAATGATTTATGCGGCCAGGCGTGGTGGCTCAAGCCTGTAATCCCAGCAGTTTGGGAGGCCGAGATGGGCAGATCACGAGGTCAGGAGATCGAGACCATTCTGGCTAACACGGTGAAACCCCGTCTCTACTAAAAAATACAAAAAACTAGCCGGGCGAGGTGGCGGGCGCCTGTAGTCCCAGCTACTCAGGAGGCTGAGGCAGGAGAATGGCGTAAACCCGGGAGGCGGAGCTTGCAGTGAGCTGAGATCCGGCCACTGCACTCCAGCCTGGGCGACAGAGCGAAACTCTGTCTCAAAAAAAAATGATTTATGCACCACAATTACAGTATTATTCTGAATTTTATCATTTACTTACCTTTACCAGTGAGTTTTATACTTTTATATGCTTTCATTTTACTAATTAGTGTATTAACTGGAAGAACTCCCTTTAATATTTCCTGTAAGGCAGGTCTAGTGGTGGTGAATTCCTTAAGCTTCTGTTTATCTGGGAAAGTCTTTATCTTTCCCTTATTACTGAAGGACAACTTTGCTACATAAAATTTTCTTAGTTGACTTTTCCACTCCCCAGAACTTTGACTATTATCATTCTGCTCTATACTGGCCTTCAAGGTTTGTGCTAAGATATTCATCGAGTCTAAGATAGCTTTGTGTTGTTGTTGTTGTTTGTAACAAGTCTCATTTATTTATGCTTTCAAAATTTTTCCCTTATCTTTGATTTTTTGATAATATTATTATAATATGTCTCTGTGAAATCCTCTTTGCAATGAAACTATTTTGGGAGTTTTGACAATCATGTACATGAATTGTCCATATTTCTCTCAATATTTGTAAAATTTTCAGCCATTATCTATTTAAATAACTTTTCTGATTTTTTCTCTCTATTTTTTTCTCCTTCTGGGGACTCCATACTTCTTGTATCACTTCTCTTGATGGTGTCTTATAAATATCATAATGCTTCTTTATTTTTTATGTTCTGCTTTCTTTTTTTTTTTTTTTTTTTTACCTCTGATTGGATAATTTCAAATTACCTAACTTCGAGTTCACATATTTTCTTCTGTTTGACTATTTAAGTGTGTTATTTAAGGCCTATTTTGCATTTTTCCTTTCCTTCACTGTATTTGTCACCTCTAGAATTTCATTTTAAAAATAATTTATATCTCTTTATTGATCTTCTCATTTTGTTTATGTATTTTTTCCTAATTTCATTGTTATCTATTTGTGTCCTTTTCTTAGCTTACTGAGATTCCTTGATACAATAATTTTGGATTCCTTGTTAGGCAATTTATAGAACTCCATATTTTTTAGGACAGTTATTAGAAAATGTGTGTATTCTTTTGTTGGTGTCATATTTCCTTGTTTTTTAATGTTCTTTGAAGTCTTGCATTGCTACCCTCACATTTAAAGAAGAAATCATCTTTTCCACTTCTTACTGACTGGCCTTGGGAAAGAAATACCTTCATCAGTGAGCCAGGTTGGGGATTCTGAGGCTCTCTCAGACCTTTTCTGTGGATGTACTCACTCCATCCTTCATGTTCTCTTTTGGGAGAAAATTCTTAAAAATTCAAGAATTTCCCCAAACCAGGTCTGGTATTGAGAGTCTTCTGTTTGTTTTCCCTATGGCAGTGCCTTGAAATGCTTACGTTTGTCTGCCTTTCTCCAATCCTACAGAATGAAGCTGGCTGACTGCATGTGCTCATGAGCTTGTGTGCAAAGGCTCCCACTTGTTGTTGAGGGAGTGCATATGGGAAGTAAGCCACCAGGAATATGGGTGAGGTGTGTGGAACATTGAAGGTGCCTGTGGGCCAGTTGGGAGGAGAGGGTCTGTGGGTGAGGCACTCCAACTCCTGACGGAGTTCATGTGGTTGTTAGTTGGACACAAGGCCCTTTTTTGAGTTTCTAGCCCTGCCTCTGTTTCCTGCTCCCAGCCTCCCCCAGCCACTTAGCCATGCTGATACCTTCAGTATGGGGAGATGAGGAGATGGGACTCTGAGGCAGTGCCCTGAACAGCTGGCACAGTCAGGCTCACTATGCTTTCACTTTGCCCTATGAGAGGTATCATGGGCTGAGGGGCTTTCTCTTGTCACTAAGCTGTGCCACCTTGGGCAAGTGGTGAAAAGGGTAAAGGGAGACTGGTTTTCTTCCCTTTTAATGTATTATTAGAATGTATTTTTTGAAACTTCTCTGCTGGGCTTCCAGATACCCACAAAGGTATTCTTTGTGGTTCCTTTGTGCACTATGGGTGCACTATGGGGAGGTGGTGACAAATAACTTCTATTTTGACATCTTGCTGATGTCACTCCTCTAGGAAGATGACACATTCCCACCAGTTTCTATGTAACTGACTGACAGAACTTCATTGTGAAAGGAAGATATTTTCTTGCCCCATTGACTTGAGGGCTTGGATATATGACTTGCTTTATGCTACGGAATGTGTTCATAAGTAATAGAGGCAAAGTTGGAGGAAAAGTGTTAAGACCTTTCTCATGAATTGTCTATACTCTGTTTCCTTCTGCCAAGAGGAGGTGGTACTTTTAGCCTGATGGTTATCTGATCATAGTTGTAACCAAGACAGCAGAGGAGAAAATGATTCTTCTTGAAAATGCTTTGAACATTCTTGTATCTTTTCTGAGTAGCTTGTCAAGTTTCAAACGAAACAAAAATATAAATTTTGACATTTTGGGGGACTATATGTATTATATTTTTATCAAACAGGAGATAACTAACATTTTCCCAGCATTGCATCTTCCAGTCACTGAATATGTGTGTGTATGTTTTTTTCTAGCCTCAATAATGATTTATAGTTTTTCCCCATATCTTTTGGTGGATTTATTTATTGGTATTTTTGGTGCTTTTAAAACTAACTTTTAAAAATCTCATATTCTAACTCGTCATAGCTAACAAATAGAAATACTGATTTTTTAAAATACCAAGGTTGTTCAGTAATTTTGCTAAATTAACTTGTTTTAATAACTTATCTATAAATTATTTTATGTTTTCATGTACACAATCTGCCTTTTCCTCCCTTGCCACACACACAGAATGTAGCAACAGTTTAATTTATACCAGGTGTTCAACACCTACTATTAAATGCAACAAAATTCTAAGTGTTTCTTAATCAAGGCTGGGAGTCTTTTTCAAAATAAGCTTTTCTGCATCTCATCTGCTCTCATAGGTTTGGGCTAGGGCCTGAGCACATTTATTCTAAAAAATTTCCCAAATTATTCTGATGCAGAAACCTTGTTGTGAAACACTGTTCTATATCAATAAAATAATATAAAATACAAATATATTTTCTGTATAATTCAAGTTCTGAATATATTTTGCTCTCAAATGTCTGAGAAGCTGATGCAAGAATATTTATTGTTTTGGACATATTTGTTTATCTTTCCTTTTATATTTGATTTGATAAGAATACACTATAAAAATCAACCAATCAAAATGTAAATATTAGATTTGTTTGTAAGAAGAAAAGGGGATTTAAATGTGAGATTCTTTAAATCATTTTAAAGAATTGTGGCAGAGCAAGCTAAGAAATGGATGTGTAGAGAAGAGGTGGCTGAATGTTTTCTCTCTTGGCTGAAACCTCCACGAACAACAAGCTACAATGAGTAAATCATTTTTTAAATGGATGAGACTAGGAATCCAGATGTTTGGAAGCAAGATACTAGCTGGTAATGTGCTATAGCCCATCATCCAGGCCCTTCCTGAGGGAAATGATAGCAAAGCCAGACTCTCTGCTTTCTAAATATCCTCTAGAAACCAATCTTGTTGTCACCAACATCACAACTTTGTTTCAGCTGGCAATTTACCAACATCTGCTTGGCAAGGACTCTTTTCCCTTGACTCTCAGATATATATGTTTTCCTATTTTGAAGCACTGAACCCAACACACAGCAAGAAGAGAGTATTGAAGTCACAACGACTATATGCCAATTTATTTGCAGAAAAACCTCTGATCTTCTTATTTAAAGTATTATTCTTACCTTCACAATCTTGGCAGTATAAATTATCAGTGTGTACTTCGCTGCTTGGAGTAATCTAAAGGAAAGAAAACACATGCATTTACATCTATTCAGGTAGCCTTTCACAGTTATTTTGAGTTTTGCAAAGAAAATGAGACAGGTGCTATAGTGCTACATTATAGAATATCAAATATTGTGCTTTACTAGCATTTCAACCCTAAGGGTTTATACATTTTAAAAATGAGATTAAATGGTTGGCAGAGGGAGAGTTTACTAAATGTACAAAATCATCAATAACATCCATTACATTTAGATTGGAACATGGTCAAGCACATCTTTTCAGTTTTTTGACCACTTTTATGATTGTCAAACTTATTCAATCATTTGCTGAGTGCAAAAGTTGTATTTATTAGGAAGGAGACAGAGTGTTTCTTTGGCTGCTTATAGTCCAAGTTGGACAGATAAATCGCTTCAGCATTGCACAAGCCAGCTGAGAGATAATTAAGTCATTTGAATGTGAGGTTTCTTGGCTTCCCTCTCTCATTTTTTCCCTTGTCTCTTCTTGGAAGCAAAAACCACGAATCTTGTCCCATGTCCTTCCCCTGACTGTTTTTAACATTCCTTTTTCCTCCCTGAAGTAAGGGCATAATATTTCCTCTTATTGAAGAAAAACTATTGAGAAAAATTACTAACAAAGATTCATAAAGTGAACCTTAGATACCTGTAGACTCTGTAAATATGTCTCTTAACCTTGTATGATCTCAAAATAATCTATTTAAGCATCATTTCTTTTTTAGAATGTAAATTCTTTCAGGACAGATATAACTTATTCATTTTTGCATCCTTAAAACCTAATATAATGGGTGATAAGGAAGTTCTCTTCAAATAAAACTGAACTGAAGATCAAATAGTAAACTTTTTAATTCTATGGATAAAGAAACAGACCCAGAAGTTGAAGTGATTTGCCCAGTTTTAAGATAGTCAGCGGTAATGTCTTTCTACTTTGCTGAAGAGTTAAAAGCCAGCTTTTACTTTTCTTTCTTTTTTTTTTTTTTTTTTCCCTCTACCTGGGCTGTGCAAACTCATCCAGAGAGGAACACATAAAGCATATGAGGCCACTTGGAGACATCATAAAAGATTTTGGGCAGTGGAACAATCATTTGGCTGGTGATCCTTGGATCTCCACATTTTGTTCTCATAGTCCCAGATGGTAGCATGATTTCACATGCCCAGTGTCTGGCTAAATGATTTTGTCCAAATTTAATGTCAAAAATATAAAATGATGCGATCTGGGAGGGACAAACAATTGGAACCGACTACATAAATAATATGTGCTCTTTTAATTAATGAAATAGAATTATATCTAGCTGTACAAAGCCTAAGTGCAGATACATTTTATAATTGTATATCCTCAAATCTAAGTAACTTTAAACATTTAAAACTTTAGGTGTTTAAAGGTATTTAAAATATTTTTTCTGTACCCAATTAAATTCTGTCACTTTCCCTTATGTATGTAATATACATATCTCTATACATTAATAAGTGTTGTGTTAACAATATTAAACATCTTAAAATTAATGGTACTATTTAGTTGTTTCTTACACATGTATTCAAATGTCAGTATTTCATTACTTTTAGCCTCATAGGTGACACTGTCTTCTAAGAAATTACTTTGGGGTGTTTTATTACAAGTTAATTTCTGGTGAGTATTTGAAATGGTTTTTCTGTGTAAGTAAAGGTTTGACTTACTTTCTATAAAAATAGAGTGTATTATTTGAATACAAGATATTGGTTGTTTTCCAAAAAATCAGTGTCAAGTAGTTAGTTCATATCTGAGCTATAATATAGTATTGTTCCTGTTTTGACTGCTGCTTTGACTTAAACAGAATCATTCCCCATTTTATTGCCAACAAATGTTGAATTTGGAGATAGAATTACATACATTGGATTAAATGCAGTACACAAATAAATACAGTATGCTGCTGTTTAAGGACTGCTGGTACAATCTGCTGCCAATTCCTGAAACATTAAATTCTACTACTCCTCTACTAAATAATAATATAGGCTTGAGGTGCACTGGAGAATAGGAGCTGGTACAGCTATTGAAATCAACAGACTCAGGCATTGAGTCACCAATTTGGGCTGGAAACTTGCCAAGGTAGATTTTATTTTATTTTTAAACTACTGTTAAAGCTGGCAGAATTAAAACGTCCACACACACACGCACACACAGACACTCTACAAATAGGGACAAAAATGAATATGAGTTACGGGTGTTTGGGACTTTGAGATTCCAGTTTATTCTCATATAATCCCTCCTAAAGCCCTTTTTGGACAATTTTCTTGTCCTTGCCATTGAGATACTTAGTTACATGCATGGAACTACCTTGATGTGTTTTATGTAACTTTTTTTTTTTTTTTTCTGGCTAAGGCCAGTATATTTGTTCAAGTCTATATGATAGCTTCTAAGTTGGTACAACTCCACTTCAAATTTAGACAATTAAAGATCAGGAGAAACTTATATAAACAAAATAGTTGCAAAAATATGTCAGTGTATTTTTTTCCCTTAATAAGCAAGGTAAAATAGATTTGAAATGTTTATCACCTTGGTGCTTTATGGTATTTGAGTGGAATTTAGCAAGAGCAGACATTCTTAGCATTTCTATGAGCTTTTATTTCTATTATCTCCAATACTTTCAGATTTCAAAGAACAGTTTTGGTGCTAATTACCAGATTTTGACTTTTACGAAAACCCCACACCACATGTCCTGATTTTATACCCAGTTGCATGTGGAATCTGAAATGTGGTTTTATCAAAATAAACTCACACTTTGGTGTGTGGAATTTCACTTGTAAAGTAGAGATCATAATTTCAAAAACAAACACAATTTGCACTTGGTTTTGCTTGAAAAAATAAAACGCTTGGCTGTGATCAGATGAAAAATGTTTTACTCAAGTACTGGCTTTTCTCTGAAAATCTCCTGTGGTTGTAGCCAAGTGGTCGTGAACAGCATCATCTTCCAAGCAAGCACCTTGGCATCTCCTTATTTAATTGGTGTATTTTAGAGGATTTTTTTCCTTAAAATTATTTTATTCTTTTTTAGCAGTCCAAACGTTTATTCTATCATTTCCTACTTATTTGGGTCAAGAGCAGTGCTTGTGAGGATCAATTAAGGGAAGGAAAAAAAAATTCTTAAATTACTAGTTGAGTCAAAGAAAAGAATTAAATACACTGTTTTCTCATGCAGAAATACCCAGTTATGTTCCTGAGAGGCAACCGATGTCACAAAGACAGACCTGAATTTGAATTCTAGCCCTGCCACCCAGTTTCTCTTTTGCCTTGAGCAGGTTATATAATCTCTCAAATTCCAAGCTTTCTCGTCTTGTAAATGGCAATAACTAACAGAATAATTTTGAAGATGGGTTGAGAAATGAGACATGGAGAGCCCCTAGTTACATGCTTAGAACATAGAAGATACTCATAGAAGCTGCTGGTGCTTGGGATGGCATTTCAAGTCCATGGCGGAAAAATAAAATAAAATAGAATCAGAACACTTGAGTTACTTAGATTTTAAAGTTTTTTTAATTTAACAATTATTTAATTTTTATTATTTAATTTTTTAAAGATACAGTTCTCACTATGTTGCTCAGGCTTGTCTCAAACTCTTGGTCTCAGGTGATGCCCCCACCTGAGCCTCCAGAGTAGCTGGGATTACAGGTGTGAGTCACTTCACCGGGGAGATTTTAAAGTTTTTATATGTAAAACTGAAAAAACAGTTTGTGCCATTATTACCTATCATCAACTCTATCAATAGTTTTTGTTTATGTTAAGCATTAAAGCTATTCCAAAAGAATTAGCCCTCATGATCCAATAGGCTCATAACACAGAAAGAGAAGAATGCAAGAAAGGACCATGCATTTTATCATTTACAAGGCATACAAGACATCCCTGGATGCCTCTGAGGAGAGTAGAGAGAGGAGAAAAATGTAGAGTGTGGTCCTGTTGTCAGCAGGGTTGGGTGGAGAGCCACCTCTAGTACTTATCGCTGTGAATCTTTCAGTAGGTCAATTAACCTCCCAAAGATGAATAGTCGCATTTCTCTTAATGAGCTATTTTGAGAATCAAATGAGAAAATCCATTCAAAGTCTTAACAAGGTCCCTGGCACATGATAAACATACCAGAGATGGTTTAGCCCTCACCATGATTATTAGTCTGTCTTTCATTTAGGGGGTTCTTTCTTAGAAGCATCTATCTATCTTTCTGGGAAGAACACAAAATGGAATAGAATATACAGTTTTGCTTTTAAAGTTCCTCTTTCTATCCAAGATCTTTATCATTTTACGTTACCATTGTTCTGAACAGCCCATGGCTATGGAGAGAGCTACCTTTCATTTTGAGAGGAATGATTGGGTCTCAATTCATTGAATTACTTGAACATAATAACAAACTTCCAGTTTCTTTATTTCTTCATCTTGGACATCATGTAGCAATACGTACACAAGTAGCCTTAGGTCTTCGGACTTCATCATGAACAACCTTTTTATGAGTCCGTGGTTAAACTCTTTATGAGATTCATCAAAGTGAGTAACACTGCTAGTCCTGTAAGAGTCTCTTACCCCATGAATGATTTATAACAAAGAGAGCTACTTTATTAAAAGGTTCTTGTGCTTCAGAGTCTCTTGTGAGCTCAAAGAGCTAAGAGTTTCCATTATTACATTAGAAGAAATACATGTTAATTCAAGATAAATTTAAAAAGCTTTGGGAAGTTTATCAATTTTTTGTGTAGTCCCATCTTTTAAAAATATTCCCTTCCCTTTGTTCCTTTAATCATTTTCATGTGTTCATTTAATTAATACTTCCTGCATGTTACAATGTTCTTGACCTTGCTAAACAATAAGACTGGCAGAACCTCTGCCCTTGAAGAGTTGCTAATGGTTCTCAAAGGGAGCTGCACATCAGCATCAGTGGGGATTTATTTTAAGGGAACCAACATGTAACCATTGTATCAGAGTCTTTAAGGTATGAGTGAAGACCCTGAGGCAGAAGAAGCCTACTACTTTGATGGATCTAAAAAGAAAGCCATTTGGGTTGGACTACAGTGTTCAAGAGATAGAGGGTAGGAGATGGCTATATTAGAGAAGCAGAGTCTGACCTCAGGCCAACCTCCCCACTTTCAGAAACTGTTACTTAACTAACACTAGATTCAACAAAACACTTATTCAGATTATCAAGTGCGATCCTTTTCAATTTTATAATGAGTGGGATCTTAAAAATATTTTTGAAGAATTCATGCTTCATTTCAAATATATGTTGCAATTTGAAACCTGCTAAATGTGGTCTTAACATCAATTTTTCAAAACAGGGAAAAGGAGCCCTCAAAAGTCTATAGTAAGATTTTCTTAATCGCTTGAACTACAGATGCCCGTTCTTTTCTGTCCCTTCCCTTGCAACATTTTCCTAGCAGAATGTTTCATACATTCAAATGTCATCAATTACTAACTCTAGGTTATGAACACACACTTCTCTTTTACTTGGCTCTTTATGTAAAATTTTCCAAGTCCATTGGATCATTTATTACGTGGCCTTGATGTCATCACCTAGTTACTACAAAGGTGGGATGAAGGAATACAGTAACCTGACAGTAAGCTAAGTGTGGGATTTGGGGAATTAATTAATTAATATCATTTTGGTATGAACATTTCTTGAATCTTATTTAAAATTATATCTGGGTCTTTAAGATCTCAGTTTATCCATCTTATTATTTGTCTTTTTATTGTCTAGTAGTCACAAATATCTTCAGTGTTTCCCTATTGTCATTTTAAGTAGTTCAGTGATAAAGTACAAAATATTTGTTTTCAAAATTTCATAGTTTTCACTTCCTTCTTAGCTTAGTTATAAACTAGCTAAAAATAAAATCAAAAGGGAATAAATAGGTAACCCTTCTTTTAATCCAATATCATTTAGACCATCTTACTATTTGAAGATGTGTTTTTTACTATCAATGATTTTTTACAGTAGTCAACAACTTAACATTTTTTGAGCACCTCTATTCAGAAAATAATTACTTTTACTATGATAAATCTCCTCAACTCATACTGTTATTCCTTTTTACATGAGTTGGAATATTATTAATATTTTACATTAATGTGATATTTAATAAGTGACTTAGAGAAAGATTTTGATCAGAAAAACTGTACATGATAATTCCATTCTTACAGACCAAGTGTATAATTTATAAATCTTCATTACACAAAATATTCGGGATGATCAAGTCCCATTAATTCATGTAAAAATATTTAGCATTCTGGAATAAATCTTTGAAACATCAACAAAAATATATCTGGGTAAATTTTTGAGTTGTGATGCTTTTAATCTGCAGTCATAATGTGGATCTGGCATCATTTGATTGCATAATTAGAAGAAAAGATGGATGCACGAAAAGTCATCTAATCGCCTATTAGAACATTGCTTTGTTTGATTCATTAAAATGGAATGAAATGTATATTGTAAGAAACTACTGAAACATATTTCCTTGGCTAAAATTCAAGAACGTTTATATGATTGGAGAGTTATTTTTCCCAGAGAGTAAAGTTTAATTGTAATCAGATGTTCATCTGGAAGCACAAAGATAGTAATAGTATTGTTGGAAATGATATTTAAATGTTTGCCTTATATTCAGCCTCATGTAGAACCACACTCATGTTCAGAATATATAGATGAACAAACCTTGCTTTTACGTGTCTTTTTAATCAAATTTCTTCCTAGGCTCTAAGTGCTAGCTCTACAAGCTGGAATGAAGTTCCGTAGAGAAGTCCAAGAAGTCATGGTAGTACCTGCTTACTGTTTCTGAACCTCAGTGTAAGGGGTGCTGAGTCATACAACTCCATTGAACTGTATTTGAATGATGCTCCCAGTTGTGCAGTATAGCAGCATAACTTTAAAGAGCACTTGGCTTTTGTGGCACACTCAAATCTCTGATTTTTCACACTGCTGAAAAGATGTTTTTTTCTAAATTTCAGTTATTTATTAGTGTAATTTCTAGTAGATTACTTCAACATGACTTCATGCATTTAGAGGAGAAATATTTCCTTGTTAAGTGAAAAATTGTGCGAATAGCTTCTGGAAGACCTTCATTCTAAAGCAGCTTTATAGCGAAACACTTCGTTTAGAAATCTGGACCTTCTTTCTTCATTTGCTGTAATCCACATTCATTGAGTAGAACTCGTATTGATCATTGGGACCCAGTTTCTTCCAGGGCTCTGGGTTATTCTTTCTGTCCCAACTAACATCTGGATCGAGCAATGCCAGACTCAAGAGATACAGTGCTGCTCCAGTACCTCCAGCTCCAATAAGTACAGAGGGAGATCAAACTCGGATGCTTCTTGGCCTGACTGATGATCTGGCAGAACATGTTTGCGACAGAGGCCTCCTTGGACCAGCATAGCCACCAGGCCCTGGGCTAAGTAGTATCTGCACTGAAAAAGACTGGTTTTAATGTATTTTTAAATGTTATAGTATAGTTAATGGGCTATCAGGTAAATCTATGAGCCATATTCCTCTACTTAACTGGAGGAAGTGTAAAGAAAGAGATATACCTGATAATAGAGAGACTGGTAGATTTTAGAAAACAAAATAGAAGAGAAAGTTAAGTGAACAGAATGCTCATGTTGGAAACTGAGGGAAGAATGAATTAAGTTTTATCAATTCGACCTTCTTAAATCTCTTGATTTGGTCTGTTTCCTTCCGTATCTCCTTGCTGCCACACCACCTTAATTTTTTCTTATGTCTATTATTTCTGTAATTGTTCTCATAGCCTCCAGTCTTAATCCAATCTTACTTACTGCACTCTGCCTCCAGATTGATTTTTTCAGGATAAAAATCCAAATACATTAGTGGTGCCTTCGGGTTCCTTTGTGACCCAACTCTGCTTATCTTTCCAGCTTAAATTGCTCCAAGCATTCTAGGATTCAAAGCATCCTTATTTGGACTTTCCCTAACACTGATGTTCTTCCTTCCCTTGAGTCCTTTGAAAACTCCTTACCATTAGTTAATATGACTAGAATCTTAGGACCTGGCTTTGACATAATCTCCTCCAAGAAGTGTTCCCTGGTAGCTCCCATACCATTGTTAAAAGTTCTGTATAAACCTTAATGTAGCTCTTATTAAAAGGTGTTTGAACCGTCTGTTTACTGGTATGTCTCACATCACTAGGTTTAATCGCTTGAAGACTGAGGCTGCATTTTAAAATCTTGTATTACCAGGACCTTACATAGTGCTTGAAATCTACAAATTGCTTAAAACTCATTTGTAGAATGCTTAAATAGGTGAGTTAATAAAGGTATAGTTAAAGAATGTTTGAAAGGGACAGACAGAAATAGGCAGATTCTGTAAAGCAAAAGAGAAAAAAAAAAATTCTAGTTTATTTTTTAAACTGTAAATTTTTCCAGTTTCTTTTTTTTTTTTAATTTTTATTTTACTTTAAGTTCTGGGATACATGTGCAGAACATGTAGGTTTGTTACATAGGTATACATGTGCCATGTTGGTTTGCTGCACCTATCAACTCATCATCTAGGTTTTAAACCCTGCATGTGTTGGCTACTTGTCCTAATGCTCTCCCTTTCCTCACCCCTGCCGACCGCCCAACTGGCCCCACTGTGTGTTGTTCCCCTCCCTGAATCCATGTGTTCTCATTGTTCAACTCCCACTTATGAGTGAGAACATGTGGTGTTTGATTTTCTGTTCCTGTGTAAGTTTGCTGAGGATGCTGATTTCCAGCTTCATCCATGTCCCTGCAAATGATATGATCTCATTCCTTTTTATGTCTGCATAGTATTCCATGGTGTGTGTACCACATTTTCTTTATCCAGGCTATCATTGATGGGCATTTGGATTGGTTCCATGTCTTTGTTAGTGTAAATAGTGCTGCACTAAACAAAAGTGTGTGTGTGTCTTTATAGTAGAATTATTTATATTTCTTTGGGTATATTCTGAGTAATGGCATTGCTGGGTCAAATGGTATTTCTGGTTCCAGATCTTTAAGGACTTGCCACACTGTTTTTCACAATGGTTGAACTAACTAACATTCCCAACAACAGTATAAAAGTATTCCTGTTTCTCCACAGCCTTGCCAGCATCCATTGTATCTTGACATTTTAATATCTGTGATTCTGACTGATGTGAGATGGTGTCTCATTGTGGTTTTGATCTGCATTTCTCTAATGATCAGTGATGATTAGCTTTTTTTCATATGTTTATTGGCCATATAAATGTCTTTTGTTGAGAAGTGTCTGTTCATATCCTTTGCCCACTTTTTCATGGAGTTGTTTGTTTTTTTCTTGTAAATTTGTTTAAGTTCTTTGTAGATTCTCGATCTTGTCAAATGGGTAGATTGAAAAAATTTTCTCCCATTCTGTAGGTTACCTATTCACTCTGATGACAGTTTCTTCTGCTGTGCAGAAGCTCTTCAGTTCAATTAGATCCCATTTGTCAATTTTGGCTTTTGTTGCAGTTGCTTTTGGCATTTTCATCATGAAGTCTTTACCCATGCCTATGTCCTGAACGGTATTGCCTAGGTTTTCATCTAGGGTTTTTATGGTTTTGGGTTATACATTTAAGTCTTTAATCCAGCTTGAGTTAATTTTTGTATAAGGTGTCAGGAAGGGGTCCCATTTCAGTTTTCTGAATATGGCTAGCCAGTTTTCCCAACACCATTTATTAAATAGGGAATCCTTTCCTCATTTCTTGTTTTTGTCAGGTTTGCCAAAGATCAGAAGACTGTGGATGTGTGGGGTTATTTCTGAGGTCTCTGTTCTGTTCCATTGGTCTATATGTCTGTTTTGGTACCAGTACCATACTGTTTTGGTTACTATAGCCTTGTAGTAAAGTTTGAAGTCAGGTAGCATGATGCCTCCAGCTTTGTTTTTTTTGCTTAAGATTGTCTTTGCTATACAGGCTCCTTTTTGGTTTCACATGAAATTTTAAGTAGTTCTTTCTACTTCTGTGAAGAATGTCAATGGTAGTTTAATGGAAATAGCATTAAATCTATAAACTACCTCAGGCAGTATGGCCATTTTCATGATGTTGATTCTTCCTCTCCATGAGGATGGAATATTTTTCCATTTGTTTGTATCCTCTCTTATTTCCTTGAGCAGTGGTTTGTGGTTCTCCTTGAAGAGGTCCTTTGCATCCCTTGTTAGCTGTATTCCTAGATATTTTATTCTATTTGTAGCAATTGTGAATGGGAGTTCATTCATGATATGGCTCTCTGCTCATCTACTGTTGGCGTAATTTTTGCATATTGATTTTCTGTCCTGAGACTTTGCTGAAGTTGCTCATCAGCTTAAGGAGTTTTTGGGCTGAGATGATGAGGTTTTCTAAATATAGAATCAAATTGTCTGCAAATAGAGACAATTTGACTTCCTCTCTTCCTATTCAAATATTCTTTATTTCTTTCTGTTGCCTAATTGCTCTGGCCAGAACTTCCAATACTGTGTTGAATAGGAGTGGTGAGAGAGGGCATCTTTGTCTTGTGCCAATTTTCAAAGAGAATGCTTCCAACTTTTGCCCATTTAGTATAATATTGGCTGTGAGTTTTTAATAAATAGCTCTTATTATTTTGAGATATGTTCCATCGATACCTAGTTTATTAAGAGCTTTTAACATAAAGGGATGTTGAATTTTATTGAAGGCCTTTTTTGCATCTATTGAGATGATCATGTGATTTTTGTCATTGGTTCTGTTTATGCGATGGCTTATGTTTATTGATTTGCATACATTGAACCAGCCTTGCATTCCAGGGATGAAGCCAACTTCATTGTGGTGGATAAGCTTTTTGATGTGTTGCTGGATTCAGTTTGCCAGTATTTTATTGGGGATTTTCTCATCGATATTCATCAGGGATATTGGCCTGAAGTTTTCTTTTTTTGTTATGTTTTTCCCAGGTTTTGGTGTCAGGTGATGCTGGCCTCATAAAATGAGTTAGGGAGGAGTCCCTACTTTTCAATTATTTAGAATAGTTTCAGAAGAAATGGTACCAGCTGCTCTTTGTATCTCTGGTGGAATTTGACTGTATATATGTCTGGTTCTGGGCTTTATTTGATTGGTAGGCTATTAATTGCTGCATCAATTTCAGAAGTTGTTATTGGTCTATTTGGGGATTCAACTTCTTTTTGGTTTAGTCTTGGGAGGTGTATGTGTCCAGGAACTTACTCATTTCTTCTAGATTTTCTAGTTTATTTGCATAGAGGTATTTATAGTATTCTCTGATGGTAGTTTATATTTCTGTGGGGTCAGTGGTGATATCCCCTTTATCATTTTTTATTGTGTCTATTTCATTCTTCTCTTTTTTCTTCTTTGTTCATCTAGGTAGTGGTCTATTTTGTTATTTTTTTCAAAAAGCCAGCTCCTCAATTCATTGATTTTTTTAAGTTTTTTTTTTTTGTCCACAGTTTCTTAATTTAGAAATTTTAAATATTTTTGATTTCCTCATGCCAATTTCAAAATCTTTACCCTTGTCTCAAGTTAGTAGTAATAAATATCTAGGTTATATATAAATATAAAACACATATACACATATATGTATACACATACATAAATATTAACATGAATCAAAAAACATACAAACATATAAACACATACACATAGATTTATGTATATATTATAGACATATATTTATCAGAGACTTATTCTATGAGCACAATAATAATTGAATTGATTTTATTGATGTTTTCTGAAATAATTTCTTTGATTCATGTTAATATTTCAAGACTTCTGCTGTTTCTTAGCTCAAGGGGTACTATAATACTCAAGTTTCTAGAGAGCAAATTACTTCCAAATAGAAAATACATGACCTTATAGTAAGCCAGTATGCTACTATGCTGAGTTAGGGATTGGGGTGATCCAGACAAAAGTCTAAAACTATCACTGAGGGAATGAAACAGGGGGAAATCATCATTTCTTACTTTTATCTTATCCTATCAGAATTTTACAATATCTAAATAGTAACTTTTTTTGTCTGCGTGAACCTTAGTAGAGAATTGTTAATTAAGAAGAAGATTATTAGCTCTTTATTGGTAAAATTTTACTGTGAGGCTAGCACCCTGTGAAAATGAGGGAGCTAAACATGATGGAAGACATTTCTAGGATGTAAGTAACAGTCCTGTCTACCTGGTCATCAAAAGTCCTTTTTAAAAATAGAACTCTTAGAAGGATGGGATCAAAAAAGATCCTGCTAATAAGAACATGCAGCAGTTCTATTTATTGGAGACAGCACAATTATGGTGATGTCCTAGTATGAAAATGCCACAATTGGCAGATTAGTGTGGTTGGATAGACTGGTAATCATGAATTCTATCCTGTTGAGGAGGGTCAACTGGCTTAGCACTGTTGTGATATTTTGCATGTGCTAAGCTAGACAAACCATATAGGACAGACCTAATATAAAGGGGGACAAGGATGGATGCAGACTCAGATGAACATTATTTTTTACCTAAATTTACTCTAAACTAGGAAACAAGCAGTACAAAATACACACACACACACACACACACGCACACACACACTCACGCAAGGATACATGACAGTGCACATAGCTTTTCAATGGCTATTTTTTGCCAGAGAAGCATCTAAAACTCAGTGACTAGTGCTTATAGTACAAACAGACAAATTCACTATGGAGCCCAGGATCAACGATGGCTGACTCTACTTCCTGTAGGCTGGGGGTACAGCCACATCAGTACTGAACACTCAACTTATTATTCTATAAGACAATTCTCACTACAGTCATATACCTCCAGAGTCTAGTTTTTGCTGTGTCATAAGGTCTGGGGTAAGTTTGACCGTGGCTACACACCTACCTATGTCTTTCATTAACATTTTGTCATTCAAAAAACTATTCCTAGGCTGATGACTAGGACAGATGTGCAGAAATTAACCTCGGGGCCGAGACGGGCGGATCACGAGGTCAGGAGATGGAGACCATCCTGGCTAACCCGGTGAAACCTCGTCTCTACTAAAAAATACAAAAAACTAGCCGAGCGAGGTGGCAGATGCCTGTAGTCCCAGCTACTCGGGAGGCTGAGGCAGGAGAATGGCGTAAACCTGGGAGGCGGAGCTTGCAGTGAGCTGAGATCCCGCCACTGCACTCCAGCCTGGGCGACAGAGCAAGACTCCATCTCAAAGTCTCAAAAAAAAAAAAAAAAAAAAAAAAGAAAGAAAGAAAGAAATTAACCTCGGTTCCTAAAATAAAACAAGCTAAGGGAAACTGTACTCATTATGTTTTTGATTTTATTAGATTTTTTCTTTTTCTTTCTTTCTTTTTTTTTTTTTTTTTGACAGCCTCCCAATTTTTATTTAGGTATCTTATTCTCTCTAAATTTCAACCCTGGCTTTGTGGCGATTGCTTTAGGAAGGAGCCTGTGAGCCTGTTGGTTGGTAGAACATCAGGACTCAATCTCAGAACTTTCATTAGTGTCATCTCACTCACTCTTTCCTACTGGCCTTGAAAAGGAGGAGGTGATGAGAGACTGGAGCTGTGACCCCTTTGTCACCAAGATGATGATAAGCTTTTTGAGAATGAAGACAGAACACTGGAATAAAAGTCCAATGGTGGAGGCAGAAAAAATCATCCTGATAACGTCATTTAAATATTTTTCTGGCCATTTCTTTGCTTGCACTTGCACTTATCTGAGCAGATAAATCCTGTTGGCTTAAGGAGTTTGGATTGTGTTTTTGTTCCTTGAATGTTGTACAGTCCTAAATAGTACAGAATACCTAGAAAGAGAAACAGTGGATCTGGTTCATTTACAAAAGAGTTATACATGTACATTAAGTATTTGCCATATTACTTATGATTTTCATGTCCTTTTACATGACACAGTAATTGTACATTCTCATCAAATATATATATGTAATCATATATATTTGATTTCCCAAATGAATGTGTTTCATAGTCTTCGTGACTCATGAGTCTTTCTGATTTGCTGCTTGCAACCATTCAGAGTTTTGGGTGGCTCTATATCATATTAGTCCTGCTGTGTCTGACAATGAAGTCCTCAAATACCCCCACTGCAGAGGCAACGTAAGTGCTGGTGTGGGAAAACTCCAGCAATCATGTTCTGTGAGAGTCAGAGATGATCCGAGTCATCTGAACAGTCCTCCAGTGCATCTGTCTCATATGCTGCATATGATTTGTGAGAAGTATCCCTCCAGTTTTCCTATAAAACTAACATCAGTGTTTACCTATAAACAGACACAGAAGTCACTGCTGACTGTACTCTGCTTTGTATACAATCCTATTATATAAAGAGCTCAAGCAGCATGTCTGTCTGCCTAGATGTGTGTGTTCTCCTTCTCCAGCTGCCAACCACCTAAATTATTCAGCAAGCCCTGATCATGCCAAGTTTTTAGTCAACAATGGAGATCCTGCCAAAGAGCTAATAATGTTAAAAAAATAAAAATAAAAAGCAATGTTTGTGACAATTAACAGAGCCTGCAGCCTGCAACACGCATTGGACTCATTTGTAAAGGAAAATTTAAATGATATGCTTCATTATAAATGGTCCCATGCAGCACATTGCTAATCAACCAAAGCAGCTTCTTCTTCTCCCTCACCGTCCACCCTCCCACTTCTTCCTATCTGACAAACCCAAATGGCAGCACTGTGTCAAGGCTCTTGGCCACTGCTTGCTGCGGCTATAAATGTAGTGTGGTTATCTATCAGTATTATAATCAGCTTAGATCAAACTGAATAATTAGTTCTAACATGGATGAATAGAGCACCAGCCTCTTATCTTGTCTATTAATAATCACAAGTATAACTTCACAGCCAAATCAAGAGGTATGTTACTGTTCCCCTGAGAGACTGTTTGGGTAAAACCCCCTGTGACTGCACCAATCTAAGTAGTGCAGATGGGACAGTGAGCCCATAATGATGGGCTGACAGCTGCCAAACCCAGAAATCCCTCCCCGACTCTTGGCAGACAGAGAGAGAAAGAGAGAAAGAGATTGATTGGGGAAGTGGGGCTGATTCGCCATGCTAAATAACTATTATTTGTCCAATAATGGTTTGAGATAAAGGGAGAGGAAAAAGGAGAAAAGAAGACAGAAAACTGTTGCTGGGTCTCCAGATCCCAAACTCAGGGAAATGGAATTCCACAGCCTGGCCCAGCCTAAGGATACTTAGCCTGTGGACAGCACAAGACCGCCGTGTGCCTTCATTTTTAAGGCATCTGACTGTTCCTTCCTCAAAAACATCTCACATAACTGAATTCTTTAGGCCGGAAAAATATTTTATTTATAGAAGTGATCCACCTTTAAGTTTGTATTTTTTAATCATAAAAGGCCAAAAATAGTTTATCAGAAAGGACACAACTTGGCTGAGTGTGGTGGCTCATGCCTGTAATCCCAGCACTTTGGGAGGCCCATGTGGGTGGATCACCTGAGGGCAGGAGTTCGAGACCAGCCTGGCCAACATGGCGAAACCCCATGTCTACTAAAAATACAAAAATCAGCCTGGTGTGGTAGCTACTTAGGAGGCTGAGGCAGGAGAATTGCTTGAACCCGGGAGGTGGAGGTTGCTGTGAGCACCACTGCACTCCAGTGACAGAATGAGAGTCTGAAAAAAAAAAAAAAAAGAAAAGAAAAGAAAAGAAAGAAAGAGAAAGACAACTATATTTTTTTTGAAGTTGTTTTTAAGCTTTCATAAAAAAGTTCTCATGTACCTCATAGTGCCTCTCAGCTTTGCTTTATTCATATATGCCACTTTGTTGAAAGCTGTGGGCCTTCTCCTCCCCTAAAAACTTTGCTATATGTAAATTACACAACAATTTGAATAAGATTTGGGGAAATTCACAGTCTCTCTAAAGACCATCTGTGAATTTTTAAGAGGTCAATAGGCCCTGGTTTAAGAACATCTGGCTTAAGCACAGAAAGTAAACAACAAAGACATCAAGAATAGAAGTAGAGTTCCTAATTGTGTAACAAACTGTGTTTTAAATGTTCATCTGTAGTTTGATTTTTAGAAATTGGGAAAATACTTTTCCATTGGAGCACTATTGATGGAAGTTCATTTATTCATTCATCACTTTCTATGTTACTGTCCCTCTCTGCACATGATCCCTCTTCAAATTCCTACTTGCATGTCAGTCATTGGGCTGTGTGCTGTGAATACAATGGTGAAAATCTTGGTCCTCGAGAGACTCACAGTCTGGTGGAGTTCAGCAACATGTTAAAAAATGTCTATATATACCATAAAAAGTGCAATCACACTGGTAGTATCCACTTATTGCCATACAGAGAAGGAAATAATTAATTCTGCTTGGTGGTAAGCAGAGAGAGAGGAGGGAGAGAGAGAGAGAGAGAGAGAAATAGATATTATGATTTAGGGATTTCCAAAAAGAACTAATGTTTAAGTTGTCCTTTAAAGGATGAACAAGAGTTTTCAAGGCAGACCAAGGGTATTCCACAGAGAGGAGGCTTAAATACACACAAAGACATGGGAAGGTGACACAGCACGAAATTCTTAAGAAACTGTAGAAAACTCAATGTTGTCATGGTGTATAGTGTGGTGCAAAGTGCTGAATGATGAAGTGATTGGGCAGCAAAGCTTAGACTGCAAAAGAGCTCATATGCCTGGTTATTATATGTTAGGGTCCATAGACTTTATATCTCACCTTGGATTTACTGAGATTAAATAGACTTATATAAGGGTAACCTGGAACAATACTTTCTTAAGAGGCCCATCGCTCCAAAATATTATCCACGAAGCCTCAAACTAACCTTCAGCCAATGCCTGGTTGGACGTTGAAGGGTACTGAAAAGTTGAAGCACAGCAGAGACAAGGTTAGGTTTAACTTAGAAAGATTGGTTTGAAGTTTTGCGGAGATTATTTTAGAGCTATGAGCCTCTTAAAAAGGTACTGTTCCAGGTTACCTCTACATAAGTCTATTGAATTCCAATAAATCAAAGATAGGATATAAAATCTATGGGCCTAAAATCTTTTCTGTTAAGCAAAAGGATGTAACGTGAAATGTGGACAGGTGATTGGATTTGTCAGGGTGGAGGTAGCTGAAGACCTTAACAGAGAGTTTTCAGTGGCTTTGTGAGAGCAAAATCTGACTTAAGTGGGTTGAAGAGAGAAAGGGACATAAGAAAGCTATCACAGATGAAAAAAATGATGATATATTCTAATGGTGATGAGATAAACCAGTAGAAAGGGAAAAATTATGATGCAGGAAAGAAAAAATATATATGCAGGAGCAAAAACCCTGAGTAAAAGGGGGCAGGGCTAGAATTCAGTGTAGAAATAGAGGAACTGGTCTTAGATAGGAGCAGATACATTTTGTCCATTCCTTTTAGGTAACAGGAACAAAAAAAAACACAAAAAAACAAAAAAAACCTGTCTGGAATTGCAGTCCATGGAAATGGGAGGGAAGCAGGCAAGTTCTTAAGAAAAGTAGAATATTCCAGGAAGACAAGCCAGAAACCAGAAGTGACTGATCAACACAGTGCTTTGCTAAGCACTCAAACTACCATGGTATCTGCTACACACTGGTGAGGCATTCCCCAGGACAGGAGAATCACCATCAATTTCTGGGATTGCATTTTCTCTGAAAACCTAAAAAACATCACACTATTGTCTCCCAGACTGAAGTTTATTGTGGAGAATTTGAAGCTAATCTGAAGTTCCCTTCCTGTAGATGATTTGATCATTTTGCCTAGATACTTGAAAGATTTTTTTCCCTTTGTATTTGAAGTCCAACAACTTTACCAGGCTATAATCATTGGTGTTGTTTCCCCTTGTAGAGTATAACATACTTTTTGTATCTGAAAATTCAAACCTTTTTTTTTTGCCTGGAAAATTTTCTTTTATTAAACCTTTGAAAATGTTCTATTTCATTAGATCAGATTTGATTTTTTAAAATGCCAATTATACATATATTAAATCTCCTTTGTCACATTTCATATCTATGATCTCTTTAATACTTTTAAAATCTTTGTTCGTTTCCATTTACTTTTGTTCAATTTTCTCATTCCTAACTTCCACATATCTAACTGTGTCTATTAAACAGCTGTGTTTATTTTCTTTTGTACTGCCTATAACGTGACTTTTGGTTTTAGTTCTATCATCCATTTCTTACCTTAGCTTTTGCTGCATTGTATATCACCTTCTTGTATCATTTTACACTGTCTTTCTTAAGCTCTCCTATTGAGTGTATGGCAATGTATTTGGTCAGGTTTTTTTTTTTTTGAAACAGAGTCTTGCTCTGTTGCCCAGGCTGGAGTGCAGTGGTGTGATCCTGGCTCACTGCAACCTCTGCCTCCTGTGTCCATTCTCCTACCTCAGCCTCCTGAGTAGCTGGAATTACAGGCACATGCCACCACGCCCGGCTAATTGGATCAGGTTTTTATCTGTTTAATAGCAATGACCCTATCCCCTAGAGATTATTTGTCTGCCATTTGTTAATCCTTTTACTTGAATTATTTTTATATAGATTCTGTTCTGGTAATTTTAGATAATTAGTCATTTTTTAATTTCAGAAATTTTTCCTGGATCTTTTGTTTATCAGAGCTTCAAGTAGGGGAGGGGTTAATGCATTGTTTTGTGCTAGTTTTTTTTTGGCCTGCAATGGATTCTTTTTCTTTCTTTTTTTTGAGACAGGCCCTTGCTCTGTCACCCAGGCTGGAGTGCAGTGGTGCCATCTTGGCTCAATGCAACCTACATCTCCTGGATTCAAGTGATTCTCCCACCTCAGCCTCCTGAATAGCTGTGATTATAGGCATGAGTCACTGTGCCCAGCCATTTTTTTTTTTTTTTTTGTATTTTTAGTAGAGTCAGGGTATTGCCATGTTGGCCAGGCTGGTCTTGAACTCCTGGCCTCAAGTGATCCACCTGCCTTGGCCTCCCAAAATGCACTGGATTCTTGAGTGTGTTGTTAGGAGTTAGGAGTTAGGAGTTAGGAGATTCTTGAGTTATTCTTGAGTTATTCTTGAGATTCTTGAGTTATTCTTGAGTTAGGAGATTGTCTTATGCTTCATTGATTCTCAGCCAGCAAACATATGCAGCTCTAAGACTACTTGAAAATTGAAATCACTCTCCTGTATGATGTTTCCTATACAGACCGTTTTCTGAAAGAAATAGCCTGACTATGCATTTCTTTATTCTTCCCAGCATTTCCTGCTACCTTTCATGTCAGCAGGGTCATAGCAAGTTACCAGTTGCAATCCATGCACTTAATATCATTGTTTCCATAGGCATTTTTGCTTCCTTGTTGTAATCTTTAGGCTACACTATGTATTTTGGATAATTGAGCTCCTCTGTCTCTTTGAGATCTGTAACAGCAAGTGCCTTTCTGTACCTCTACTTGATCTTTACCTTTCTCATATATTATATTTTGGGGCAACAGATAACAATTTTGTTCAAGGTAGAGTTATTGTTTCCACTCTACTTCCAAAGGAACTTAATCTGATAGAAATAAAAATTTCCTTGCATATACAATAAAGCAACTTCTAATTTCCAAGATAATACAAAATTGTATTTACTCAGACATCCGCAAATCAGAAGTCAGAAATCATTTTTTAATACTTACTTCTTATAGGAGACATTTATACTTGAATTAGAATCTCAGAATTTACCTAGTATCATAGCAAACTGATGGGAGAGAGATTTGGCCAAAAGCACTTTCAATCCTTCTAAATAGACATGGGGCAGAGACTACTACTAATTATATTCATTCATCCATCAGCTGTCTAGGTCAGGATTCTTTTTTCTGAAAGAGAAAGAAACCTAAAGTCAAAATACTTAAGCAAAAATGAAGGATTTGTTGTTACATATGACCAGATTATAGGAAGGTCAGGAGTAGAGCTGACTTTGTAGAAAAACAGAATTGAGGACTTAATTGCCATCAGGCTTTTTCTTTTCTTTTCTTTTCTTTTCTTTTCTTTTCTTTTCTTTTCTTTTCTTTTTTCTTTTCCTTTCCTTTCCTTTCCTTTCCTTTCCTTTCCTTTCCTTTCCTT
>NC_045440.1:93191364-93349932 GCF_002776525.5 Piliocolobus tephrosceles
CCTTTCCTTTCCTTTCCTTTCCTTTCCTTTCCTTTCCTTTCCTTTCCATCTCTCATCTTTCGTTCTCTCAGTTTCAACTGCTCAGGGCATGAAACCACTGTAGGGGATTCAGTGATTGGTAGCTCCAAACTTACATCTTTACAGTGTCTTGAACGTCAAAGAAAAGACTATTTTTCTCTGTCAGCACCAGCGTAAAAATCCCAGGGGAACAATTCTAATCAAGCAGGATTAATACTGAGGCCTGTCCCTCAGAGCTCGAACTGTGGCCAGGCTTTGCTTTATCTGTGTGTCCAGCCCATGTTGAAAAGAAGTGGAGTCTATTTTGGCAAGAAAGTAATGGAGAGGAAAGACTGGGAAGGCCACAAACAATAACCACTACACCAAACTAATTGTGGTTGTAAGGCACTGTAGTGATGTTTTCATGCTGCCTTTCCAAGAGCCATGTGGTGTCACTTGTAAAATATTATAGCTAAGCTTCTTCTACATATATAAACAAACAAACACAAGAAGCATACTTTATGGTTATCTCACACAAATGTGACACAGCTATTTTATTTTGAGCTGATAGGAAAAGCATAAACGCATAAATGTGTAGTCATTCTACCAGTTCTCTATTTCTTTTTAAAATCATGTATTCAGAGTTACTTATGGCTGGGCTGACCATTAAGTGGGACAAATGTTAAAGAGATCCCTCTGCAAAAAGGCTGCTTGGTCCCTGGAAACTTCAAGAAATCCTTTATTAAGTACGTAAGCTTTATTTAGTTTATCTCAGTTGATAGGAATTGAACCGAATAAATGATTAGTATAAAGTATGCCAAAATCCACACTGTTTACTTAGGAAAGTTGCATTTCACCAAAAGTTTAGAATATATCTTCACTTTTTATACTATTAATATAAAGGCAAAAGATGTAAATTCTGCAGAATATATAAACCATCTTACCCTTTAAAAATATTTTACAATGCATTTCCAAATTATTTTTAGATACTTTTATGAAATACTCTAATTACAATTATGTGAGACATCAGGTGCTAAAGGAAGGTGAGATGCTTGCTAGCTCTTAGAAGAAAGAAATGTTCTAATTTTATTTTATTTTATTTTGCTCCTTTGAATAGCAGTGTAACTTCTTCTCAGTCAGCCATGGAGTAGTTTCATTCTATTTATCAGGATAATGAAAGTCTCAAAATTTCTTCTTTCAGGGAAAAGCAGCTGGAAAGAAGTAAAGTGAGCAATGTTTTCTTATTCTTTTGTGAATTTTATAGAGCTAGTAACTTGGCACAGACTTATGCTTCCAATATCTTACCCCTAAGGAGCTAGTTAGTGTAAAAAAAGAGAGAAAGAAAAAAGAAAAAAACCCACTTGGGCAAATACAAGCACCAATTCCTTCTTTCAAAAACAAGAGAAGGGAAAAATAATCCATTTTTTATGGTATATTACCTATAAGTGCAGACATGACTTAGGTAATCATGCTTTTGTTACACACAGACTGTAAAATATTTATAGAGACAATGTGATTTGGGTCAAGACATTAAATAAAGTAAAAGTTGCTTTATTCAATATGTGATGAACAGTATCCATATTAAAAACCATTGGGAAAAGTGTTCAAATGAAAAAATATGCTTAAAACAAATTCATCTGCTCAATGTTCATAAATGTTTTAAGAAATGCAGACAAACAAGTCTTGAAATTCATATTTACTGTACACAGTTGAAAAACTAATAGTATTTATTCCATTCAGAGGGGGAAGTGACTCAAAATTTGGCTTTTAATGATCAACAGGAAATACTTTTCCTGAGAAATTACTAACGTGTTTGTTGTCAGCCAAACTACAATAGGGTTATCACTCTTCTCTTGGCAAACTGCTAATGCTATTAGACTAACATTGATTTATAAAGGAAAGATTTCTTTCAGACTACAGAAAATATTAAGTTTTGACTCAATAATACTGTCTAGATTGAAGGAATATGTGTGTGAAGAATGCAAAGCTGAATGTTTACTTGAGAATTGGGTATTGCTCAATGGCAATTATATAGCAAATTAAGTAACACATTGACTCAAGGATGTTATTTAGTGCTGATTAGGGTCAAACTGTGGGGTCTTGTTCTGCCAAGTCATTCTCTAGTGTGTGTGCAAGATGAAAAAATAAAGCTTCATAATTTAAACAGAGAAGTAACGTGCAGCTACCTAGTGTTACTATCTGTATGAAATCTGCCCTCTGGAACCTACATTCTGGTTTACCCAGTAAAATTCAGGGTCAAGTTAATTGTGACAATTTTACTCATTCACTCACTCATTCAGTGTTTTGTGAATTATAAATTCCTTCCTTTGAGAAGGAACAGTTACCCATTCCCACCAAAGCAAACTTCACATAAATATCAATCCGAATTCAGCCTTCAGCATTATGCAAATTTGTGCATACTTTGCTTTCTTGTTTATATAAATAATGGAAGATGTGGAAAAGCCTGTATGACTTGATTCAGGTGAATTTGGGTCAAACTCCAAGAAAAGATATTATTGATAATAATAACTGACATTTATTTATTAGGTCTATACTACCTGCCAGGCACTGTTCTACGTCCTTCCTTTAAGTTATCAAGTGGTTCAAATGATCTTTGGCTCCTGAGTGAGTCATAAAATTTAACATAATATGTATGGCAAAAATAATCTCAGTTTTAAAAATTCTGCTCTTTTTGGGCACAAAGCTTTGAAGTTATTAGGAACCAGTCATAGGCATGATGCCTATCTGTGAGGGGGCTTCACAGACCCTAAGGTTAAAACAGGGCTAGGAACTGTATGTAAAAATAATGCAGAAACAATTAAAGTCACTACTGCTTAAGTGAAATCTAAATTGAGTTCTAGTAAGTGTCCCTTTAGTATTACATTTTCTCAGCATTCACATAGCACACACCAGACAATAAATTAACAACAGGTAAACTGAGTACCATAGAATCTGAGGTTGGAAAATGAAGGGTCAAGAAACAGAAACTTTTTATATTCTGCTTACAAAAATATTTCTGGTCTCAAGTCTTCCACTTGCCTTTGGTCTTTCCAGACCAACTGGAACAGAAAAATAAATAAATAAATAAACAAACAAACAAACGAAAAAACTCACTCATAGGTTTATTTCATTTTTTATTTTTGACCTTTTTTTTCTAGTCTAGTGGTTTGCAGGATTATGGTTCCTGGACTGAATCCATCCTGACACCTGCTTTTGTACAGCCTGTGAGCTAGTTGTGGTTTTTAAATTTTTAAATGGTTGGAAAAAATTTAAAAAGATAATATTTCATGATGTGTGAAATTTATACAAAATTTAAATTTCAGTGTGCAAAAATGACATTTTATAGGAACACAGACATGCTTATTCATTTGTGTATTGCCAATAGCTAATTTTACGCTGCAACAGAATTGAATAGTTAAAACAGATAATATCTGGCCTGCAGAATCTAAACTATTTACTATATAACTTTTTAAGAAAAAGTTTACTGGCTCCTGTTCTAACCCAATAACGTGATAGGTTCATTGCTAAGTCCAACTAGTTGTTTGAGACCCATCTTGTGTGATACATCAGATTTCCAAAAAATCTGAAGAGTTTGACATTTTACCCTACTTGAAAGTCAACAACTTTGTCTGATGCATTTTATGAATGCTGGTAGAAAACACACAATTCCAGGACCAGGGTCAAAGGGCAGTTTACTACTCACAGCATTAGCAGTATCCAGAATATCAGCGTTTCTGTGCTAAGTTCTCTAGGCCTTAGAGAATCTCTGCATACACAATGGGTTGCATTTCAGGAAAGAAACTGAGTTTAAGGAAACCACGGGTTTATAATTGGCAGTAAGCATACCTGTGTTTTGCTCTAGAGGAAGATACTATCTCTATTTTCTAAGGCTGCTCACACTACAACTATCATTGAAAACAAAGCAACAAAGGGAAGTAGAAGTAGAAGGAAAGTAGAATACATGGAGAAACACAGGAGATTTACTCTGAATCATTTTCCAACAATGATTTTTTGTTACTTTATTGATAAACCTACGTGGTGAGACCAAATAAATATTGCAAAACTGTTTAGAAAAATAGCTTAAAAAACAGAATTGCACTTGACAAATTTCAATAATACAATTTAAAAAAAATTTCTATGAATGTTTCAATGTTTAGATAGGTAAGCAACGTGGGAAGTGGATGTTTTTACGTATATAATTTGGGGATACACAGTCAGGCCTGAAGAGCTCAAAATCAAATGCCTCACTCTTTCTAATAGGTAGTGAGTTTTACTGATTACGTGTTAGTGGAATTGTCTCCACTCTCTTTGGTTTGATTTTCAGAGCAAAATTTTATTATTTGATAGAATTTCATAGTCTTTTGAAAAATGCAGATGATTATTGTGTCTCCCTGTGGCTATCAGAATTCTCAATGAAATGTTTCATTCCCTTATCTCCAAAGTAGAAATTCCTGGTTGGCTCATTGTTCACCAGCTGTCTGTGAGAAGACTCAGCTACAACCACAGACCGGAGTCCGTGAGTAGCGAACTCAGGCTTGCAAGAAGGCTGCACCAGAATCATAAACTTACAGGAAAAACATTTGAAAAGGTAAAAATGCATTCCGTCACACACACATGCTGACTTCTACCAGTTTCTGTTTTAGAAGGCAAACAATCTTGAACCAAGAGAGGTAGAGGATATTAAGGGTTTGGCAAGCAAAATGCTTCTGGAGATCCAAGGGAAATAATTAATATTGTAATTATTATAAGGGAATAATAGTTATTGCTAAACAAGTGAATGTTCTCTACTTTTTTTGTAGAGAGCAGTCTTTCTTAGTTTGGCCATTTGGCCAATATATTTTTTGCTTTCTTCCATTGGGTTGTCCTATGACTCTACCTTGGAATTTGCATTTCTTGAAATAAAAGAAAAGGGTACGACTCACAGCTATTTGAAAATAAATATATGTATGAATATATACATATGCATTTCCTTTTATTGGCCAGCATTTCCTTTGTAGTTAACTGCTACTAAAAGTAAATAAAATGATTTATTAAAACAGGTTAGTCTCAATCACAAATAATATGATACCAAACTGTCCTTTTAAAATGGTTGTTTTACTTCATTTTTACTGTTATCTTTTCCTTTTAAGAAAAATAAATGTTAAAACCTGAAAATTCCTGGAGGCCAAAATTGGTGATGCAAATGCATTTTTTTCTTATCACTCTGGAAGGAAAGCAAGTTTTGAAATGCTTTAAATCACAAAGCATTTTAAGATACAACAAATTAAATTTTTGGATCACTTTGATGACTGTTCTGAAAGGAGTTTTGTATCATCAGTGTCAAGAAATGTGGTGGTAGGAATGGTGTCTGATCACCTCGTTGGAACACTGGCAGGTGGGGGAGAAGGGAGACGTCTGAGACCCAACAGAATCTAATTGGGGTAGTTTTTGAAACCTTGAAGTTGTAGAATGTCATTTGTCAAATAAGCATACATACCATCTTTTGTCATAGTGAAAATTTGTGGTAGCATCTTCCAGTTAAATGTTCACATTCTCCAACTCCTAGCAATCCTGCTCCTGTCTGACTGGTAGATAGCGTAAGTTGGGTGACTATAGCTTCACGTATTTCACCTTCCAAAAGATAGAGGCTATTCTACCTGGGGCTTGCTGTCAGTATTTATAATTCCTTTTCCACTCGTGTTTTATTGTAAAGGATGTCATCTGGAAATCAGTGGTGATATGGAGAGAGTCTCAGCAACTTTACTAATTTAGAGTTGTTTTGTTTTGTTTTGATATTCATTTGGTTTGGGAGGGTGTTAAGTAGTGCACATTATTTCTACCCAGAGAATATTACACTAACAGATTGTAATGTATGAGAGGTTCACCACTCCAAATGAATTCCATTCTATTCTTAAAAAATTGTGCCATTAGGCCGGGCACGGTGGCTCACGCCTGTAATCCTAGCACTTTGGAAGGCCGAGGCGGGCGGATCACGAGGTCAGGAGATGGAGACCATCCTGGCTAACACGGTGAAACCCCGTCTCTACTAAAAATACAAAAAATTAGCCGGGCGTGGTGGCGGGCGCCTGTAGTCCCAGCTACTCAGGAGAGGCGGAGCTTGCAGTGGGCTGAGATCAGGCCACTGCGCTCCAGCCTGGGCAACAGAGCGAGACTCCATCTCAACAACAACAGCAACAACAACAGCAAAATTTTACCACTAATTGCAGATTAAAAATGACCTATAGTTCTAGTTTTCAACTTTGCTTTGAGAACTGTAAGACAATGATTGAAAAATATTTAGAGCCTACAGAGAGATAGACAGCATTTTCCTATTAAAACATGTGTTGGTGGATTTCCCTTCCATTCCTAGCTAACTTCAAGAGAAATTAACCTCCTCTCCAAAAAGCAACTAGAACTGTTATCTTCTAAAACTATCGTTAGCTGCTAGCAACTAAAACTGTCTTCTGAATACTCCAGTGTCAGAGGCTTGACATGGAGATGTTTGAGAATGGAGACAAGAGAAAGAAATGAAATCGTCAACAAGCACATGAAAGAATTATGCTCCTTATAAATCTTTGACCTCTTCTGATTTAATATTTCTGGTTTTACTATTCAATAATGTTGATATGAATTTCAAAACATTTGTGTTTCTGTTTATTCCTGCTGAGTGATTAGTTTCTGGAGTAAAAAGATTAATCAGGAAATGACCCTTGCCATTGATGGACAGGCTTATAGTCTCCTTGAGTAGACAAATACGCAAATGAATAATTACAATATATTTAAGTTGTGTTTTTTAGCTGATAAATTCTCCTATTTTAAAAAATATTATAGAGTCACTTTAGTAGGCGTTCAAAAATACTTGTTGAGGTACTATTTAGGAACATTATAAAAAAATTGTCCAAGTTGGTACAGGACAGGAGGGCACAGTCCAAGCAGGTTTCACAGAGCTGAGTCTAGTCTTGAAGGCAGACTATAAGCTGGCAAGTAGATAAAAAGTAAAATGGAGTGTGTGGGAGAACATTATAGGCAGAGGGAAAAGCACAGAAAAGGCATCAAACTAGGAAATAGTGGGGCATATTCATCCAAGGAGTTCAGTACTGTTAGAGAAAATAGTTTGTGTGTGAGCGAGAAAGAAAGCTTGAAAGCTAGTCAGGAACAATAGTTTGGATAGCTTAGCATACCATCTATATTTTTAGACTTAATCTTGAATGAGAAAGGAAAACCATTGATGAATTTTAGGTAGGAAAGGGATATGATCAGCTTTAGGATTTAGGAAGCTTAATCGTACTGTTGTGTGAAGGATAGATTGGAAGGTTGGCATTCTAAAGAATTTGAAATGACCTGGGATAGATTTGTAATAACTAATATATCAAAGTATACCAGTGTGTAAAATAGAGTTTGGAGGTCATAGGAAGGAAGGTAGTTAGGAGCTAGAATAGAAGGATTCTATAATTGATTAGAGGTGGATGTGATAAAGAGAAACTAACATGAATCCTAGGACAACTAATTGGACAGCAGTGCCATTAACAAAGGTAGAGAACACTAGAGGATGATGAGATTTGGGGGTAAAGTTATATTTTGTCTGCGGAGCATCAAAGTGCAGATGTCCAGGCTAAAACAAAATTAGAATAGAGGCAGTGTCAGTCGATCTAGGCTATGTTTCAGTGACAAACATCCCCAAGTATCAGTGACTTAAAAACAATAGCTTTATTTCCTGTTCATGTTATATATACATTTAGTCCTTACTCCCAGACATCAGATCCAGGGGATTTCAATGACTGGAGTGTTGCTGGTCTTTGAGGGGGAGAGAAGTTAGTAAAATTGTACACTACTTTTAGACACTTCTGCCTGGAAGTCACACATGTCCTTTCTGGCTAATGTTTTACTGACCAAACCAAGTTATCCAGCCAGGTGCAACTTCAAAGAATTGGAGGAACACAATCTCATCATATCTACCAGAACATAGATAGTCAGTGACTAGAATTGGGAGCCATAAACAGTAATAAGTGATGTCTGAGGATATTACAATAGATAAAACCAACTCATCAGAATTATATACAACATGAAAATAAACAAAGGCCAAGAACAGAATCCTGGGGTAAACTAACATTTACGTACAAAAAGAGTCCTAAATAAAGGTGAAGAGGAGACTTTAGAGACTAGGGTGAAGAATTAACTGCAAAAACTTTAGTAAAACCATCAATTGTAACTTACAAAGCAATTTCATATACAATATTATTTTAAAATCCCCACTAAGTAGTTTGAGGCTATAAGAGGTTACGTAATTAAGTTTTGTTCTATGGAACAGAACTTATTATGCATTCCAATATTATCCACGTGACTTGTTCTTTAGGAAACTGTGGGAAATGGGTAATCATTAGTAGGACTGTTCACCTTTTTTTCCCCTAAAAAATACAAAGAAGAGACTGAATAGAGGTAGAATGCATAGCCCAATTTGTTTCTTGAAAGTAAGAATTTTCAGTATATAAAGAAATCCACACACAAAAAATTGGGTTCTGCCACCTTGTTCCTCATGCATCATCTGCTGGGCTGCTCAGTACAGCTAGTGCAGGAGCAGGACAGACTCTTGGGTGTCACTCCATTGGCCTATGGATAGGCATTTACAATGGTAGTATCCTTTCAGTACTATTTCCTTATGACAACCTCCCAGAGTGGAACTGTAGGGTGAAGGAATTGCACATTTTTAATACATTTGATATATATGTCCATAAAGCCTCTAGAAAGCTTATATTCATTTATGCTTGTATCTTAAATTGTTATAACACTACTTTCTATTTTTTCAAAGTATAATCAAGGGTATATCATGCTTTATGTTAGATTTCTAATGAATTAGTGCATTTATTTATTTTTTTGTTGTATTTTTTATTCTTTGAATGAAATTGTACATGTTCTTTTCTAATTTTGAGGGGGCTTTCATCTTTTTTCTTATTAATTTTTAAAAGTTTTGATAAATATGTAGCATACATAGCAAATATACATATGCAAACTGCCTATATGTCCAAAATAGGGAATTGTTTTGATGAATTATGGTATAAACGTTCATACATTAAAACCAAATCTGTTGAGTCTACAGGGTTCAGATATTGAGATAGAATTGGCAGTATTATGACATACAAAACCAACAGGGCTTTCTTCTTCTTGATTTTGTGACCAAGAAGGGCAGATAGCAAGAAATGAGCAAACAATCAAATGGATGAAGTGATTATTACTGTGGCAAGTGGTAACAGAGAAATAAAGTATGTGAAGATGAGAATAACTGGAGGTATGGAGAACTCCTCGTCAGATACTATTGTCAAAGTTTATTTTTTTTTTTTTGGTAGGGGTAGATGATATTTAGAATCAGGGATGTAGGATGAGCAGTAGCATACAGAGAATGTTCAAGGCTGAAAGAAGACCCTATACAAAGGCTCTGAAGTGGGCAAGAGCTGTCTTTAAAAGCTCAGCGAGGAGAAGAGCCAAGAAATGAGGTGTAACAGGTGGCAGGAGCAATGTCATCAGAGTGTATGCTGAATTTGAATTTCATTCAAATTAAACAATGAGGAGGCTCTTAAAGTGTTTTAAGTGGGGAAATAATATGATATAATTTACATTTTAAGAAGACTTGATATGTGTAGTATAACAGGGGGTCAAGAGTGAATTTAGGATACATGGATGTGTGTGTAAGTGTGAGTGTGTGTGTGTCTATCTGTTATGAAATGTTGTATTAGTTAATTATTGCTACATAATAGGCAACCTTAAACCTAGATGCTTGAAATAGCAACCTCTCAAACACTACACATAGGTCTGCCAGGAAATTCTGTTGACTTGGTCTTAGTTTTGCTATTCTTCTGGTCTTGGTTGGGCTAATTTCCACATATGGTGGGTTGTTGGCTATTGGCTGAATTGAAAGGGTGTCTGGGCCATGTACTATCATCATCCAGCAAGCTAGCTCAGGCACATTCTCATGAATGTGTCAGAGGTCCAGGAAGGAGAAAGAAAAAAATGTGCTGTTTCAGGCCCCTCTCTGCTGGCTGCAAATTTTCTGCAGTGCCACTGGCCTATGCAAGTCACATGACCAAGCTCAGAATCAGTGTGTGAGGGTATTAACAAAGTCAACCAAAGAGTATGACTATAGGAAGGTATGAACAATTTGGGCTATGTATTCAATCAATTAAACACAAATGTCTGTAAGTAAAAAGGTACTCAATACTAAGTGAAAACAACTGTGTATAAAGCAACATGCATTACATAACATCATTTTAAAAGAAAAAAACTACTGGAAGGCTATGTATCAATATGTTCACTGGGATTATCTTTGGGTAGAGGGGTGTAAAGTAGTTTATATGCTTTGTGTTTATTTTTCTGTGTTTGATGATTTTTGTATTGAATTTTGTACTAATTGTACTAATATTGTACTAATTTTATAATAAAATGCTATTTCAAAAATCTAAAACAAATTTCTTTTATCATGAAGAGTAGATATTAGGGAATAAAGAGGAAGAAAAGAAAGAAATTGAGTTCATTTCTCACAACAGTTTCATAGGTCAATCTGTATTGTGATCACAATCCAGCTTCCTTATCTGTCAAACAAAGTTACCTGAGAATAGGTACTGCTTTGGTATGTCAGCTTCTTTTTTCTTCCAGTTATACTTAGAATCTGCTCAACCAGTACCTTCCTTGTGGAGCAAAAGAAGCCTCCAACCTGCATGCTATCTTTTTCCTTTTATCTACCTCTGGCAGAATTATCTGGGTCTCAAGTCTTGGTACTTTCAGATTTGAGTGTAATGAAGTTACTCTTGGATGTATACACCATGGATGAAATTAACATACAATTTTCCGCTGTCTGTGAATCAATTTGTTCATCATCTAGTCTCAGACTTTCCTGTGCCTCACCCATTAGTGTCTGGAAGTGAGTAAGATTCATGGGAGGGTCAGTAGAAAATGAAAAAATATGATTTTAGAGGTGAGAAGGTCTGTGTTTGAGTCATTTGACCACATGGACAATTCATTTTATCTTTGGGACCTCAGTATTCTTACTTGGAGAAAAAAGGAAAAAAGGAACAATTTATTTTTAATAAATTACATATGTTATTTCTTTAATGAAGGGATAGTACCATCTACATATAGTTACTCAGAGAAATAAATATGATCTCATCTTTAAAAGTCCTTTTAAAACTGTAATGCTTTCAATGTCTTTAGTGGTTTTTGGTACCAGCTATTATTTGGATTAGATGTAGACTTTGTTGCTCTCATTTCAGTCAAATAGCCCGGAAAGGAGTGTGATCTTATGATGAATGTCCCCACACAATGATAAAGTCTTGCTGTCAGAGAAGGAAATATATGCCATCACACATTGAGTTCAAAAGTGAAGGAGAGGCTTACACTCAAATCCAGAAGAAACAAGACTTGAGACCCATATGATTCTTCCAGAGGTAGGGAGTTGAAGATGCTGATGTCAAATATTAACTACTTTGAAGTTTGCCTAAGCTGACTTCCATTTTCTTGATGAAAAACGTGTAGCATTGATGGGAGTACATTCAATAGAAGAGGTCAATGAATTTTAAATTGCTTCTGAAAACCTTGTTCTTGGTCAAGGTTGTCTTGCTTTGTGGTTATTGAAAATGTGAATGTCAATGAGTTTAGCAACAAATAATCTTTATGAAATCATTGCCATTTGCATTCTGATAAGAACATACAATACATTTTGAGGCTTGATTCAGACAAGTAGAAATGGTATGAGATACAGTATACACAATACCAATAAAAATATTTGAAGGCAGTGGAGTCAAACATGAACATTTTATATTTTGACCTTGTTTTCAGTTTAAAGGGAACTCTAAGAGCTCTGCTGTTCTCCATCAGTTCAGATAGAAAGATGGATTTATTCTCAGTTGAAATGAACGCTTGTTTTAATTATTTTAAAAAATTGTCCAGACAATCATAATTTTCAAGCTAGCAGAGAAAGCTGAACTGTGACAAGGAAAATAATGTTTAATTCAGTTGTTCTATCATATGTCAGTGTGTGTGCTTTGTTGTCATGGGGCAGAAGGGAGAACGGAATAATAGTGATGATCAAACATGGGAACTGCTGATCTAAACCCAGATTAAAACATCTCATTGAAATTGCAGGAGGGTAGACCTTTGACAAAAGTTAAATTCCCATGTGAGAATTTCACTTTGGAAGACGCACTGCACCAAATGAACGTGTTAACACATTTTTCCTGGTCGCTTGTTGTAGACCGAGGTCTTCTTTTGGTCTTCATTACTTATTAGTTTTGTGACCTGGGTCAAGTATTTGATCTCTGAAAACTTCATCTTCCTTTTTTGGCAATATCTGCTTTATGCTACTACAAAAATACACTTTCTTGAGTACTTACATACCAGGCACACAACACACATCAATTCCTTTAATTCTCATAACAGTCCTATGAGCACTGAAACAGGCAGAAGAGAAAATAAACAACATGTTCAAGAACACACAGCCAGTAGACAGCTAAATTGGATCAATCTTTATTTAAATGCTTTAGTATTCTTACTCTAGCAGACTCTCCATCAGAGCATAACATAAAATAATCACTCCTCAAATGTTAACTATTCTCTCTTTGTTCTCTTCCACAAACTTCTACTGTTATTAGGGTGGAATTCTCAACAAGATTTTCTCAGTAAAAGCGAGAAAAGAACAATATTTCCCAGGGGGATTCCGTGGGCTTCCTTCCAAAATAAGCAATGTGAAGGTAGTGGTTGGAGGAGTAGTCACATACTCCAAGTATCCTAGAGTGGTGCACTGGGGCAGGTTGGTGAGTGAAAAAATCTTTAGCCATGGTAAGAAATGACAGGAGAGGAGAACGAAGTGAAGGGGCAAAGAGAAAAGCAATGAAAAGATGACATGGAGAATTTGGGATGGGGAGAGATAATTAAGGATAGAAGAAGGTTTTAGCAGGAGTCTTGAATTTAAAACTCTGGAGGAAGGGAGCAGTGTCTAAGGAGAAATTCTAAGAAGCTTTTCTTTATGAAGAACAGTGTAAAACCCCTACCTCCTTTTCCTTTAAGGAAACTCAATACAAAATCTGCCTTTTAGTTAGAGAGTGTGAATTTTTTTTTGAAGGAAATGTTATGCTGACACTGGGCCAGGCTTTTTAATGCAATCTTCATGCTTCAGGAGTGGGTCACCGGATAACATAACCATTATTTGCAATACCCCAAAAGGTGTAATCCTGAAAGAACCATGGAGTAGTAGAAGAGCATTGAGTGGGAATAGCAGGGGTCAACTCCCGTGACTTAATTGCTATAGCTAAGTATGTACTGTTTTGTAAATGGACATAGTAATACCTGCCTCAAAGAGATGGGAAACTCAGGTGACAGTGCTTCATGAACTAAAACTGCTCCCTGAATGTAAATTACGATTATTATGCAGCACCTAGATTTGCTAGTTCCAAGGCAGTTCTATGATGGGCAAGGACCATCTTACTTAGAGATACATTTAGATTTTCCTGTTTCTTTCAACTTAGTGGCTTTCTGTAAATTGCCAGGTGTTACATGCTTCTGTCTTATATGATGTTTATAGAGGCAGGGGTTGTGAGGAATTATACTTTAGGGATACAATCTGATGATAAGTGAGATGGTAAATGACCATGTTTTCTGAAACAACATTAAACACACATGGTCATACAGTAGGACAGAATATTTGAAATGAGATGTAACTGGAAAAATCTAGGATCTGTGGTCACCCGAACTATAAAATGACATTGCCGGAAAAAAACTCTATAACCTCTCCATTTTCAAGGTCTTTGCTAGAGGGCAAACTTCCAAGTTTATGAAGGAGTGCACTACAAGGCTTTCAATTTTCCCTTTTCACCCAGGGAGACAAATAATTAGTGCTTTCCTAGGCCTAAAGTGGAGCCCAGAGCCCAGAAATTCTATCAGTGCTTGCTTTTGAGAAAAAGACATGGTTGTGCAATGCATCACTAAGGATTATAACAGATTAGCAACTAAATTTGAGTTAATTAAAATAATCAACTATAATAAGAAGAGAGTTTCCAGAAAATTACCATATAGATCAAATTGCTGTCTCAACAACTTGAAAAATACAGAACAAATTTTGGAGGCCGAATGCCAAATATCTGAAGAGGCTCATTAAACTTTACTGAAAAAATGTGGTTCTGTTTAATTGATTTTGTTAATAGTGATCATAAAAATAGTTAAACATTTTTTAGTTGGTGGGGGGGCAGTTTAAGCTTAAAAGTCTAAATAATTATGAAAACTTAAAATGTAAAATAGATTGAATATCAAAAGAAGTGTTTTTAAAAATGGAAGTGTTTGACAATAAATAAAACTATTAAAGTGCATGCAATGCTTGAATACTGACCTACATTTTGAAATAAGCAATATTTTGGAAAATAGATTCTCTTGAATTAAGGAGACCACAAATCTTACCATTAATTTATTAGGAGAAAACCTATAAAATGCATCTTAGTGCAGTTGTATACTGCAGTTGTATACATCTTGTGTAGTTGTATACATCACCTGAGAAACTCCTCCTAACTTATAATAGTGAGTTCCTTCTTGGCAAGATACAGTGTTTATTATATGAGGCTTTTAGGGTGTTCAGTTGAATAAGAAGTAGTTTTGGTGAAATAGATTACATGGTCTAGCATTCAAAATTGTTATAAAATATACTGGATGGCACAAATTAGCCAAATTTAAATTTTTGACATTGGTGTGAAATTTATAAATCTATATTTCACTTGTTATATTTATTTATACCCACCTAGTTCTCAAAAGGATTTATGATGACTGTTTCCTTTACAGATTGAACATGTTCTGAACATTATTGTGTGTTCTCTCCTATTTCATTTTTGTGACTCTGATTCTCTTGTTCAATAAAAATATATATAGGAAAGTCTGATTGAGGAAAGCTGTCTAGGAAGGAAAGGCAAAATCCAGACTTGGAAGATCACCTCTGCCAAAAGTCATAAGCAAACTTTTCCTTTGCCCCAGTGGCACTGAGTGCACTCATAACCCATAAAGTGAAGATATCCATCACTCAGCTAGTCAGTACCTACACCAGTGGGAGGATAAGAGCCAGTGATTGCTATGCTGGCTGCTGAGCTCTGACAATAAACTCATAACTATAATGGGAGTTAGGTGCCCAAAGGAGAAAAAGACAAATACAGGCCCAGGGCTCCTTAGTAAGTTATTTCAGAAACAGGATGAAGAGTGATACAGAAATTAGAACCCAATATCATGAACAGATAAACAGTCAATTCTCATTCCTTCCAAGTTGTCTAGGTGATTTGCAGAAGACTGGGGAATTACTTGATTCCCCTTTACTTTCAGAAATAGATGAAGTAATTAAAAATGTTCCCCAAGAGAAAGTTCTTGGCCCTGGCGGAGCTACAGGAGATTTCTATAAAACCTTTGGCTTAGCTGTCTCTGTACAGTTACTTGATGAGCTCAATCACTTGAGGGACTCAGGTGGATTCATCCCTGCCAGCCCCTACATCCAGACTATCTTAATTGCTGAAAAGGATAAAGATATAGCAAACTGTACCATATCTAGGTTCAGATCTCTTGTTAAAGTGGATATCAACTTTTGGAATGTATCCTGACAATTCTGATCATATTTGGAATCAGAAGCACTGTAAACAGGCCATTTTTTGGAGATGGGTCATTGTTTTTATAAGTTTTTTTTAAAAAAACCTGGACTCCAGTTCTGTTAGACTCACAAGGCACTTGCAGTCTCATCTCTTGGTTTTCTTTAATAAAGGAAAGTCTCTATTTTTTGGCAGAGCAGTGAGTATCAGGGATGTACTATGAGCTCAGTAATCCAAGATCGTTATTATTTAATTATATCTCTTTGATTGTATTCTAAAGAAACAAGATAACAATATTTCTCTATTCCTCAATGTTCTTAGTGTAAATCTAAATTTATTCATTCCTCAGTGTCCCCAAGGTTAAAGGGGTAGGCTGCTTTTACCTTATAACACTACCCTGTTGCTTGACAAAAGAAAAAATGGGGGGAGGAGTATTATTAAGAAACATCTCACCGAGGAAAAATCATTCTTAAAAGTGAAACAGAAGTTCACTCATGATTTGGCTCTCTGTCTATTATAGGTGATTAGGAATGCTTGCAATTTTTGAACATTGATTTTGTATCCTGAAACTTTGCTGAAGTTACTTACCAGCTTAAGGAGATTTTGGGCTGAGACGATGGGGTTTTCTAAATATACAATCATGTCATCTGCAAACAGACACAATTTGACTTCCTCTCTTCCTATTTGAATGCCCTTTATTTCTTTCTCTTGCCTGATTGCCCTGGCCAGAACTTCCAATAGTATGTTGAATTGGAGTGGTGAGAGAGGGCATCCTTATCTTTTGCCAGTTTTCAAAAGGAATGCTTCCAGCTTTTGCCCATTCAGTATGATATTGGCTGTGGGTTTGTCATAAATAGCTCTCATTATTTCGAGATATGTTCCATCAATACCTAGTTTATTGAGAGTTTTTAGCATGAAGGGGTGTTGAATTTTATCAAAGGCCTTTTCTGCATCTATTGAGATAATCATGTGATTTTTGCCATTGGTTCTGTTTATGTGGTGGATTGCCTTTATTGATTTGCATATGTTGAACCAGCCTTGATCCCAGGGATGAAGCCAACTTGATCATGGTGGATGAGGTTTTTGATGTGCTGCTGGATTCGGTTTGCCGGTATTTTATTGCAGATTTTTGCATCAATGTTCATCAGGGATATTGGGCTGAAATCTTCTTTTTTTCATTGTGTCTTTGTCAGGTTTTGGTATCAGGATGATGCTGGCCTCATAAAATGAGTTAGGGAGGATTGCCTCTTTTTCTTTTGTTTGGAATTGCTACAAAGAGAATAAAACACCTAGGAATGCAATTTACAAGGGATGTGAAGGACCTCTTCAAGGATAGCTACAAATCACTGCTCAAGGAAATAAGAGAGGACACAAACAAATGGAAAAACATCCCATGTTCATGGAGAGGAAGAATCAATATCATGAAAATGACCATAATGCCCAAAGTAATTTAGATTCAATGCTATTCCCATCAAGCTATCATTGACTTTCTTCACAAGATTAGAAAAAACTACTTAAATTTCATATGAAACCAAAAAAGAGCCCATATAGCCAAGACAATCCTAAGCAAAAAGAACAAAGTTGGAGGTATCACTCTACCTGACTTCAAACTATATTAGAAGGCTACAGTAACCAAAACAGCATGGTACAGGTACCAAAACAGATATATAGACCAATGGAACAGACCGGAGTCCTCAGAAATAATGCCACACATCTACAACCATCTGATCTTTGACAAATCAAACAAAAACATGCAATGGGGAAAGGATTCCCTATTTAATCAATGGTGTTCAGAAAACTGGCTAGCCATATTCAGAAAACTGAAATGGGACCCCTTCCTTACACCTTATATAAAAATTAACTCAAGATGGATTAAAGACTTAAATGTAAGGCCTAAAACCATAAAAACCCTAGAACAAAACCTAGCCAATATCATTCAGGTCGTAGGCATGGGCAAAGACTTCATGACTAAAACACCAAAAGCAATGGCAACAAAAGCCAAAATTGACAAATGGGATCTAATTGAACTAAAGAGCTTCTGCACAGCAAAGGAAACTATCATCAGAGTGAATAGGCAACCTACAGAATGGGAGAAAATTTTTGCAATCTGTCCATCTGACAAAGGGCTAATATCCAGAATCTACAAAGAACTTAAACAAATTTACAAGAATAAAACAAACAACCCCATCAAAAAGTGGGCAAAGGATATGAACAGACACTTCAAAAGAAGACATTTATGCTGCCAACAAACATATGAAAAAAAGCTAATCATCACTGATCATTAGAGAAATGCAAATCAAAACCACAGTGTTATACCATCTCATGCCAGTTACAATGGCAATCATTAAAAAGTCAGGAAACAACAGATGTTGGAGAGGATGTGGAGAAATAGGAATGGTTTTACACTGTTGGTGGGAGTGTAAATTAGTTCAACCATTGTAGAAGACAATGTGGTGATTCCTCAAGGATCTAGAACTGGAAATAACATTTGACCCAACAATTCCCTTACTAGTTATATAGCCAAAGGATTATAAATTATTCTACTATAAAGACACATGTACACATATATTTATTGCAGCACTATTCACAATAGCAAAGACCTGGAACCAACCCAAATGCCCATCAATGATAGACTGGATAAAGAAAATGTGGCACATATACACCATGGAATATTATGCAGCCATAAAAAAAGGATGAGTTCATGTCCTTTGCAGGAACATGGATGAAGCCAGAAGCCATATCCGCACCAAACTAACACAGGAACAGAAAATCAAACATGTTCTCACTTGTAAGTGGGAGATGAAAAATGAGAACACATGAATACAGGGAAGGGAACATCACACACCGGGGCCAGTTGGGGTGGAGGAGTAGGGGAGGGATGGCATTAGGACAAACACCTAATATAGATGACAGGTTAATGGGTGCAGCAAGCCACCATGGCACATGTATACCTATGTAACAAACCTGCACGTTCTGCACCTGTATCCCAGAACTTAAAGTAAAAGAAAAAAAGAAAAAGAAAAAGAAAAAAAAAGTGACATAGAAACTCAAGATAATGTTCTGGGTAGTGAATTCCAAAATATATGTTTGCCAACACTATCCTGATGACAGAGGCAAAAACTTTTTACATGAAATTTCTGTTTATTTGCATTTTTTTCTCAACATGATGCTCTGGCCAAGATACTCTCTAAATTCTTGCTTTACTTGAGAGGAGTCTTTAGGGGCCTGTCATGCTTGCAGGTCTCTTCTTAGGGACATTGTCCCATCTTCCCCTATGGAAGCTATGCTAAGCCATTTCTTATACATGCACTGTCATCTTTTACACCAGTGACACCACCATTTTATAAAGCAGTCTGGCATAAAAGGTTTTCCCAGAAAGAGTAGGGAATTTGAATGCAAGAAATTCAGAGAGAAAGTAAGATAGTTGTAGAAGAAACATAAGGCATAAGGAGAAGGCCAAGCAGAAGAATAGCTGAGTCAAATTAACAGCAGACACTTGAGACCATTAAGCTCTAGCTGCTGATGGCATGATAAAATAACTAAGTTCCTAGTTATGGTGAATTCTCAGTGGTGCTCCAGTTCACAAAATATGTCTAAGTTTGTATGGGAACTGTTGATGCTACAGTTTCTGTTCTTTTTTTTTTTTTTTTTTTAATTCAACTTTTATTTTAGATACAGGGGATCCATGTGTAGATTTGTTACTTTTAAAGGTCTATGTAGCTGTCCTAAGATCTTAAGAGGTCTGGTCGTTCACGAAGTTACTCACTCAACAAATAATTATTGGGCATCTATTCCATTCCAGACACTTTGCTAGGAGATCATGGAACAACAAAGAAAAAAGTATACATTGCTCCTCCCTCGTGGAGCTTATAGTCTAGCAAGTTTCAACAAGAACCATTACTAACTAATAGATTAGGATGGTGCTATGAAGAAAAACAACAGGGGTTATGAGGCTTTTTAAAAGGGTACTCTAGTGTAGTCATGGGTGAAAGAGCTTCCTGAGATTGAATTCTTGCTTCTCTCATTTCCATGAGATCCTCAGAATAAGCCCTTGATTACCTGAGTGCTGATAAATAAAACAAACCCATTACCTTTCTGAATAAAATCATCAGTAAATATAAAAAAGTACAAATTGGCACTTGGTAGCCATATCTCTATCTTCTGAGAATATCCAATCTGGAAACCTGTGAGAAATCTTTCTACCAGGTATCTGCTGACATGGCTCTTCAAAGTCAGTATAGGCTTATCATAAATAAAATAATTATTTTGTCCTTAAAAAGTACTTCAACTCTTCTTTTCTTTTTTTTTTTTCTTTTTTTTTTTTTTTTGAGGTAGAGTCTCACTCTGTTGCTCAGGCTGGAGTGTAATGAGGCGATCTTGGCTCACTGCAAGCTCCGTCTCCCGGGTTCAAACCATTCTCCTGCCTCAGCCTCCCGAGTAGCTGGGACTACAGGTGCCCGCCACCATGCCCAATTACAGGTGTGAGCCACGGTGCCTGGTCTCACTCTTATTTTCTTCAATGTATCACTAACATTACCAATCCATAGTAATTCCGTAGTTTAACATACACATTCTAAAAACTGTTTTCTCACTCTTACTAGGTGGATTCTGCCTCAAGAATGAACCAGCCTGGTTAATTGTGGTCCATCCCCTCTTTAAAAAAAAAAGAAAGAAATAGGATTTTTCTCTGTTGCTTTGGCTGGCTGGCTGGAGAGCAGTTGGACAATCATGGCTCACTGCAGCCTCCACCTGCTGATCCTTCTGTTTCAACCTCTGGAAAAGCTGAGATTACAGGCATGCACTACCATGCCCAGGCTAATGCCCCTTTTTCCTTTTTATGAATAAAGTTTTATCCAAACACTGCCACATCCATTTGTTTATATATTTTCTACAGTTCCTTTCACAATCCACCAGCAGAGTTGAGTTGTTGAGACAGCAGCCATGTGGTCCACAAAAAATATTTACTATCTTGCTCTTTACAGAAAAGTTCCTGGACCTGCAGTCCAAACACTTCATCTTTTGCTCTAATTATTAAAATAGCTCCATGCTTTTCTTCCTGCCAGCATCTTTCCTCACTACAGTCTGTTTCTTACACTAATGTTTCTAAAACACTAATATGATTGCCATTCACCTTCTTCCAGTTCAACGTGAACATACTTTTAAGACAGGAAAATCAACCAAATGAACATAAGGGCCTTCACAGTAAGCCTCAGAAAGTCTATCCAGTCTTATCCTCAGCAGCTTCCCACCCACCATGCTCCAGCCTCATTGGATGCTTGCTCCTCCTTTATGACCCTTTGCACACACTGTTCATATTCCCCTAAATGACCTCCCCTCTCTCCAGCTCCACCCAGCTCTTGAATTTTTACCAGCAAAATTTGTATTCTTTTTTAAACATCAGCTCAGCTGGCATTTCTCATGAAACTTTTTACATCTGTCCTCTAGGCTCCCTTCTTAGTATCCTCTTGTTTCTTGGCCTCTTATGAAGCTAAGTGCCCATACCCACTATAGCACTTACCACATGCTCATGTTATTTATCTGTTTATGTGCTGTCTGCCTGCATGGATTTTTGTCTCACTTAGTTTTAGATTGAGAGCATTTAGTGCAGTGCTTGGCACCTCTCAGGCATAAAGTAAATGCTAATTTTCACTCAAGCATGTTGCTGATTATACATTTCTATAGTGTTAAGATTTACATTCTTCTTACAATTGTGATATGGAAGAGTCTATTTATCTTTTCTATTAGTCAGTTACTAATATATATAATACCTATCTTCAAGAAGTTATTGATCTCTTTGAAAAAATGAAACAGATCTACATGGAAACAAAATAAGGTAAGAGAGAACTCCAATAAGAAGGAGAGGACATTTAGAGGTACATTTACATCCATTGAGGACTGGGTCAGGACAAAATGGCAGAAGAGAGAAGACTGAATTTTAAACATCTTCAATGACAGATAGCACTGGAAAGTGATATGGTTTGGCTGTGTCCTCACCCAAATCTCACCAGGTGCAGATAATTGAATCATAGAGGTGGTTTCTCCCATACTATTTTTGTGATAGTGAATAAATCTCACAAGATCTGATGGTTTTATACATGGGAGTTCCCCTGCACAAGCCCTCTTGTCTGCCACCATGTAAGACATGACTTTGCTCCTCATTCACCTTCTGTGATGATTATGAGGCCTCCCCAGCCATGTGGAACTGTGAGTCAATTAAACTTCTTTTCTTTATAAATTACCCAGTCTCACATATGTCTTTCTTAGCAGCATGAGAACAGACTAATACAGCAAGCATTCAGCTAAGAAAATGCTTCATCATCCATTCATTCATTTGTTCATGTATTCATTCATTTGTATATTTGTTCATTTGCTTCTCTGTCTTCACTGTCGCCTCCTTGAGGATCCTCTTTCTTTCCATCCTGCAAAAGTATCTTATTCTTTCTTGCCCCTGGACCTTTGCACATGCTTTTACTTCAGCCTAAAATGCAATCTTAATCCTTTTTCTTTATCTGGCTTACGTTATGTCAAGACTTTCCACTTAGGGTCTCCCGACCCCAAGATTTGGTTCAATGTACGTTGCCCTTTATATAGGGAGATACAGACAAGTAAGTACTTGTTTATTTCATTGTAATCTCTGCAAACTGTAAGATGTTTGCAGACATCTTTATATAGGGAGATACAGACATACAAATACTTGTTTATTCCATTGTAATCTCTGCAAACTGTAAGATGTGGTCAGGATTATGGCTTTCTTGTTCACCTATTAACTGGCACATAGTATGTTCATTTGGTCCTTTGCATTTTCATTCATTTGAAAGATGCTTCTTGGGTACTCTCTATAGACCAAGGTACTAGAGTTAATATAGGTAAAACTTTAGGCAGAAACTGAGAGGACCTGAAGATGAATAAAAGCAGATGGGAAAATTTTGTTCACTAGATAAGCCGTGTGCATGACAGCAATATGTCTCTTTAAACCAAAAAGAAATATATCTGGCAGGCACAAAACCTTATTTATCTTTATAGCCTCTATGGTGGAATGGAATAGTAAGAGCCACTGCTGGTAAGTGGAGAGTGAATGAATGAACTAATAAATGAGGCTAGGTTCTCAACCTTCAGAATTCCTGCCTCCAATGTGGTATTCAGAGCCTGGCCTTTTATAGTTACTCTGGAACAGCTGACACCTAGTAGAATTCTATCTCTTTATTTGAGATTTTAACATTTATTTATGGTCTGAGATGTTTAGTCAAGGGGATGGGGAGAGGCTATTGCTACCCTGTTCTGTGTACCAAGTGGTCAAATGTTCTTAACTCTGTTTTCAAAAGTTTTGCTGTCTTGTTTTGAAACTGGAATTAAAAAGATGGCACACAAATGTCAGTGGGAAAATGAACAAGCTAAGAAAAATAGTAAAAGCCTACTGATATCAACAAAATTATTAAAAATTCTGACTCCTGAAAATTTATGCTTATGGCCATACCACCTGGGGTTAAGGCTTGAGGGATTTCAGTGAGCTACTGAAAAGTAGCTGGCCTTATAAATAGTACTTGGTTTTATAAGTGTTTGAGAAAATTTTCCAAGGAAAAGCATGAAGTGCTAGAGGAATGTCTTGCTCAAAGAATCTTTCCTTAGAAATGTGGACTTAAAGAGACTGTCTTTCAGTCTCCTGAGCAAATGTTGTGGTTTATATGTTCCAAAACATCTTCCAAGTTTTGGAAGATGATGGTACACTGAACAAACCTGAAATGCACCTGTGCTGATATGCAGTCCAATTTCATTCATCTCTGTGATACTACAGAACCACCAAAATAGCAACTCAAGACCTTCTTACCTCAAATAAATGGGACAAGTAGTTAAATGTTAAGAACAAAAATGTTGGTAAAAGTAAAATTATTTACCCTAATATTCCCACACTAAGACAGTACACTATAACTTCAAGCTATATAAATTATATATACCTCATTAACAAAGAATCATAATCATTGTGAAATGAAGTACAGGAGGAGCAGTGGTTAATCTATGGAATGTTATTATAAGTATATAGATAAACAGATCTGGAGTGTAAACTCCTACAGATGCCCAGGATTGGAACCACTTTTTTGTACACAGATATCTTTTTTTGTCGTTGAGTCTTTGGTTTGGCAAAAAGTTATTGAATGGTCTTTTATCAATGTCACTGGGGCTCTAATAACTTTTTAAGGATGAGCTGCTTCTGTGCCGCGGATCTTATTTCCTTGTGTTTCAACTCAACAGTGAGTGTTCGACTAATGACTATTCTGCATAGTGAATGGAAAGTGTTTCTTTCAGAAGAACTTATTTTTCTTTCAAACCTGTGAGGATATTATGTGCCAGATGGTTAATTCCCAAGTGTGTGTATCCACACACTTCATGATTGAAAATATCCTTCAGACATTTTTCCTGTGGTGAAAGAATGGCTATAATTTTAATTTACATTTGTATGAAGTACACATTTGCTGTTTTCTACTGATACCTGAAAAAATAAATTTTCATTATAATGTATGAAATATATGCCACTTTAGTTATATATTCTTCTGGTGTTTGGGACTTAAATACTTGACAGAAATATAAGTTTCGGTCAACTTTTAATATTACATTTTAATTATCACTCACATTTAAGTTAGAGAGTAAGGACATAGCTTTCAATGTGTGTGTGGAAGGAGCAATTGTTAGCAGTATTCAAATGAATCATTCTTGTGTCTGTGTCTCAACAAGATGTATATTTTTAACTAAAGAAACTTCTTTACTTTGTAATGCCCAATTAATAGGCTAATAATTTATAGCCAGTTAAGAGGAAGGAAGTTCTTATAAAGCAGCAGTGCTAAAATGTCCAAAGATTGGCATAGACAGAAAATTACATTTGAATCTGCTTTGACAAAAGACCAAAATGAAAACCATCACAATTTAAAATATTTTCAAGTAGTTGAGTAATGATAGTTTATACATAGAGCTAAGTTTATATAATAGTGTATGTTTTAGGGATCCCAGGCTATAAAGTATGATCATAAAAACCTAAGAAACCCATAAAACAAATTACACCAACACGCAACACATTTAGATTTTTCTTAAAACAAAACAAAACAAACATAAGCGGCCAGGCAAGGTGGCTCACGCCTGTAATCCCAGCACTTTGGGAGGCCGAGGCGGGCAGATCACGAGGTCAGGAGATTGAGACCATCCTGGCTAACATGGTGAAACCCCACCTCTACTAAAAATAGAAAAAATTAGCTGGGTGTGGTGGCCGGAGCATTCAGTCCCAGCTACTCGGGAGCCTGAGGCAGGAGAATGGTGGGAACCCGGAAGGCAGAGCTTGCAGTGAGCCGAGATTGTGCCACTGCGCTCCAGCCTGGGTGACAGAGCAAGATGCTGTCTCAAAAAAAAAAAAAAAAAAAAACCATAAGCAACAAAGATGTTTTTGGTATTTTTTTTACAGTACCCTATAAATGACAATAATTTGTATACACACCAAAATTACATAGCCTATTAGCCACCTGTAGTTCATGCCTGCCGTGAACTACAGCTGAGTAATGTACTCAAAAGTTGCATGTCTTCAAGGTCAGAGATAGCTTATCTCTAGCTTCCAGGATGACTTCAAGTTTTACATCCAGACTCAACTCGTGATAACCTAGACTGACATCACTCTTCTTTTGTAAGATAAGAATCATATGTCATCTTCTCATGTACTGGGGACTAGGTAGGCAAATACAGCTAACTTCATTCAGGGCACCCCTGACCAAGCAATCTGTCTGTAGGGATGCTTGTGGGAGGGTTTCAGGTAACCAAGAAATGGGTATGGTAAACTGAGGCAATTGCTGAGGAGGGACAAACAGATCAAATAAATCTTGAGTATTTAAACAAGTATGCAATGTCAAGTTCCCACATCATTTTGCATATGTAGAGCAGGACTTACTGAAAATGATTTAAAATATTATAGCCAGTGTCTTACATATCAGGCAGTAAAAGATAATAAAGGAATAATTTGAGACAAAGTCTGAGTGGGAAAATAAATAAAATGTATTAAGGAAACAGAAAATAGACTAATGAAGAAATTAAGTGATTCTTCTAAGTATTTTAACATACACACATTAAGGGGTGTACTAAGATAATTAAATAAGATAAAGTAAAATCAAATAATGTTTAGACTAACGCATAAGAAAAACACTTAAAGCTAGAGAGCTTTAAATTTGTAAAATGTCATTCAGAGCAAAATGAATTAAACTAGGTTTTTGGTATCCATTTAATGTTGGACTTTTAAAAAATGATTGGTTAATAACAGGCTGAGGAGATAAAACTGGAAGCTCTGCAGTCTTTTGACTCACCTATATCTCTCATATCATGTAAGAATCAATTTGAGTATCTGCAAAGAGAACATATTATGATATCAATGCTTTTTTCGTATTTTTACTTTGCATTTAAAACCAAAATCAGATTATGGATATATCACATTAAAGAATCTATTTCCCACTGGAGTCAGGCTATTTCACTCTAATTTTTTCAACTACTTTATTCCTCCTGTATTACATTTTACTTTTTCTTCATCTTCATCTTCTTCTTCTTCTTCTTTTTTTTTTTCTATCTGTACATTTCTTTGCTTCATCCAGTTTAATTTACTCTGCTAACATTTGGAAAGAATATTATAACTCAATTTTCATGTAATGGTTTATAACCTCCTGATTATGTGATCTTTTTAAAGGTTGTTATATTGACAAGTAAATTATACTTACTTTAGCCAACTGTATGTACTTATGTCACTTTAAATTTAACTTATCACTAGTTGTCAAAATCTCCCCTGTGGCCTTTTTAATGTTCCAATGTATTTGGCAGTATATTTTTTTATTGACATTTCAATTTTGTTTTTCCGTGTGCTAAAGTTACAAAAATTCAAATGACTAAAAGTTAAACCCGAGCCAACCCAGACTAAAGTTAAGTTTTAGGAGTATTTGGGAATGCATTGTTTTTGCTGAATGCTTAAGCTTCTGAATCCACTAGGACTCACAATGTATTCAGTCGAGATCTGGATGCTGAACTCTGGTGGTAAGGCAGAAGAAAAGTGACAAGAGATCATCAGCAAACAAATCCAAGATTAAGATTTCCTTACTAGCTTTATGTTTTCTTGTTTGTTTTGTTGTCAGTAAAAGAAAACTCACCTCATTTAAATATTTTGGCTTGTGAATACTTAACATTCTCCTTCAGTGCATTAATTACTATGTTGCCTAATTATTTGTTTTGTTTCTTATTCCATGATCAATTTATCCCAGATACTATAAATTACTTTTCACAGCCTTGTCTAGTGTGATTTCTGCTATCTTCTCCTACACCTAGTACCAGGCATGGTGCCTCCTAGAGACTCAATATGTTTAATGTCCTACATTGCTATGTCTCTTACATGACTAACTCACACATAAACATTACCATAAGTAGAAACATAGATGGCAGACTACAGATTATGATTTGTGTGTTTTTCACTTAATTTCAGAAAACAAAAGCAAAGATCCTTTTGATTTGATACTTCTATTGGCTAACTATAGAGCAAGCTTCTTGGAGCAGCACAGCCCAGTACAGTAGCCACTAGACAAATGTAGCTATTTAAATTTAAACTGAATGAAAATTAAATGAAATTTAAAATTCAGCTCTTCTACCACACTAGCCAAATTTCAAATGCTTAATAGCTACACGTGGCTATTGGCTACCATATTGGACAGTGCACATTCCAGAACATTTCCATCATTTCAGAAACTTCTTTTGGGCAATGCTATCTTAGAATGTTATTTTAGAAGAATACCTCAAGTGGCTAATACAAATAATAATAATAATACAATTTTTTTCTTTCGTGATTTCATATTGCTTTAGGAAATGTCAGCTAACTCAGATCTACATATAGGCAGTACCATCCTCAGTGCTAAGTAAATCAAAATAGCATTAAATTGACTACCACCAAAATCACAGAGTGAGATTAAAATGCCAGGAGCTGTTTTTGTTAAATGACTTTGTAATGGTTCTCCTGGTTTTTTGTTCTGGCAGTCTCTATTAAGCACCAATGTCTTTAGATATCGGTTTGACCTATATCTGTAAGAGATTGCTGTTGGACAATGAAGAACTTCATACATATAACATGTTTTCCAGATATTCTGTTCTCAAACACAGAAAAAAACCCTTAGGAGTATTGGGAATAGATCTTTCATTCTCCTTATCCCACGTCTCTTAACTTCTGCAGCCAAGTGTTCAAAAGGAAGTGTCCTGGTATCTGTGTCTTTGCCTGAGGAGACATTGATTTCCCAGTTTAGATTCATATCAGAAAGTTATGCTTCCTGCCAAAAGGATATTTAAAAACTCCACCCTCCCTGCTTCACGAAGAGAGAAAACAGATCACCCAGAACCCAGACAGTAGATAACAAACAGATCACTCTAATTAGAAAAAAAGAGGCAGCATACAACAAACAGAGCCCAACTACCTCTGGGCAGTAAGAAGAGTGAGACTTTAAGAGGCCCCTCGTTCATGCCCTTAAAATAACCTTTTAATAAGTTATGCAGAAACATAAGATTAAGGGCCTCCATAGGAAAAAGTGACTTTCAATTACAGACCAGCAAAAGCCTGGAAAAGTGTGAGATATTAAAAAGAACATCCAGAAGGAACCAGAACATAACCTGTTCGTTTTGCCAGATGAGCTGAAGAGTTTTCACAAAGTCTTGGTAAGGAGGAACTGGAAGTTGGTATCAGAATCTCACTGTTTTGTTGTTTATACTTGTGTTACTATTTCTAAAATGTTCTGCAGAACTGTTAACTACTACAGGGGGAAGTTTCCGCAGTTAATAATGTTAGGAAATATTGGATTAAATAAGATTAAATAAGTTTCAAAAATAATTATAAACTTATCAAGATTTACTATGCTAATGTGTGTGTGTGTTGCAATTCTCTACAAAGCTGTGGAAGGGATAAAATATTTCTTAAGCTTCTGTAATAAGTGTTTGGAAATTTGGATAAAGCCCCAAGACAGAAAAAAATTGGTGTTAAGTTGTTTCATATTATCGAGAGTAGTGACTAAACACATCGCCACAGGACTTAAGGGTTAACAACAAGATGATCATGATAATAATGTGACCATTTAATGAATGAAAACTTACAAAATTCTTATAACAGTGCCTTTTGCATATTAAGTGCTCAAAACATAATTGCTATTATTATTTTGGGGTCTGATGGGGCTGTAGGAATAAAAGACAGACTGAGACACCCTTGGCCAAGCAGAAGTAAGGATGCTGCATAAACCCAAATGACATGAAGTCAAAGGTCACAGAGGGGCCTCACAGACTACAGGTGCCCACCACCACACCCAGCTAATTTTTACCACACTTTCTTTAACCCATTCACTGTTGATGGGCACGTAGTTTGATTCCATTTTTGGTTTGTGAATAGTACTGTGATGAACACACAAGTACGTGTGTCTTTTTGGTAGAACAATTAGTTTTCCTCTGGGTAATCCTAAGCAAATTAATAAAGGAACAGAAAATCAAATACTGCATGTTCTCACTTATATGTGGGAGCTAGTCATTAGGTACATATGGACATAAAGATGGGAACAATAGACATGGGGACTACTAGAGAAAGAAGGGAAAGAGGAGGGTGTGAGTTGAAAAACTACCTATTGGGTACTATGCTCATCACCTGGGTAACAGGATTGGTATTCCAAACAACATACCCATGTAACAAACCTATACACGTAACTTCTGAATCTAAAATAGAAGTTGAAGTTATACAAATCAAAAAAAAGTAAGTGAAGTGTAAGGGCCCTGAGGGAATTCAGCTCTGGAGTAAAGGAAGATTTTGGACCTCATGAGAAGGTTAAGAATTGGGCCCAGGAAACTTCATCTCCATGTTCCTCCTCTCCTAACTCCCCAAACATATTTTCCCTCCTGCTTTCAGTATTCTCTCCCACCTCCATGCTAAAACCTCTCCATCAGAGACCTTGGAATTGATGGTGGCCCAAATTAACTCTGAGGAAATAAAAATGAACTATAAACATGAAAGATTCCCAATTAACCTAAGACATTGAAATTAAAATAGTAAGATAACCTGAAAAGATTTTCAACACATGAGGAATCCATGGATCCATTTATTTGATATGTTCAGGATACTTTCAAAATGAGGACAAATTTCTTGGAATGAAAACATTACTGTAGCATTGATTCTGTGGGTAAGGCTCAATGCATACATAATTTGGGTTTTAGATTTCTCAATATACAGAAAATATAACATGGCACTAACAAGAATAATGGTATTTTGGGACTTAAAAGTCATATGAATATAGGGCAGTAAAAATGAGTGTTGCAGTTGCTTCCACCATCATCACTGGATAATCATTGAGTAAATAGTAAAGTCCTTCTCTGTATTTTCTGTAATATTCTTGACCTTTATAACAGTTATCTCTTGCTGCATAACAAACCAACCCAAGTCATGGTGTCTTAAAATGTCAACAAATTATTGCTTGTATTGATTGGGTAGTTCTTTTGCTGTAATTGCCTAGTTCATACATGAGCTACAGTTGAGACAGACAAGCTGGCTGGTTTTCTGTTTTTATATTGTCTGGAGAAAAAGAACAAATGCCCCTTAACTCAAGCTGTATCTTACTTCATCTACAGCCAATCAGCATCAAAGGCCCAAGAGACTATTAACCACAAGTTCCTGGTTTTGGGGCTAGGGACTTCACCGAGGCCCTGAATGCACAGCTAGGCTTAAGTTTCAACTCATAGTGATCTTTTTTTTCTCATTTTAATGCTAAAAATCATGCTCAGAGGTGGAAGTTTAAAATGTTAATGTTATATGAATTGTATGAAGAAGCATGTAAAGCCACTGTGCAAGTGCTGGAGAAATCCCTCCTATCCATGCCCCGATGAAATCGTTTTCTGTAGAATAGGTCCTATAAAATTAACATACATTCTACCTTCAGGACACAGCCCTCCCTTTACCTTTCATGGTGCTGCTTTTCCCTGCACACCAACTAAATAAAACTTTCTCTTTTTCTTTGCTGCTATGGCTGGTGATCTCTCTTGATTTCTATCCTGGGAGATTACAAGAACACCAATAACAGAGTCAGTGGGGGCAATCTGGCTAAATGGCTGGGATGGTTGTAATGGTTGGGACTCTCTCCACATTGCCTCACGTCCCTGGAGTCTTCACAGCATGGTAGTCCCAGGTTCCAAGGCAGAATGGGTAGAAGGTACAAGATCTTTTCAGGAGGAGGTTTGGAAGTCACTTCTACCACATTCCATTAATCAAAGAAGTCACAAACCCAGCCCAGATTCAAGAGGAGGGGAAATAGACTCTACTCAATGATGAGAGAGGTGGCAAAGCTAGAGTCACATGTTTAAGAAGAAAGGGACTTTGTGGTCATCTTTGCAAATAATCTACCACAATCCCTAAGTCATTACTAAGGAGTCAGAAAGGGACTCAGTGTAGTCATAAGCCTTTTTTTCTGAAGAATAATTTTGCCTCTATTTATCCTCAAAACTTGGAGCTTTAAATACTTGGACCTCCATGGATCCATTTACTTGATAATGTTGACTAGAATCTTTGCAATATTTATCTTGATATATAAGTGGTAGAACAGTATTATACATCTGTATCCAGGAGATAGATGAATTTCTGCAGAGACTGAGTTGGGTTTTTATTAATAAATTGACTATCAATTTTGTGATTTATGAACTTAAAAGGAATAGTTTCCATCTATCTTGTTTATGCAAAATATAATCTTTGCAATCAACAAAGAAGCCAGCATATTTTAATTCTAAAATTGTTCTAATTATTATCTAATTATGTCAACATTATTGGCATTGTGAGCTTGGAGACTGTAGTTCCATAGAGGAAAATACAGTTGATGTTTATATTTTAATTCCATTTATTGTTCGTGTTCCAAATGGACAAACAGGCAGTAAAATACTGACAAGTTCCTGTGCCTGTGTCTGCATTTCTTCAGAAGTCAGGACACTAAACAGAAAAATGTGTTGATAAATAGAAGACTTTATTAGTTTACATGACACTTCTGGATTTCTGTAGAAAAAAACAAACAAACCCATAAATCTGATCATGAAATCTACTACAGTAGTCTATCATTTAGAAGGTGTTTTGCTAATGTCTTAAAATTCTCCCTCTCTTCTTTTATTCTCTTGAGGATAAACAGGTAGAAATCAAGTTGTAGTGTGTATAATTATTAATTCCTGACTGAAAAAAAGATGGAGGGGAAGAGAAAGAATGAAAATGCCCTATTCATTCTGCATGTACTGACCCCATCTCTTATGCTGTTTACATTCTTCTTGCTTTCTGGAGACCATCAGGCCTGACTCCATTACTTAATATTGAGTCTTCAAAGTTTCCAACAAAACTAATTCAGTGAGTTAGACTTCCCCTCCTGGAAACATCTTTGACTATCTTGAAACTTTTTTTTTAATTTACAGCAGTATATAACTGAATGTACAATGTGATGAGAAGGATAATGATGGTAGTGTAATTGTTTTCACTCATCCACACAACAAATATTTATTGGGTATATCCCTTATTCCAGATGCTTTGCTAAGTATTGAGGATACAGAAAAAGAATATGTCCTGTTCATTTCTTCTAAAGAACCCTCTATATCAGGAGTCAGCAAGCATTTTCTGTAAAGGACTGTACTGTAAATATTTTACAATATTTACAATATTCTCCATTACAAGCACTCAACTTCATCTATATAGTACAAAAGCAGCCTTAGAAAATACATAAATACATAAATGAACTGATGCGACTGTCTCCCACAAAATTATATTTACAGAAACAGGTGGTGGACTGCATTTTGCCCCTGGGCTGTAGTTTGCTGACCCCTGTTTTATATAATTGAGGGATATATAATTTAAGAGTAGTAAAATGTTATAATTAATATGCTAGCAATAAGTATAGAGGCATGAAGGAGAAAATGCTAGCTCTCTAGGGTAAAATAGGATTAGGGAAAACTCAGTAATAAAGATGAGTAGGTTTCAGTGAAGTATACTGGGAAAAGACCAGACAGCCTAATGTTTCCGTTTGGGATGACTGGGCCACAGGATGTAACCACAGTGTTACTATGCCAATCATGGAATTCTCAAGGTCCAAGGAACCCTAAAGTTCCTCTAATCTAATTACTCATAAATTCAGTGATCCTTTTATAACATTCCAGAAAGAATTTGTGAAAATAAGGTAAAGATCAGTAGCACTGCATGCTTTGACTTTGTGTATATCAAATATTAATCAAAACAAAAACTTTTATAGCAAATAGTTAAATTGCCTATGTTAGTTCATTTATGTCAAGCAACCACCAGCACCATAACATTCCCACCAATCTCTCTTTTCACTCTCTACATGCTGCTGTGTACCCTGATCTCTCTTCATAGGCTTAGATTTACATGGTCATTCACTTCATAGGAGGGGAAAATCCAGATTTGTGGAGCCCAAGGCTTATACTTACGGGGCTTTCTTTATAAAAAGTAAAAGTATGAGTACAAATTTGTTAGCTTAGCTTTGGTAACCTTGGAAGGAACCTGTACAGTGAGGAGCCCAGAAGCTTAAAGTTTATCAGCTTTGTGGCAAATTTGCATCTGCCTAACACAGAGTGTGATGGTTAATATTAAGTGTCAACTTGATTGGATTGAAGGAAGCAAAGTATTGTTTCTGGCTGTGTCTGTGAAGGTGTTGCCAAAGATTAACATTTGAGTCAGTGGACTGGGAGAGACAGACCCACCCTCAATCTGGGTGGGCACCATCTAATCAGCTGCCAGCACAGCCAGAATAAAAGCAGGCAGAGGGACATGGAAGGACTAGACTGGCTAAGTCCTCTGACCTCCATCTTTCTCCCATGCTGGATGTTTCCTGCCCTCGAACATCAGACTCCAAGTTGTTCAGCTTTTGGACTCTTGGACCTACACCAGTGGTTTGCCAGCAGCTCTCAGGCCTTTGGCCACAGACTTAAGGCTGCACTGTTGTCTTCCCTACTTCTGAGGTTTTGGAACTCGGACTGACTTCCTTGCTTTTCAGCTTGCATATGGTCTATTGTGGGAACTCACCTTGTAATCATGTGAGTCAACACTCCTTAATAAACTCCCTTTCATGTATACATCTATGCTATTAGTCCTGTCCCTCTAGAGAATCCTGACTAATCAGATAGCAATCTAATTCTCCAAGTTGGATTGAACTGTACATATCTAAAAGGAAACCCATGCTCTTTCCCCTCAAAATTGGAGCGTATGTTTTCTATATAGCATCGCCTGGATTTGAAAAATCTACAAAACATTTTTCAAATCTAGGGGATGCTAAGAGTCAACCAACATGTCAATCTCTCACTTACACTGACATATCACCAACACCAAGTCCTATAGATTTTATCTCACAAATAGTTCAGGTATCTGTCCCCAGCATCTTCACCACTGCCACTTCAAGTCTCTTTATTCATTCCCCACTCCGGTTTTGCCACTTTCAACACATCCTTCTCATTGTCGCCAGAATAATCTTTCTAAAATGCAAATCGAATTAGATTACTCTTCTCCCTCAAACATTTCAGTAGCTCTCTGTGGTCTCATGAAAAACAATTAAGGGTGTACTAAGTCTTCCATGATCCATCTTTTCTGTGCGTCCTAATTCTATCTTTCTTCAAGGACTCACTAGAAGTATTTTTTTCTAGCCTCAAAATACAATGTTATTCCGTGCTTAAAATTTGTTCAGAATCTCTTCATTCCCATAGGAAGAAAAAAACCTATGAAAATTTCTTTGCATAGTGTTCAAGAACTTCCATGAGCTGGCCTCCACTGATTTGTTCACCCTCATCTCTCTGCAAGCCTCCAAACATATCATTTCTCTCAGGCTTCCATGACCCACACATGCTATTTATGCTTCCTGACATACTTTCTTACTCTTATCCACCTGGTTCATGAATGAATTCTTCAAGTCTTATCTCATTATTACTCCACATCCCCTAAGTTCTTTGAGGCAAATTAAGGTGTTCTACATTCTGCCTAGGTCTCCAGTAAAACTATTATTTCATAATACTTACTTTAAAATATCTCTCTTTTGTACAGTCTAGATATTAACTCCTTTAGGGGAAATCATAACTTTTAATTTTTAAATTCCTCCTTTCCCTGAACAACATTTCACACAGAGTAGCAAACAATACACATTCCTTAAATGAATGAATGAATGCATAGACTTGAATATATTTGAATGCATAGATTTTTAAATACAAAAAGCATACACGTATCAACCACTCATTACAGTACAAATTTCTATGCAACAAAAACATCTTGGTTTCTGTATGTTAAAATAATTTTTAAAAATCCTATTTCCATGCTTATTGTGGCATTATTCACAAGAGCCAAGATATGGAATCAGTATAAGTGTGCACTGATGGATAAATAAATAATATATGAATATATGCACCACACACACATACACACACACGCAGGAATATTATTCTGCCTTAAAAAAGAAGGAAATCCAATTTGTGATAACCTGGATAAAACTGAAGGGCATTATACTAAATGAAATAAGCCAGGTACAGAAAGACAAATAATGTATGATCTCAATTATGTGAACTCTATGAGTTGAATCGTAGAAGCAGAGAGTAGACTTGTGGTTGCCAGGGATCTAGGGGCTGGGGGAAATTGAAAGATAGTCAAAGTATACAAAGTTTCTCTTACACAGAATGAATTAAATTCTGGAGCTCTAATGAACAGCATGGTGGCTATAGTTAATATTACTATCCTGTATACCTGAAATTTGCTAAAAGGGCAGATCTTAAATGTTCTCCCCATAAAAGAAAAGGTTACCAGGCGAGGAGATAGATATGTTAATCAGTTTGATCATGGTAATCATTTCACTATGTATAGTTATATTAAAATAGTATATGGTTTAAATATATACGATTTTTATTTTTCAATTATACCTTGATAAACCTGGGTGTGCAGGGGCAGAGCTCCATGTCATTTCAGTGTGAGATTTGGCATATATACAGTCCCTCTAAGTAATTTACAATCTTCCATAATTTGTTCCAGAAGAAGCCTGTGTCATTTGAATGCTGAAGCCTTAATCAAGGACACTCCTTCATTATGTTAGTATTAGTTCAACAGTTAACAGTCTTTAAAATCAGTGCAACTGGAAAACATTTCACTATCCACCGACATGCATTTATTTTCTTTTCATTCTAAGAATGGAGAAGGAAAAAAGGGAAGGGTCCAAATACAACTGGCTTAATTAGTCAGGACTTGGGCAGACTTCCTTGTTGATCTTAGTTTCAAATGTTAAGGTATTTGGTCTGTCTTATTACTGGAGTAGCCATTGACCCTCCCCAGTCCTGTCTCATTGACTCATGAAGATCTGCATCTTCCAAAATAGATGTGTTTCTACTTTCTTTCTATTATTGTCTTCATCTTTTTACTATAGCCTCTCTTCTTAAAATAAAAATCTTCCCTCACTTTACAGTATAATGGGTGCATCCTTGGCATTTTATGTGACTGCTAGAATCAGCAGCTGACATTCTGGCTACCTACATTTCACCAGAATCAATGCAGTGGCACGGCAAGCTCATGAGAAGGAGGGGAGATAAAGGTCGCCCTTCTCAAAGTGGGATCCTCATCTGAGGCATTGGAAACACTTGCGTTGCTCATGGAACATTCAAATTCTTGGACACAGCTAAATCAATTCTTAATTTACCTACCAACCCACCAATTTTACCCACGAATTTTAGAAAAGATTCTTTTCTAAAACATTTTTTTTTACTTTTATTTTTATTTTTTACACTTTTAGGTTCAGGGGAATATGTGCAGGTTTGTTATTTAAATTGTGTGTCACAGTGGTTTTGTGTATAGATTATTTCATCACCCAGGTGATAACCACAGTACCCAATAGGTAGTTTTTTGATGCTCACCCTCCCTCCACGCTAAAGTAGGTCCCAGTGTCTGTTGTTCTCTTCTTTGTGTCCACATGTACTCAATGTTTAGTTCCCACCTATAAGTGAGAACATGCAGTATTTGGTTTTCTGTTCCTGCGTTAGTTTGCTAAGGACAATGGCCTCCAGCTCCAACTATGTTGCTGCAAAGAACATGACCTCTTTCTTTTTTGTAGCTGTGTAGTATTCCATGGTGTATATGTGCCTCATTTTCTTTATCTAGTCTACCATTAATGGGCATTTATGTTGAGTCCTTGCCTTTGCTATTGTGACTAGTGCTAAGATGAACAAATGCATGCATTTGTTTTAACGGTAGAATGATTTATATTCTTTTGGGTATACACTCAATAATAGGAGTGCTGTGTCAATGGTAATTCTGTTTTAAGCTCTTTAAGGAATCACCACATTGCTTTCCACAATAACTGAACTAATCTTAAGCAGACAGAAATTTGAGAACGTGTGCATCATGATATGTTTTTAAATATAATATTGAGAGAGTTTTAACATCACTTTTGGCTAAGAGGAATTAAAACAATGAACATCATGAAGATGTTTATAAACCTGCAGGTTAGTGAATTCCATTAGATTGTACATGTCTTGAAGGAAAAAAAAAAACAACCTTACATCAGCTATACTCAATAACATCTAGAAAAATATCTTCAATATCAGAGTGCCTCCAAAAACACACATTGAATTAAATCATATTTTGATTCAGTAACTAAATCATATTTTGATTCTGCTTTTTGTGAAAAGCAGAAAATTCAGGCAAGGCACTTACAGTTCAGACATTACATTCTTGTTCTGGTCCTAAAGGCAGTTCCTATAATCAATTAGCATTGTCTAAGAACATAGATATTCCATCAAGTTCTAGCCCAAAGATAAATTTGCATGTTTAGTTTAGACAATTTTATAGAATTTCTGTGCCTCAAGGTTTTCATCTCTCAAATGGGAAGCATATCTTCAGAAATTCCTGTTTCAGGAGGTTGCTATAAATATAAAATATGACATGATATGGAAAAACAGTTTGACAAAATAGCCTTTCTTCACATACATTTTATAATAAAATTGGTACAAAAGTATCATTAACTTGTTTTTCTTTTACTCAGTAATATTCAGTTAATTGGATGCTTGTTTAAAATCTATAAATCTTTTTTCCTCATTTAGGCACTCAATAATTATCTCCTTAATGAGTAAATCATGTGATGTTCAACCCATTTCCTGTAAAATGTGCAGCCTTTCTAAACTGTTATTTTGAGAATTATTTCAATTTTAGAAAACACGCTTTTACTTTGTCAGTATGTAGCTAATTTGTTTTATCATGACAGTAGCAACATTTAAAAAATTATTCACCCCCATTAGGATTAAATATCAAGCTTATGATTTTGTAGTTACTCTATTATGAGTGAATATAGACACCATGTGATAGTTCTTACATTTCAGTTTTATCTTACATTTTATTTTTCTATGGGTGTTTACTTATTTTCCTGTTTCCCTTCAGTCTCCTATATTTTTCCCAGGATGAGGCTGGAGAGAATCCAATATTATGTCTTGTGTCTGTTGAGGATCACAGTTTTTTCTGTTTGGAGTCTGGACATCTCCTAATCCCCTTCACATTTCTGATCTGTGGGGGATGGAAAAAGAGAAGGGAGGAAAGGGATTCCTGAGAAGGAGGAGGAAGCACAATTATGGCTTCCATGTAGCCCCTAGTCTGGTTCCTTTGTTGATTCAAGGCCCCTGCCTTCTGACCTCATCTCTCACAATGAAGAAGGGAGAAAGTTGTCAGAAAATTTCTATTCTTGCCTCTTCCTGGGAACCCCAGAATTGGAAGGGATGCAATTTGCACATTGAGCTCTACTCTCAATCAGGTCATTGTGGGTAACCTGGTAAATAAGAAATGTCACTGCCAATGGAGCTAAGTAAGCATCTTACCTGTCATGTGCACTGCGCTGAGAGAAAGAAGAAAAGCTAACTTTTATTAATTTGGTGTTATCCAATATATACCCTGCTAAGGAGTTTACATATTGTTGCCACTCTGTGAAGAGCTTTTGTTACTTCTTCTTGATTAAAGAGATAATCTGAGCTCAAACTTTAATCAACTTGCCTAAGCCACACAGCTACTAAGAAACGCAACTGAAATTAAACTACATCTAAGAACTGAAATTAAACTCAATGTTAAATGATTCAAAATTCATAAATGTATACAAACTTTCCAAAATGGCCCAAGTAAGCCAACTTAGTGAATAAATTTGTTAACAGGCACTGATCAAGAGCCTAGGTGGTCTCTCTGACATTTAAAGCTCACATGTGCTGTACAAGAGCTCGTCAATGTCAGTAGTCTTTGGATTATTGAATATGCTTTCCATTTTACGGGAGGTCATGATATTACATCCAGATGCTGTTTTTATATTATATTTAATACTCATATATTATTAAGCTATATGTTACTATGCCTAGTGAATATTGCAGTGTATGTTTATCTAATACCACTGCCCCCAAATCATATTCAATTCACTCTACTTCTAGGGGTGAATTCAATTTTCAAAGCCTGTGCCAGTGTAGGCACTTCTTTTGTTTCCAGTCTCCTGATCCTCAAGCTCATTGGTCCTAGAGTTAGCAATGTATACTCAGTGATTAATGTAAAGCAAGAATAGGACTGATGACATAGAAGGGAATATTTTTTTCCTATGCATGTTTAAGTCCGACAGAAAGCAATGCAGTACATAGTGTTACACCATTTACTGTGTTTAAGGCTAGCCCTTGGGAAAATAACAAGGGGATGAAACTTGCTTTTCAGTACCCTAAGCTCCCACTTTCTGAATTCTTTGTAGCATTCTATAGCACACATTGTTATTCTTAATGACTATGCATGTTAACAGCCAAATGAATTAATCTCTAATGGTTGAAGTTCATCGATACGAGAATGGTGAAGGACACATTAGGGGGCAGGTTCTAAAATCATAGCATGCTGGTACGTATCTATACTATTTATGAGAAAGAGTGGCCCCTGGTATGTGCCACACAGCCCTAGAGGTATCGTCCCACACTTAATAGAAAGTATATGCTGAGATACTAGGCAGAAACAGTGAAACAATTCTTTGAAACATGAAACCAGGCTAATAGGATGACTAGTGTTCACATCCAGCAAAGCTAAAGAGACAAAGACTCCTCTCATGTTGGTTCTGATCGTGGAGACACTCAGAGTTATCATTTTATAGTATAAGCTACTCATGCTATCAAAGATGCAGGAGGAGAAACTCCTACATTTTTTCAAAATTTTCCTCTTCCCACCAAGATAAGAACAGAAATTCTATTAGTTCAAGGTCTTCTATTAATATTCTGGAATAAGCAGGCAGAATTGTGAAAGGTTCTATAAACCTTTAAATTGCCATTAGCTAATCAGAATCATTGTTCAGTGATTATTATCTTTTATTAAATGACCACTGAATCAGAATGTTCATACTGCTTTTCAATTAAAATGTAGAATAGCCAGAAATGACTCAATAGCGTACGGTGCAGCAGCAATATGACCCAGTGAAGCAGCCATTACCCAGAGGTAATTGACCACTTAAGAACTTAAGTTAACTTCTTGATGCAGCCAGTTATTTTTCCTAATGTCATTTCTACATCAGGAGAGGCTTTTCCTACAGAAAGAGCACTCATAAACAATATACCCTGAAATAGGGCGTTCAAGATAAAAACTGCTCATGATTTTTAAAATTCCATCAAATCATGATGCTATTTTTCCCCCTATCATTTGTTAGGAATTCATACAATATCCCAGAGGAAGAAGGGGACAGCAAAATAAAGCCAACATGTATAGCTCAGAATATGATTGGTAAAGGATTTTCTTTTAAATTAAAATGTATTTATACACATGCTCAGATACACATAAACCCATCTGTCTAAAAGATCAAAGCAATTGGTGGCAAAATAAATTCAGTCCATCAATTGGTTCATGCATAACAGTATGTACTATTTGGCTATTTCTCTCTCTCTCTCTCTCTCTCTCTCCCCCTCTCACAGAATTGACAGAATTATCCTTTAAATTCATTGTTGTTGTTCTGTGAAAAGTGGAGACTAAATACACCAAGAGAGGATGGACTAGCTAGCTACTAAAGAGTTAAGTTTTCCATAAGAAAGAGAAACACAGTTAAATACTACATCACAAATTACCATTTTTATGTCACCACCCCACCATGACTTTAGCACTAAGCCTGCTACATCTTCACACTCTCATTAGGATATAATGCATATTCATGGTCCTGATTATATAGCCACTTTCTTGACTTGTTTTAATTGTGCATAAAGACACTGTGACAGGAGACCTGACCTTTTCAAGATCATTTTCTCTCCATTCCTTTTCACAAAGCTATTAACTTGTCTCCTTCCCAAAGATTGCAATAATTTATTTCCCATTAATAAAAAATTCCTAGTGCCATGCAAATTAAAATTTATTCAGCAAATAGAATTCTTTGGATTATTTTCTAATGGCTTTAAATACTTCCAGCTTAGGAAGAAAAATAATATTAATGGGTACAGGCTGAGCGGATAATTGCATACATTGCAGAAAAATGAATATACAACCGATGCTGTAGCTTACCTCACATCAATTACCCAGAAGAGTTTCTTTACTTCTTTTTCAAAAAAATATTAAATAATTTATTTCAGGGGGTATCATTATGGTCTTGAAATTATCCCTATTGTATGAAAAGCTCAGCAACTTACACGTATAAACAACATATATTGGTATAAGAAAACCAGACCAAGTTAAAAAAAATGTGTTTAGGTGTAAATGAGATTATTTAAGGGGGTCACTTAGCTAAAGTGGCAACTGAATTGCAATATAACGTGAGTAAGGGCATAAATGAGAGGCAGGGAATTGGATTTCTTTTCTTGCTAAGTGGCACCTGCCTTTCTCTTTGTAATCAAGAGTACCCCATGAGAGAACCAAATTTCCAGGGGATGTTGCTTTTGGACCTCATTATTCTGAGAGAAGTTAAGTACATCTTCTTTATGTTATGCCTGTTTTTCCTTTTCTTTGCATCTTATGGGAATGTGATAAAACTCAGGCATTAAAATATTTATACACAAAATGTTTTAGACCTAAGGTGCTATGGGTAGTACATAATAATTACTGTCAACCTATTTGCCCCATATAAAAATAGTATCAGTGCTTAAAAGATGACATTTCAACTTTGAGCCATCATAAACATAACTCTTTCTGGTTCTTGCCATACTAATTGTGTTGGACAAGAGAGATTAGAAAGCCCAAGGGAACACTGGGAGTTCGACATTTTCCAATAGAAATAAAGCTCTTTTAGTGTTTTTTTTTTCTCACAGTCTGGGAAATTAGAAAAGGAAGGAATGGGTAGGCAGTCTACTTAACCTGCCAGCTGGGGCAGTTTTTCCCCCTAAATAGAAGACTTCAATGTCTGATCCAAGTTAATTTTAAAGACTTTTCTTTCCTACTCTCTCTCGTAATACAAAAGGAAAAAGAAAGCTAGAGGAAGAACTGATATTTTGAGGTTTCATAGTTTACAGTGAGATTTTACCCTGATAATTTTGTTGGACCCTCAGGATAATTCTTTGAGCCAGGTAGGATAATTTTTAATGTCCCATTTTACAGATTAAGAAACTGAAAGCTCAGGGAAATGAAACTATATGTTTTAAAACAAAATTCTGTGGCCCTCCTTAAGTCCCTAACAAATTAGGTCCAAAAAGCTAGACTTATTAGCCCCTGTAGCAATGGCTTTTGCCTGGGGCAATATTGCCCTCATGGGACTATTTCCCAATGTCTGAAGATATTTTTAGCTGCTACAATTTGTGCATGTTTTGTAGGGAGAGGGAGTGCAATTGGCATCTAAAGCGTAGAGACCAAGGATGCTGCTAAACATCCTGCAGTTCACAGGACAGCGCTCCCTAACAAAGAATTATTTGGTTCAATGTGTCAACAGTGCCATTGTTGAAAAATTCCTCTCTATAAACGTCGGATTTTTTTTAAAGTAGGTGGAAACAACAGTCTAAAGAATATACTTTATGGACATCTGCATTTTTATTTCGATTGGAAAGTGTTGACAATGACTCTGCAAAGCAATAAAAATAAAAGTGGGAGAAAACCAAAGGCAATCAAACAGAACCAGAAAAGAAATGCAAAAACAGCCCTGAAGAGGAAATAAATTCTGGCAGAGAAAAATAAAAACAAAGGAGTGAAAAGGGTAAATGTTTTAAGAATCAAGAAAGGTCCTAGAACACACAATGGATGAAAAAAAATCTTTTTTAATTCATTCCAAAATAAAGACCAAAGATAATGTGAATCATTGACAGCCACAAGAATGGAGATGCCTGATTAATTTCCTGAGTAGTCCAGTAACTGGAAGTACTATTAGGTGAATTCATTTGAGAAATGAATAGAAGGATAGGAAAGAAATTCTAGGAAATCCTCTTTAATGCAAGATACAGTGTCAGCGTTACAGGTACCCAAAGCTTGAGAAATAGAGAAAGAGAAAAAAGAGGAACTAATTGGCTTACTAAGAAAGGGAAAAGTGGAAAGTTAGCTAAAATAGGAGTTTAATCTCAGCACAGAGAGTTCTTGCAGTGGGAGTTGATCTTCCTCAATCTGAAGTATTTATACACTGTGTATTGCAGTCAGTTTAGCTAGAGGAGTATTGTTTACCCTGTTCAGTCATTTTAATAAAACAAAGAACTGCAGAATATTCTGCTGTTTTGAGAAACTTAAAGCTGTCTCATGATTTCCAGTCTTACTAGGAAATTAAAATGAACAGAGCTTAATACAAATAAGGTGTGTATATGTTAAGCAGGACAGATCTAGTTTTGTTGTAAGACAAGCATTCTCAACAAAGTGCAGCCTCAGCTATACCTTCATTGCTTCCTAGCCATCTTGTTGAACACTATGAGAAAATGTGAGGAACGGCTGACGAAAGACAAGAAGTGGAGGAGTCAGAAAACCTGAGAAGAGGTTGGGCACCTGTAATCCCAGCATTCTGGGAGGCAAGCAGATCACTCGAGGTCAGGAGTTCAAGACCAGTCTGGCCAACATGGTGAAACCCTGTCTCTACTAAAAATACAAAAATTAGCCTGACATGGTGGTGGGTTCCTGTAGTCCCAGCTACTTGGGAGGCTGAGGCAGGAGAATCGCTTGAACCCAGACGCCGAAGTTGCAGTGAGGTGATATCGTGCCATTGCACTCCAGCCTGGGCAACAGAGTAAGACTCCATCTCAAAAAAGAAAAGAAAAGAAAAGAAAAGAAAAAAGAAAAGAAGAAAACCTGAGAAGAGAAGAGAATATGAAGTGTGATATAGATAGGATGTTTTACCTCATCAAAGCTCATGTTGAAATTTGATCCCCAGTGTTGGAGGCGAGGCTAGCAGGGGGTGTTTGGGTTACAGGTGTGGATCTCTCAAGAATGACTTAGTGCCATTCTTCTGGGATTGTGTGAATGCTTGCTCTTAGTTCCCAGGAGATATGGCTATCAGTGAGAGTCTGGCACTTTCTTCTCTCTCTTTTCCTACTTTCTCACCACATGATCTTTCCTGTTTCTTTTCCCCTTCTGCCATGAGTGGAAGCAGCTTGTAGCCATCACCAGAAGCAGATGTCGGTTACATGCTTGTTGTACAACCTGCAGAACTGTGAGCCAAATAAATATCTTTCCTTTATACATCACCCAGCCTTAGGTATTCCTTTACAGAAAAGCAAAAACACAAAGCCTAGCTTTACTGGCTTATGCATTGCAAAAAATCCCAAACTTTTCAAAGATCGCTTTCTTATTTGCCAAACTGGGATTTATAACACTATATCCAGGGATAGTGTTAAACATATTTCATAACCAATATAGTATGGGTTCTGACCAAACAGAATGGACACAGCTGAAAACAACCAACATAACCAGACCAGCCACTAATTATCAGCCCTGCCTTGCTCACAGAATTCTGAAGATAATTAGGTACTTTTATTTGTTCATCATTTATTCATCTATATTTTGTTAGGCTCGTGACGCCGTACTATACGCTGGGGATAACTTTGAAGATATAGTCCTGCATTTTCAGCATCTGCTGAATATCTGGCTAGCTGCAGGTACTGAAAACAAGATTAAATTTACCACTTTCTGTGAAAAATCAGTTCCTCTTGCCTTGCTTTTCAGAATGACACTGTTAACATCTCTCTGTTGCCTGATACTAAAATGGTAAGACCATCATTAGGTCTTTCCTCTCAGATCCCATATCTAATTCCTAGCCAATTCCATTTTTCTCATTCCTTTCTAGGGCCTACAGTGATTTAAACTATTTTGTCTTCTGCCTGGCTTTCTCCAGGAAAGGCCTACTAGGTCTCCCTCCCTATAGTATCTTCCCAGTCAATCCTTCCTCAGATGGCTTCCAGATTACTTGTTTTGAAGCATAGCTCTTTGGTCAACCAGTTTCTCTAAACTGTTTCTGAGTGAAATATAAACTCATCACTTTGACATTGAAGGCACTTCATTCTTGATGCTAAGCCTGCATTTGTAATCTTATTTCTGACTGTCCCTAACGTGCCAAGCACCCATCAAACATTGCCTATTTATGCTATACCCCATTTCTAGGCTCTCTGCTTTCGGTCCTGTCACCCATCTTCCTGATTCCTTGCTTTATTCAACTGTCAATGTCTAAAATTTCCACCCTGCAAGACACATCGTATCACCTTTTTTGTTTTGTTTTGCTTTGTTTTGTTTTCTAAGAGGGATTATTACCTTCTGAAATTAACTTGTTGCCTTAGTTTGGATGTTTACTCCTCAAGCCTCATGTTGAAATTTGATCCCCAGAGTTAGAGGGTGGGGTCCAATGGGAGGTGTTTGAGTCGTGGATGAGGGTCCCTCATAAATAGATTAATGCCCTGCGGTGGATTCCAGGGGAGCTCTCACTCTTAGTTCCTTTGAAAGCTGGTTGTTATTAAGAACCTGGAACCGCGGGGCACGGTGGCTCATGCCTGTAATCCCAGCACTTTGGGAGGCCGAGGTGGGCGGATCACGAGGTCAGGAGATCGAGACCAGGAGAATGGCGTAAACTGGTGAGGCGGAGCTTGCAGTGAGCTGAGATCCGGCCACTGCGCTCCAGCCTGGGCGACAGAGCGAGACTCAAAAAAAACAAAACAAAACAAAAAAAAACCTTGCACCTCCTCCCCTCTCTCTTGCATTCTCTCTTGCCAAGAGCTTGCCTACTCCCCTTCACCTTCTTCCATGAGTGAAAGCAGCCTGGCACCCTCACCAGAAGCAGATGCTGGCACCATGCTTCCTGTACAGCCTAAAGAACCGTGAACCAAATAAATATATCTTCTTTATATATTACCCAGCCTCAGAGATTCCTTTATAATAACACAAAAATGAACTAAGACACTTGTTCACCTATTCTCCTGCATGGTTATAAGACCCTTTGTCTTTCCTCGTCTCCCGCCTTACCTAGACTATAAACTACAGAGGAGCAAAAACTTAGCACATAATAGACATTCAGTAAATATGTATTGAGATAATGAATGAATGAGTGATTTGCTACACCCTTCTGAAGACTTTCTTAACTCGTCGGACACACTTGCCTGAATTCCCATTCAACTTAATCTGTGTCTGCCTTTTTGGGGCTTAGCTCTAGATTCTCACAGTGTAGTGCTTTTATCATCTCACCAGTCATTACTTCTAAGAGCGATCAAAAACCACATCCAAAAGTCAATAAAATAAATAGTTCTCCCCGCAACTACAAATTACAGTGAACATAATTTTGATTGACCATGATGTTTTTCTACCTATATTATCTCAATATTGCTGCTTAAATAAGACTCTGTGACTTTAAAAAATATATAGCTTTGACATTAAAAAGAAACCTTAGCATTAGCCCATTAGCACAAAAACTCATTTTCTTCTGCACCTTGATGAAAGTAAATTAAAAAACAAAGATTAAAACTGAAAGTATGTAAACCCCGCTATGTCTCATTTGCTGTGTTAATCAAGACTGCAGGAAGACGTTTCTGCTGCTATTAGCCTATGTTTTCATTTTCTGTTTCTCTCTATCTTGTTTTCTCATTCCTTGTATTCTATGCCCCCCATCTGAGCCTTTGATAATTTTTCAGGGTAAAAATTAACCTTATTCAAACATAAAACACTTTTGTTAATTGTAGTACAGTAACAAAATCATTGTAGAGCTACATAGAATAACTAGTTTTATTTTTACTTTTTTTATGAATTAAAAAATACATGTTATTATTTAGCAAATTTGCAGGCTATATACAAGTAACTACACTAGACAGTACATACTAAGTGCCAAATCAGTGGCACTGACAATGAATAGTTTAGTAGTGCTCTAATGATTGATTTCCAAATGAATCAGGCATGAATTGATGCTGTAAAGTTCAGCAGAAAGAGAACTCTGACCTGTATTATTCTGAAAGAGACACCTCTGCCCTCACAAATCTTTTTAATTTACCTACATTTTTATCACATTTCAAAATAATTCCCTATTCATCTCCCTTTCTTCTCTTTATTTTATCACAACTTTTGACTCATTGCTAAATTTTGTATTAGCATTAAATAAAATGTTTGTTATTGAAATTGATATAAGAAATGCTGCAATGACTTAGCAGATCTGCTTGGGAAATTTCTTGCAGCAAAGGCAAGGCTACTACAAGCCATTTTTGCAGAAAGTGATTTTAGCAATCACTATTCAGATGATGCCATGGGATTTTTTTTTTTTTTTTTTTTCCCCAGAAAGGCTCTTATTGGTGCTGTCATTTATGTGACCGTTTAAAAATATTGATTATTGCCTAGTGGTGTTAGAGATACAAATGTGGAAATCAGGATTGAATTATGAATTAGTTTGTTGAATTTTCATGCTGTGGATGCATATCTGCTTAATTAAATAGAAGTCAAATATTCTTAAGTGAGACACTCTTTCAGCTTTGCCTATCAAAAAAAAAATAAATAGCAAAGAGTTTTTTTTTTTTTTTTTTTTTTTTTTAATGAGGAGAAAAAGTAGTATATAGTATACAGGCTTCAGATATTGGTCAGCCTAAGGCACAGAAACACCCCATGTAATTTGATGTACCCAGCTGAGTTACTATTGCTTGAGTTCCACTTTTAGCTCTGCTGGGAAATGTCTTAGCACTTCCTGACGTACCTGAATAATGAGGTTGTTGCACCTGTGAAGTAATCATCACACAACTCACCACCACCCATGGGATGCTCAGTGCAGCAGATGTGCCTGCTCATCATCGACTGGTGGGCTGTCCTCCTCCTTAGACCTCCAGCTTCTTCTCTTCAATGCAAACATGTTATTTAATCAAATGAAGACTAACTTGGCAAACAGCATAAAATTCATCCGCACCTTCTTCAAATGAACACTGAATACAAATTTCCCCACCTCCACTTTTCTGTTTAAAATGTGGAATGAGTATAAGAAGGTCATATCCATGGGCACTGGAACTGCTCTGCTAAAGAGGAAAGGCATGGGGAAAAAAAAGAAACTGACAGAAACACCTGTGTGTCCAAATCTCATTATTTGAAAAGCGAATTCACAAACAATAATGTCATTTTTCTTTTTCATCCTGAGAAAATGGCAACTTAGTTTAACATAGAGTGATATAAAAATTTTCCTCTGGGTGTCATGAAAACTTTCCATATATAAAATATATGTGTATATTGGAATGTTTTTGGACTTCAGGACATGAGCAACTTCATTGCAAACTTAATTTTCATTGTGCACACATAGAAAATAGTGATAGTTCATATTCACAATGATGACTTCAGTAGTTTTACAGTAATTTCAATTTGTGTGGTAGATTTTGATTGTGGTGACTGTTAACCCATTCTGAATTTCAGAAAATTGACTCATAATAATGCATGGATGGTTTATGTGGTAGTTCTGAGTATTAAATATCTGAATTTGTCCCCCCCACCCCCCACCCATTATAATCTTCTTCTAATTGGAGAGGTTGGAAAGTTCAAAACTACATTTATTATGCTGCCTCACAACCATGACCCTGGCTGCAAGTCAGTTTCTACTTATTACACTCAATAGGATATTTGGAAGGTAAATTTGAGGGGAGGTCCCCTTCCCTTATCTCTAGGCTAGAGGTTATCCAAGCGTGGTCCTTGGACCATCTATAAACCATCACCTGGGAACATCTTAGAAGTACAAATTCTTGACCCCACTCCCAACCTACTAAATCAGAAATTGTCCAGCGATTGCTGGGAGGGTTCAAAAATCTGTGTTTTAACAAACAAATAACAAGATGGAGGACACTGGAGGTGTTTCTGCACAACATTCCACTCTATCTTCTGGAGTGATGAGAAGCGGTAGCAGCAGTCACATCTTCTTGATCTGACTTTCTAATTGAAAAGGAAGGTGCTCATTTTCCTGTTGTTTTGAGTGTAACAAGCAACTGTACCCCCCAACATTAGTATCTTTTGTTCATCAGAGTCCTAGAAGCAGCCTCAAAGGGAAGAGATGCCCTAGTAAGTCATCAGAATTGTTCTGGACTTCATTTGAGAAGGACCAACCTAGAACTTGCTTCTCCAATTGTCCTGTAATCTCATAAGCATGTGCCTATATTAAGTACTTTCTGCTTAACATATCTAGAATGGGATCTGTTTCCTATACTGGACCATGATTGAGACATTTGCTGTGACAATTTTAAAACATGGCCCCCAAATTCTCTGAAGCTTTTGCATTGTGTCCTCCCCTTGAATTTGGGTTCCATGATTACTTGACTAATAAAATACAATAGAATTGACACTGTGCTCAGGTTTTAAGAAATTGGCAGCTTCCAATTTCTGTCTCTTGGGAAACTGGCTCTTGTAACCTAGATATCAGTCTGTGAGGAAGGGAAGACAGACAACAGCCAGTACTAACTCACCAATCATGTAAGTGAACCATCTTGGAAGTACATCCTCTAGCCTCAGTCAAGCTGCCCCAGATGATGGCACATCAAATGGAGATGAACCTTCCCTGCTGAGCTCTGCCCAAGTAAGAGACTCATAGGCATACATTTCCAAAAAAAAATTGTTCAGTTAATAGCAAATGCCATCTTGCAGCTTAATGTCTAATATTCCTCAATTTGCTTTTCTATTACCCTTAATGCCAGGATTTTGTGATGAACATCACACTTGAACAAACTGCAACTAATTGAATGTGAAGATTGGTCTCTATTAGTTGGGCAAAGACATCATAAGACCTTGCTGCTGTGTTAAGCCACTAGGTTTTGGCATGTTCTGTTATGCAGCAATAGATACCTGAAACATTTTCTAAACCCAAATATGTGTAGAATAGGAATGAAGATGTGAAATCTGGGCTAAAGTGTTGTCTTAGTTTGAATTCCACTAAAGTGGACCAACATGTGGGGAACATGGTAGAAGGGGATTTTAAAGACAAGACACCATTCCATAAGCTTTTGCATCACATCACAGAACCAGTTCTAATATTTTCCCAAAGCCTGGTTACTTAGTAATGCCATGTTTTCTGCCACAAAGGCAACTGTGTAATAGTGGGAGTGCTTGATTTTTTTTTTTTTTTTTCCTCCTGCTTTTAGTTTATTTAAGTGTGAATGTCCATTACAAAACCCTGGAATTAGGGATAATAGCAAGCAAAACAAGGAATATCAAGCTTCTCAAGCCAGCAAAATGACATTTGCTATAACCTGAACCACTTCACAGCACATGTCTTACAATGTCACATCTTCCCCTGGCGGGATCTGGCTTCCTACTAGATTCTTCTTTATAGACCACCATCTTACACATTTTCAAGAAGGTATGTTCATCCTCTTTTACAGGCAAAGGAACAACAGTGCAGGGAGGTTTGTTGATTCTAATACATTGAATATTTAATAAGTGAATAAAATTATTAGGTACCCTGCCCTGGTTTCTCTGCCTCCTAAGCAATAACCAATTAAACAGAACACAGTAAAGTAGAGACTTGGCCATTCTTAGAGATTTTTTTCTATTTTTTCTTACAGTTTTTCTTAGTATAATCAAGCAATTTAGACAACTCAAGATTATAATAATTAAACTATAAAGTATTACTTTAAAAAATAGTTCTCACCTATTTGATCTTCATAAAAACTCTATGAAATGGATAGGGCAAGGATTGAGCTTCATTTTTTTTTTTTTTTGTAATTTAGAATAATAAGTCTCAGAATGTATAAGTGATTTGTCCAAATCAATGTTTGACCTGAATTATGTATTTCGATTTTGAATAGGGAGTAAGTTTTCTGAGTAATTTCTAATTTTCCACCATGAAGGCATAACAAATAGGTCATTTTAATACCCTTTATTAACAATTCATTGTTCTATATTTTAATGACCTTTCCTTTGAATTTTTTATTTAATTCTGTTATCTACATCTTTATTCACTAAAGTCAAGGATTAAGCATAATAATCATTTTGAACTCCTCAGTTTTTAGATTAAAAAATTATAAAACCATAGAATTTAAGACTTGGAAAAGATCTTTGAAAAAATCCATCCCAGTGTTCCTTTTTACAGTTAAAGAAACTAAGGTTTGGAAGAGTGAAGTGACTTTTTATAGGTCATGGTTAATTTATGCAGAGTGGGATCTAGGACTCATGTTTTCTGACTTTTTCTCTCACCCCCATGTATACACTGTTTTCTTAACTAGTGTCTAGAACCATGCCTGTCAGTGTGGGGCCTCTAATGTTTATTGAATAAATAAACAGTATCAGCACTGACTTTGTTTCCATGATAAGCTACTTGAAGGCAGGGATTATGCTTTATTTACTTTGTATTTTCTACAATGCCTAGGACAGATTTTAAGCTCAAATCAAATACCCTAAAAGATTGGTTGAATTTGGTTTGAAAACAAGAATGACAGCAGCATACGTGTGGTGTACAGTAGTAAGCCATTTTCTCTCTTTGTTCCCTCAAGAAATTTGCATTTTAATGGATGCTCTCTCCATAAGTACTTTCAGTTGTTACAAAATAGTAACAACTAAGGTTTGTATGTCTTCTTCCAAAGTGCTTTCCTGTACATGCTTTTATTTGATTCTGTCACAACCACAGGTGTTCCCTTTATATGTGAAGGGAGTACATTTTAGAGAGGTTAATGGATTTGTTCAAAGCTATACAGGGAAGACATGTAAAGCCAGAAATTTGAACTTAGGTTTTATGCTCCGGAAGTCACGTTCTTTTTAGGTCCTGTCTGAACCAAGGGATCACCAGAAGATCACCCATTAGGACAATGAATGAAGAAACAAGAAGTCATGTGCGAAAAATCGCTTATCAAACATAGTCCATAACCTTAGGTAACCTTTGATGTTCCTAATTTGTTCTCAAAAAAATTCGGTTTAAGACAGTCCCAGGAGGAAGAAAAAGGGTATAAACAGATACTTTTGTTGTTCTTTTTTTATGTAGTATATACTGCTCTTGGTTCCTAAACACTCCAGTGCAATATGGGAATCCCAAGTCTCCTTAAGCACCCAGACATTGCAAACTATGTCGTTATTGAATATAGATATTCAATTCAATTTGAAACAGGAGATAATATATTATGTAGGTATTAGATTCCAGTCAGATACTTTTTTAAACAAAATAAAAGTGTGAGAATACTAGTTCGCAGTTTATATGTTGCAAGAATATTGCTTTCATTTCTTCCAGAGAATAAATAGGTGCACATCCGTGTTTCATCTACTATGTCGTTATCAGTTTATTTGCAGTATGTAATAAAACCCAAGGAGACATCTCTTTTGTTCACAGTGTGACTCTCTGCAAAAGAGAGAATGTATCTGTTGGCCAGTCAGATATTCCAGTGGAGAAGGGCTGTCATTAAAATCTTGCATACTATCAAGTGGGAAAGCAGACTTATATTGCAATTACTTTCCTATTAGCTGCTGCCCATTGCTCCTGACAGGTATAAATTAGATCTCGCTAGGTTGCCTACAGATTAATGAGTTCCAAAATTGGCATTCAATTGTTTAGGAGTGAAAGGCAGAAAAGGGAGGTAGATGCAAAATCTTTATACACCTGTGATTAGAAGATATTTTCTTTCATTTCTTATTTTTTTTTCCTTCCTCAGTATCGCTTGGGTGATAACTGACACTACTATCCGAGGATTCCTTTCCGCACAGCAGAAACTTGCAGCTGAGGCGAGGCCAGAATTAATAATTTGCGTGAGCAAACACACAGCTGCTGTTTGTGGAGAGAGATTCTATTAACGAACAGTGAATTCTCATAATTAGCCAAGCGGTTTCTGCAGCTGCCCGCCTGACCCCCAGACTACACAAATTGTGGGTGGTGTTCGGCCTCGAAATCAATCTTACCTAATTACTATAAGCATGTTCCTCCAGTCCTAATGACTGCAAAAAATTAGACATTTCTTACTCATTCAAATGCTCTTCTTATTAGATTTTCCTTTGTACCTAAATTTATATTTGTCTATTAGCATTTCTAAGAGTGTACAGGTGTAGTTACAAATCAGACTCAGAGGAGTATAATTCATGTTGCTGCAAGCATGCACCCGCAAATGTCTGCTGTGCAAGCAGGAGCAAGATCTGTGCTCCCTGAAAGCATCATTTCCCAGACAGCATTAGAGAACACGCTGCGGGTCAGCCGTTATTCAAAGCCCAGTTTCTCTTGTACCCTTAGGTCCCTTTTCACTCCTCTGCCATCCTTTCTCGCTTCCCCCATCCAACTCCCCAAAACTCTATTTAATTAAAAAAGAAGACATTGTGTATGCCACAGTAAGCCCTGACTTCATGGGAGCCAGCTTTCTGTTAGTCATTCTGTCACCTTGAAATCAAACCAACTTGTTTGACATTGATTTGCCTGTCAAGAGTGTGGCCAAGTATCCCAGTCTCAATATTGTCCACCCACATTGCACCAATTTGTAAGACATGCCTAATATTAGTTTGTACAGGCAACTCACTACATTTTCTCTGCAGAAGCAATTTTTTGAACAAAGTCTCTCTGTTGCCTGGAACATATTGCTAGCATATAGTCCACAATAAGCAGGCACTGGGATTTGTGTTTGCTGCTACAATTCAGTTACAGTCAGTACCTTTTTTTTTTTTTTTTTTTTTTTTGAGGCGGAGTCTCACTCTGTCGCCCAGGCTGGAGTGCAGTGGTGCGATCTCGGCTCACTGCAAGCTCTGCCTCCCGGGTTCACGCCATTCTCCTGCCTCCCCCTCCCGAAAGGTAGGACTACAGGCGCCCAGCACCGCACCCGGCTAATTTTTCGTATTTTTAGTAGAGACGGGATTTCACCATGTTGGCCAGGATGCTCTCGATCTCCTGACCTCGTGATCCACCCGCCTCGGCCTCCTAAAGTGCAGGAATTACAGGCGTGAACAGTCAGTACTTTTTTACTGAACATTACAGAATGTAAGAGTGCTTATGGTGAAGTAACATAATTACATTCAAACAGTGTGATCTACAGTTTGGGGCATGAACTCAAGTTTACACTCCGAAAATGAGGTTTGGGTTTTCAGCCATGAACATTATCATTAAGGTCTGAGATGAAGTCCGAGTAAGCACCACTGAAACTATAGCATCCCTTTGATTATGTGTCAGCCCATTCAGTATTGACTTAGTTGTCTTTCTCATCCATTCCTTTCCCTTCTCTACTTCTTTCCTTCCTTGCTGTCTTCTTTTATTCAGTGCCTATTATCTGCACTGGGTTCTATTCTGGGTCCTAGGTAGATAGTAATGAACAGAATCAGTGTGGTTTCTCACCTCAGGGTGCTTCCACTTGGGAAGGAGACACAGACAATAAATATGTAAATAAATACATATGTATATAATTGCTAATTGCAAGGCAGCACAGTGTTATTTAAAGAGTGCCATTTCTGGAATCCGATTTTGTGGGTTCAAATCCTAGCTCTGAAATTTATATGCTGTTTGTGGACAAATTATTAAAACTTTTCACGCCTCAGTTTCTTCATTTTCATCATAGGGATAATAAACGTGCGTATACTTATATGGTTATAATGAGAATTAAATAAACTGATCTCTCCAAAAAACTTGGAACGTGGTCTGGTATGTAGTGAAAACAAAATACATTTTAGCTGGTATTATAATTGTCATGAAGCAAAAAGCAAAAGCTTCTGTTTGAAATCACAGATGCCTGTACCTATATGTCTATAGCAGCACTATTCACAATAGCAAGATATGAAATCAACCGAAGTGCCAATCAATGGCTGATTGGATAAAGAAAATGTGGTACATATACACAATGGGGTACTATTCAGCCATACATAACAATGAAATAATGTTTTTCATAGCAACATGAATGGAATTGGAGGCCATTATCTTAAGCGAAATAACTCAGAAACAGAACCTCAAATATGGCATGTTCTCACTTACAAGTAGGAGTTAAATAACGCGTACACATGAACACAGAGTATGAGATAATAATCAGTGGAGACTCGGAAGAGTGAGGAGTAGGGTGGAGGGGGATGATGAGAAATCATTTAATTGGTACAATGTATGTTATTTGGGTGATGGATACCCCAAAAGCCCTGACTTCACCACCACACAATCTATGCATGTAACAAAATTACACTTGTAATCCATAGATGTACACAAAAAAAAAAAAAAAAAAAAACTAGGGAAAGCTGTTTTAAACTGCATAGGAAGGGAAATCCTTTTCCTAGAGCCAACGTTAAGCAGAGACTTCAAGTTCATCTCTTGAAGGTGGTTGAACTGACCACACAGAGTGTGACACATTCTTCTCAGCAGTAGGAGCAGCCTATCAAAGGCCCTGGGTAGAACCAATTTGGTGTGTTCCAGGAACTGAAAGAAGGCCAGTATGGTGAGGAACCAACACAGAGGAGATTAGAATAGTTGAAAGATTAAATGCTCCAAAGGGGAAGAATCTGGAGTGCTTTTAAATATCCTTTTGAGAAGCCAAAGTCATAATTCCCTGGTTATTATAAACTCCATTAGAATTTCTTGGTCTAAAGATGAGAGAAAACAGAATCCTGCAGCATGATGCTTTGAGAAAAATAGACGTCCTCTGATGAAGCAGGCAGTCATGTTTGTTTCTTCTTCATCAATCCCCAGGCCCATTTGCCTTAACAGCAGCTCCATTAAAAAAAATAAAACTGTTTGTGTAATGAAGTCAAGAGTTGCAAACCTCATCAGAACTCAGAGGGAAAGAAGAAAAAGACATTTTGCAATTCAGACTTAGTGAACTTTGGGGGTGGCAGAAAATAGAACACCTCCACCCCCACTGTAAGTCTTATGTTAGCACTGACATTTGAGTTTGAATCTTCAAAGTGACCTTGACCTACCTAGGCATAAATGGATATAGGAAGGGCTACCTTACAAATCTCAGGTAAGGAAAAGGAGTTTCATATTGCAATCAGACGGACAAGAAATGAAAGAGCACAGGCTTCCAATTGCTTAGGCCAGGAACAATCAGGCACTAACAAATGCTGATATATAATTGTTCTGCAAGGGAAAGACCACAGCATTATAACTACTTAATGCATCTTTCTCCCAGCCTTGGTGGCTTGGGGGTCTAGGTGAGGTTATTTCCTGTGGCTGTATGAGCAGAATAATGCAATATATTTTAAAACAGACTGAAGCTATTCATCCAAAGTAATTAATTTAGCATTAAATGTATAGGCAGTATTACGTAGTGTTTTAAAGTATATGAACATTCCAAAATTGCCAATTCGTATTTGGTCAAAAGCCAAGACTAGCTCTTTAAAGCATAATTTAACTAACTTTTCAGTAAATAGTGGTAAGATAAGGGAAATTAGTCCTAACACTTCCTCTGTTGGAGGTAGTCTAGGCTCCAAGTTGCATCATGATCTGGCTTCCTTCTACCCAGAGGACTGGATATGAATGAGGGTGGATGGCAATCAGGACCATGACTGCCTCCTGGGACATATGTTTGTGTAGGAGACATTTAAAATGTATTTTGGGCTGGGCGTGGTGACTCACGCCTGTAATTCCAGTGTTTTGGGAGGCTGAAGTGGAGGATCACTTGAGGCCAGGAGTTTGAGACCAGTCTGGACTACATAGCGAGATCTCATCTTTACAAAACGTAAAACATAAAAATTTCACTGGGCACGGTGTCATGTGCCTATAGTCCAGCTGCTCAGGAGGCTGAGAAGGGAGGATCACTTGATCCCAGGAGTTCAAGGCTGTAGTGAGCTATGATAACACTGTACTTTGGTCTGGGCAACAGAGCAAGACACTGTTCAAAAAAAAAAAAAAAAAATTATATTGTTGGCTGTTGTATCTGTAATTCAAAGCAAGTACCCAATATTCCAGGGATCATCTTAAAGTGCAATTTCTGCACTTCCATTGGAATCACTTAAAATGCACTCAGTTAAAATGCAGATTTATAGTCCCACCACTCACTGTCTGAATCATAACCTCAGGGTGGTGGGGCGGAAGGCTGGCCCAGGAATTCCCCATGCTTCTGATTCTCACTTAAGTTTAAGAATACTGGTTAAGACTAGAGGATCGTGTTCATAAGATTTATCCCAGGACGTAAAGGAGATTCAATCACAAATTTAAGGGCTTCTTTGTATGTCATAGAGATTTTTAAATTTTTATTAAAAAAATGTATTTCAGTATATAATTTTCCAAATTCAAATTTTAAACTCACCTACACTCATTTTATGTGAGTATTCATATAGTAACTGCTATTCTGGGTAAAAATAATTGAGCCATTCAGAAACAGTTATTGGGTCTTTGCCACTTGAGCTGGTCTGTTCTGTGCCAATTATTACCATGCCTCTAACATCATGGATTCTCCGATGCTAGCCCCTAATACAATGCCTTGCACCAAGCAGTTCTCAGCAATTATTAGTTAAATTGAAACTGAATGCTCAAATCTGTGATTATTTGATACCCAAATTAGACACTGGATGTTTCACTGCTTCATTCATTTTATAACTTAGAAAAGAGCTGTGTAAGCCACAATGCTTTCTCACAAACTATGTGATTTGTCAACTCATTCATCCAATCCCGAGCCTGTCTTTATTTTAATTAAAGGTGATGATAACCTCAACATGTGCTGAGAGCAGGAAATAAATAATCGTTGTAAATGTGTTTGGCTGGGCACATATAAATACATCTAAATATATAGCTAATAAATGTTATCCATATTTGGTGGTTGACTCCTTTTGGATAACTGCTGGCTTGATGATTAGGAGCAGAAACATTTATGTATTAATACTTTCCCCCATATATTAACTACCTGTAATGAACTTTAGGAAGACAGTTCAGGGTTCCCATGTCTAAAATTGAGGCATATTGTGAATGCCTTAAGATTTCTTCCACAAAGGATTTCTTAACTATTAAGGGGAAAGAAAGGAAAACGTACTGAAAGCGATGAGCTCTCTTCTCAGGAAAGGCACATGTAAAATTCAGTTGACTCACATATAGATTCTCCCTGAAGTCCATCCAGGGGGCTCAAGTTAAGACACTTGCATTAAAATGTAACTATTCTTCTTGGGTGCTTTTATTCATTAGCACATTATTGATCCAGTCAATCAATATTTATTAATACCCCGTTAGTACTGGGAATGCTAAACTCTGAATAGACAATAAGACATGGCCTCACATTCCAGAAGTTTACAGTTTAGTGGTAAGGAAAGGTTATAATGTCTTAGTGAATGGAAAAGAGCCATGGCACAGAAAAGGGTAGGAGTTTGTGGGTCATCATGAATCCAGGGAGGCTTCTAGAGAAGCTAATCCTTGTGGGGTATTTTGATGGATAAATGGAAGTCTTCCAGAAGGGTGGGGGAAAAGTCAGGATGAGGCAAGAAGAAAATTCCAGGGAGAGAATGACTTTAGAGGCAGAGAGCGTGGCTAAGGTTATACTGAGAAAGTCAGGGGTAATGGGGTGAGGTGCGGTAGGAGGAAGAGACCATATTGGAGAAATTGGTGGACAAATCATTAAGAGCCTATCCACCAGGCCAAAAATTCTGGACTCTTATCTGGAAGAGTTGAGAATGCACTGGGGAAGATTTTAAGCACTAAGCAACAAATTCAGCATTGCATTTTAAAATCTTTGTGAATTCTAGATTGAAATGAGCAAGATGAGGATTAAGGCAATTGGTTTAAGGATATCACAAACAATTCCCAGAAATGAAGACTGGGACTAAAGCCGTGGGAGTGAGGCTGGAGAGATGGTGATAGATTCTAGGTAGCCTAACAATGTTGAATTCATCAGTCTGGATTAGTAATTAGATGTGGACTCAGAGAATGGTAAGTATTTTAGAAGGACTCGGTTTTAAGACTTGAGTTGGGGACAACTTGATGGAAGGGTTGATAGTGTTCACTGAGATTGGAAATGAAGAAGGAGTAGCAGGTTAGAGATGGGATGGAGAGCAATAATGAGTCTAAGATATTGGCAAGTAAGAGAAGATAGAAATAACAAGAGTGGCTAAGATAACATGCAACTTAAAAGATATGAGGACAGAAGAGGATCAAAGGTGAAAACCTGGATAATGGCTTCATTTTTGGAGTGGCCTGAGGAGGAAGAACTCACAAAGGAGAAAAAGCCAGAGATATAAAAGGAACATCAGGTTTCATGGAAGACAATGGAGAAGTTTCAAAAGGATGGTGTGGTTAATAGTACAAACGCTTCAGAGTAACGTAAGATATAGGCAAATGGCAGTCCACCCATTTTCAAAGAAGAGGGGTCATTGATAATCTTGAATAAAATGGAGAAAAGTATTCTGCCAGTTCTTCAGACACTGAGAATCAATGCAAGATATACATCAGTGTCTGATACATAGTAAGTGCCTTTATACCTGTGTATTTCTCTAAGAAATTTTAGGTCTTTGACAGTTCTGGAAGCAATTTAGTTTAATTATTTCTGAAGATTCATTATTTTATTTTGTAATATATCAAATTCATATGATTTGATAAGCAGATATTTTATTTTGTTATTTATTTATTTATTCATTTTGAGACAAAATCTTGCTCTGTTGCCTAGGCTGGAGTACAGTTCCGGGAACACAGCTCACTGCAGCCTCAATCTCCCAGGCTCCAGTGATCCTCCCACCTCAGCCTCCCAAGTAGGTGTGCACTGCCATGTGTGGCTAATTTTTAAATTTCTTGTAGAGATGAGGTCTCTGTATGTTGCTCAGGCCTGGTCTCAAACTTCTGAGCTCAAGTGATCCTCCACCTTGACCTCCCAAAATGTTGGGATTGCAGGTATGAGCCGTCACTCCCAGTCAGCAGATATTTTAGACCCTAGTGTTTGGGAAAAGATTACACATTTTTTTAATATACTTAAAACTCTTACTGACAGGTAAGATGATAGGTAAAAGTTTTCTCCTGTGTTATTATTAAATTATTATCGGAGGTATTTTTTTGAAATTATATAACCATATTATTTTAGTTAGGCAGTATAAGAACTTAAATTATGTGGTAAATGACTTGTGAAACACCGATTTTTTTGGTTATTAAAGAATAAGCATTTAAGACATCTTTGGTAGAGATTAAATAAAAGATAACAGCATCTGCTTCATAAATTTGATGTTTTGAACATCAAAAATTGGAGCTTCCATCTAACTCCAAACTGGCATAGAGAATGATATTCACGTTTGAGTTACTTTCAAGGTTAGAGAGATTTATGCCAGGGCACCAAGACCTAAGTGAACCATTATTTCAGATATAATAAAATATCCAAAAAAACAAAAACTAGAAAGCTAATAAATGCATGATTTATGATTAAAAGGAACTATATCATTTTGTTTCATAGTATTACTCACAGTATTAATGAAAAAGTTCTTGCAAGTCATTAATTTTCCCCTTTCTAAGATTATAAACAGGGAACTTGATTTTCAAGTCATATTTATTTGGTTTTCCATCTATTGTTATAGCATGTGTATGGGGGTATGGACATCATTATTTACATATGGCAGCTGCAGCTGTTCTGGAAACTTTCCCTCTTTTCTCTCTTCTGCAGTACCTGACTTCTCACTCTCTGGAGCTGATACACCAAGGAAATACAAAGTTCTCAGAGAGAAAACTCTTAAGGAGGTGTGTATTACAAATAACTGGGAGAGCTTTTATTAGGTTGGTGCAAAAGTAATTGCAATTTTTGCCATAAAAGTAATAGCAAAACCACAATTACTCTTGCACCAATCTATTAAAAATATTGATACCTGTGCACCAATCCTAGAAATTCTGATACATTTTGTCTAGGGTAGGCCTTGGGCACTGAATTTTTTTAAAAGCTTCCCAGATGGTTTTAATGTGCAACGGGATGAAGAGTCACTGTGCTAGAAGTTTCTTGCACTTGTTCCTCAAAGGGAAGAATTTACCTCATGGTGATATCAGTTGGATTGAGATACGGGTAATGCTGCTGTGCCGTCTTCGGTTTTCATCAATGTAACAAACATACTCACTTCAGACTTATGCAATCCTTTTCACTTGTATCTTTTAAAATTCTTTCAATTATAATATACAAAAGATTCAAAGATACACTATCTAGATAAACTTTTACTCTTAAGGAATTAGTGCCAATTTGTCTAAAAATCTTAAGGTGATAGTTCTTGTTCAATGCTGAAATCCTAGTTTAGATGTATGTTTATACGTGTGTATATGTGCATAGGGTATATATACTTATAAAAGCTATTATGGTGCAAGTTTTGCCAACATTATTTCTGCAAGAATATTGTGTTGTTTCTGCAAGAGGATTTTGGTTAGTGAATTGAACACTAATGGCAGCATTAAGCTACGGTTTTATAGTTAAAATGAAATGTCAAAGTTTTTAAATAGTTCACTCTTGAGATAATGCTATTACAAAGGACTCAATAAGAAAAAAATGAACGACCAATGGAGTTCAGCTTATGACCATTTGAAAGAAGTCTCTGGGGAACAACTACAGGCACACCTTGTTTTACTGCACTTCTCTTTATTGAGCTTCACAGCTATTACATTTTTTACAAATTGAAGTTCTGTGGCAACCCTGTGTTGAACAAGTCTATTGATGCCATTTTTCCAATAGCCTGTGCTCACTTCCTATCTCTGTCACATTTTGGTAATTATCATAATATTTCAAAATTTTCATTATTATTATATCTGCTATGGTAATATCTAATTAGTGATTTTTGATGTTGTTACTGTTTTGGGGCACCACAAACCACACCCATATAAGATGACACTTCACTGATGAATGTTGTGTGTATCCTGACTGCTTCTCTGGCCAGCCATTTCCCTATCTTTCTCCCTTTTCTTAGCCTCCCTATTCTTTGAGGCACAACAATATTGAAATTAGGCCAAATTAGGCCTACGATGGCCTCTAAGCATTTGAATGAAAAAGTCACATCTCTCATTTTAAATCAGAAGCTAGAAATATTTAACCTTAATGTGAAGAAGGCATGTCAAAAGCTGAGACAGGCCAAAAGGTAGGCCTCTTGCACTGAATAGTTTGCCAAGTTGAGAATACAAAGGAAAAGTTCTTGAAGGAAATTAAAAGTGCTACTCCAATGAACACATGAATGATAAGAAGGTGAAACAGCCTGAATAGAGAAAGCTTTATTGATCTAGACAGAAAATCAAACCAGCCACAGCATTCCTTTAAGCAAAAGCATAATCCAGAACAAGGCCCTAACTCTCTTCAATTCTTTGAAGGCTGAGAGAGTTGAGGAAGCTTCAGAAGAAAAATCTGAAGCTAGCAGAGGTTGGTTGCTGAGGATTAAGAAAATAAGTTGCCCCCATAACATGAAAGTGTAAGGTGAAGCAGCAAGTTCTAATGGAGGGAGTTTACCAGATCTAGCTAAGATCACTGATGAAGGTAGTTACACTAATAGCCTTCTTCCAGAAGATGACATCTACGACTTTTCATAGCTACAGAAGAAAAGAAGTCAATGACTGGCTTCAAAACTTCAAAGGACAGGCTGACACTCTTGTTAAGGGCTAACGCAGCTGATAACTTGAGGTTGAAGTCAATGGTCATTTAACATTCTCAAAATTCCAGGCCCCTTAATTATTATGCTAAACTTACTCTGCCTGTGCTCTACAAATGGAACAACCAGGCTTGGAAGACAGCACATCTGTTTACATCACAGTTTACTGAATATTTGAAACACCCTGTTGAGACCTACTGCTCAGGAAAAACATGATTTCTTTCAAAATGTTACTGCTCATTGACAATGCACCTGGTCTCCCAATAGCTCTGATGGAGATGTACAAGGAGATTAATGTTTTCATGCTTATTAACACAGCATCCATTCTGCAATTCATGGATAAAAGAGTAACTTTAATTTTCAAATTTTATTATTTAAGAAATACATTTTGTGGCAGGGCACAGTGGCTCATGCCTGTAATCCCAGTGCTTTGGGAGGCTGAGGCAGGCAGATCATGAGGTCAGGAGATCGAGACCATCCTGGGTAACATGGTGAAATCCCATCTCTACTAAAAATACAAAAAATTAGCCAGGCCTGGTGGTGGGCACCTGCAGTCCCAGCTACTTGGGAGGTTGAGGCAGGAGAATGGCGTGAACCTGGGAGGCAGAACTTGCAAGGAGCCAAGATCATGCCACCGCACTCCAGCCTGGGAGACAGAGCAAGACTCTGTCTCAAAAAAAAAAAAAAAAAAAAAAAAGAAAGAAAATATGTTTGGTAAGGCTATAGCTGCCATAGATAGTGATTCCTCTGATGGATCTGGGCAAAGTACATCAAAAACCTTCTGGAAAGGATTTATCTTTCCAGATGCCTTAACATTGTCATTCACGGGAGGAGGCCAAAATATTAACAATAACAGGCATTTGGAAGAAGTTGATTCCAACCGTCATAGAGTACTTTGAGGAGCTCAAGATGTCAATGCAGAAAATAACTGCAGATGTGGTGGAAATGCCAAGAGAATTAACAATTAGAAGCGGAGCCTGAAGACTGAATTGCTGCAAGCTCATGACAACACTTGAATAGATGAGGAGTTGCTTCTTAAAATTGGGCAAAGAAAGTGTTTTTTTTTTTTTTTTTTTTTTTTATTTCAACCAAGAAAGAAGTTCCGCGGGTAAAGTGCTATCAAATATCAATGCATGCTAAAGAGAATTTTTTTTTTTTTTTTTTTGTAAAAGAAAGAGTCATTTGATGCAGCAAACTTCATTGTTGTCTCATTTTAAGAAATTGCCACAGTCACCCCAACCTTCAGCAACCACCACCCTGATTAGTCAGCAGCCATCCACATCAAATTAAGACTCTCCATCAGTGAAAAAGATTATGATTGTCTGAAGACTCTGATGATCATTAGCATTTTTTAAAGAATTTTTTTTGTATTTAAAAATTAAGATATGTATATATTTTAAGACAGGGGTGTCCAATCTTTTGGCTTCCCTGGGTCACATTGGAAGAAAAAGAATTGTCTTGGGCCACACATAAAATACACTAAAACTAAGAGCTAAAAAAAAATTACAAAATAATTTTATAATGTTTAAATAAAGTTTACGAATTTGTGTTGGGCTGCATTCAAAGCCTTCCTGGGTCACATGTGGCCTATGGGCTGTGGGTTGGACAAACTTGTTTTAAGACATAATACACATTAATAGGCTATAATATAGTGTAAACATAGCTTTTGCATGACTTTTATATGTACTGAGAAACCAAAGAATTATACGACTCACTTTACTGTGATACTCACTTTATCGTTGCGGTCTGAAAATGTACCCACAGTATCTTCAAGGTGTGCTTGATTGGCTTTTGTTTGTCTGTTTGCTTATGTTTTTCCTCATCTGAGCAGAAAGAATTTTAATTATCATTCTCTTTTCCAGAGTTTTCTCATACAGTGCAATGGGCATCATTTACTGCTGGGCTGGTGAGGACAGTTTCTCCAGGCGTATCAGGCATAACTTCTCTACAAGTTAGGGGAGGAAACATTTCCTTTATCTTTACTTTTTCAGTGTTACTCAAAGCACCATACTTTTCCTGCTTCTCATACTGGTGGCTGAGTTCGACATGTTTCAGGAACCCTTTAGGGGCTGCAGTGTGAGAATATATTGTTCACACTAAAAATATCTGTAATGCAAACAACTACCGATTAACCTAAGAGTAATTTGTTGCGTTAGATATGGATGTTTGCTTCTCAGATTTGTACACTAGGCAGACATTTGTGCATGAAAATCAGTCTTCTGTGATGTTTCATGGCAAAAAAAAAAAAAAAAAAAAAAAAAAAAATTCTTCCCTGACCATGAGAGATGGATGCTGTGTTACATGTACACTGCTTTAGGCTTCAGGGCAGTGTAGGATTTCATAAGATCTGTGAAATCTTTTTTTTCTTCACTCTCTCTCTCTTTATTCATGGGAAATGTTATAACTTATTGGGACCTCATCTGATAGCATTTCTTTTAGTGGGGAGGGGTGTTAAAACCAATGGTATTTAATGATGGGAGACATCGCCCTGGGCTAAAGCATTTTAATTATGTGGGCAAACCAACATGTATCCTTCATTTTCTTCCATCTGGATTTAAAAAAAAATGAAGCAAAGCAAGATAGGGAACTTTCCCTGCATATATTCCAATCTCTAAAAATTCTGACTTCCTTTTTTCTAAATTATATAATAAGAATTCTAAAGACCTGTTTAAACTTCTCTAAACGAGTTATGATTTGATCTCATTTTGGGGACCATTAGATGAGCAACAGGATTTTTATTAGTATAGTGGCAATTTTCATTTTTCTCTCCTTTTGTCTTCAGTATGGACTTGCCTTCCTACCAATGGCATGTTTCAAGAAAAATTGTGTTGATTTTGTCTCCTGCTTACATTAAATAAGACATAATTGAAAAACATATTTTTAGATTGTATAAAATGTATCCATAATGTGATTCCAGTTGGGTTTGAAGAGAAAGCCATATAAATAAAAACCAAGCAGAGTAATTTGAGCTTTTATAGATGTCATAACTCCCCCTGGGTGAGTGAAGTGGGTTTGAATGAGCTAGCACCCATTTAAGTTCTCGATACATGGAGCATGAATCTTTGAGACCCATGTTTGTTTACACATGAAAAACAAAATACTATTTCCGAGGGAAAAATCACAACCATCAAAAAGCTTTTGGACATCAAATAGATCTTAAAAATCAACAATTTGATGAGTTAACTCAAAATGAATCAGAAACATATGGATTAAATTTCTCTTACCAAATACATGGGTTTAAAAGGAAAAGAGAACTTAGAAAATGTGTTTTGAGTTTCCTCAAACCCAAAACGTTTGAAAAATAATATAATTTGAAGCAATCGGTGGATTCGAAATGTGCTTGACTTCTCCCAATCTTGAGTACTCCCACTTACTGAGTCTACAGTGATAACGTTTTATTTTTCAAATGAACAACAAATACTAAGGGAAACTGAGCTACTCCTGGGTCTACCTGCACATCTGAACAATGGGGTTGAAATTGTACAGCAAGTACTCTTTATAATTACTAGGAATTATTTTGAAAGGTCTATAGAATATAACTCAGTTTTTTCTTTAGAATACATTTTATTTTCAAACTGGAATTAGCGTAAAAGGAGGAATTAAATTTTTCTAATGGTTTCACATGCTTCTTACTGTTCTGTGGACTGGAATCAAACAACTTTTAAAAGAATCCTGTGCTCAGATTGTTTGCATAAGTACTGAAGGTGATACTCATACTTTTAAACGTGAGGAAATGTCATACATCATGTTAAACATGAAGTTCTTGGCTTATAGCCACGTTTTTATGCCATTTTGAAAAGTATTTGGTTTCTGAATTAGTACTAAAATAACAAAATTGAAATTACATTTTGTGCTTGCTCACATCTGATGTCTGGATTTTTATTTGCGTTGAACTAAGATAGAGATTGATTTTTTTTGTTGTCTTACAACACTACTGCACTCGTTGACCCACTGAATACTTCACACTGTTTACCTTTACAACAATCCCAACTACTATTGCTAGCTTTATAAGAGTCAAAGGGGAATTTTGTATTCAGATTATGTGTCTTGTTTAAAGAACCATGGGATCGTCTTTACCCAAAACAAAGACAAATACTGTCATGCTTCTTTTAACAACCTTCCATTAGCTGTGGCAGAATCTATGTACTAGAATGCACTGTGAAGACACAAGGGAGACCTCAAGGTGATGTGGGCTGGGGTGTGGTGGATAAGAGCATGAATCAAGCTCGCTTAATTCAAATCTTGGTTCCATCACTAGTCTGACCTGCAGTGACATCCTTAACCTTTTCAAGCTTTTTTTTGTTCATTTGCAAAATGAGGATAATAATAATATTTATCTCATGGAGATTGTTGTGAGTATCAAATGAGATAATACATGAAGAATTCTTGGAATAGAATAGTAAATAGCTATGAAATTAAGAGATTAGCTTTTAATATTACCAATAATGGCAAGAACCTGGGTTATAGGAATTAAATGAGCTAACACATGGGAAAAGCAGGTTTAAGTTCTAAATTACTATATAAAAATAAATATTTTCCTAGAATTAACTGGAAGCATGGCCCCATGCTTGGGAGACAGAGGAGAATGAATATAAGAAAGAACAAATAACAGAGATTTCTGGTGTTATTGAACCAGTTTATGCATTCCTTCTAGGCCACTTAATACAAGACACTTATCTGTAGAAAGGGTAATAGAATTCTGGTGTAAATTTTAATAATTGCAGCAGTGATTACCTTTAGATCCTGTGAGTTCATTATTGGCTGAACAATTCTGAAGACTCTTGTTAAATGGTCCATGGAATGAATCAGGCATGGAATTAACCTATCTTTAGTTCCCTAAAGCTTATGTCCCATGAAGGAGTACTTATATTGCTTTGTGCCTATACCTTCTATACCCTTGATACTAAAAAAAAAAAAAAAAAGTTAAAGAAGTTAAACCGAGAATTCCAGGTGAATTAACCCTTAAGTAATTAAAAATTTAAAAAATTCCAGTGGCAGAAATTATTTTAAAAGACTACCATCTTTGTCTTGCAGCTACTTTAACTGCAAGTTATTATTGGCTATGCCCTGTGGTTTGGATGCCAATTGCAAGGCAGCTGCCCTGCTCCAGCCTGGGAATTCTCTGCAGGGGATTCTTCAGGAAAAGAGGCATTTTGTGCAACGGAAGAATAAGTACTAGGTTAATAACCACTAAATATATCTTTTTCCAAAGCTCTGGTGAAATTCACATAGTGTTTTCATCACTTAAAGTGTTGCTTTCAAAATGGAGAACTGAATTGGATTTGCTGAGTTTGTGAGAATACTCCTTTGCCATATCAATTTTTTCACCACGGAAAAAGTGGGCATTACTACTTTGAAAGTGTTGTCTTGAAAACTTCTTTGTAGAAATTTCTCTTTCAGAGACTTGCCATTTATGTATTCTGGAATATCTTTTATATTAATCCTTCATTAGGTCTTTGAAAGATCATAGATTCATTGACTCTGAGGGTTTATAGGCCATGTTATCCAGCCTCTTGTCCCATGCATGAATCTTTCACCAAACCAAATGATTTTATAATCTGCACTTCTAATATCAGAAACTTGCTATATCCCAAAGCAGCTTAGTTAATCTTCAGATAGCTTTACTTGTTAGCGCTTCTTTATGTTCAGGTGAAATTGATTCCTTTATAATACCCACCAGCTAGCCTAATTATATTAATAAGTACCATATAGTTCAGACCCAATCCCCTTTCCACATTTCCAGTAACTCTTACTGAGCCTAATAGTGTGCTGATAGTCATTGATCATTTCAGCTCTCTTTCCATGTGGTTTGATCCTGGGATGCCCCAGTTAAGCTCTATTTTTCCTAAAGGACAATGATATTCCAGAAGTAGTGTGACCACTGCATTATATAGGACTGCATTATATTGTCAGCTTTGGATTAGCTTCTACGTGGACCAATGAAAAATAGGATTATATTAGCCGTTATTGCTAGTCTTTATTGAATTGACTCATAAAGCCAACTAAAATTACTGTTCACTTTTTCTCACAGTAAAGTCACATTTCATCTCTTGCACATAACTAGGGTTGTTTACTTGATAATCTATTACTTCTAACTTTTTTGTTTAACCGTGGTCTCAAAATACAGAAGTACTTAGTAGCTAGAGATAAAAAATGATTTGTATTATGTATGTCTATCCCACATAGACTGACAAGAGAGAAAGTTGTACATGTAGCCAGGGAGCGTCTCTTAATTCTGTCTACTACTTGCTAGATTACAGAGTCCTGCCTCTATCCATGTTAATTTCATTCAAGCACAAAGCAGAGAAGCAAAGGACAGACCCGCTACCACTAACCTCCATCCCACACATGCTCAGCATTAACCCCTCTCACAGGCACAAGAATGTGCAAAGGCTAGTGGATTCACTGATTCCAGACCTTCATTGGAAAACGTTGTCTTATGCCATTTACCTCTTTTGTCTTTTCCCAGCCCTATTTTCCCGTTTTTTCTATAGAATTTTCCTGCAAAGAATGAAATATAGGTCAGGTGCAGCAGCTCACACCTGTAATCCTAACACTTTGGGAGGCCGGGGCAGGAGAGTCACTTGAGTCCAGGAGTTTAAAACCAGCCTGGGTGACTTGGTGAAACTCTATCTCTACAAAAAAAAAAAATAAAATTTAGCTGGGCATGCTGGTGTGCGCCTGTAGTCCCAATTACTCGGGAGGCTGGGTTGGGAGGATCACTTGAGCCCAGGAGGCAGAGATTGTAGTGAGCCAAGATTGTGTCACTGCACTCCAGCCTAAGCAACAGAGGCAACCTCATCTCTAAAAAAAAAAAAAAAAAAAAAAAGAATGAAATGTAAAATTATGTACTTGTTGTGTTGTCATGAAGTTATTGTATTAGATTTCGGCCGTTATCCTACTTGTCAGATCTTTTGAAATCTTCTTTCTGTCATTTAGTGCATTCACTTTACTTCCCAGATTTTTGCCTTTCACTAGTTTGATCTGTCTATTCAATTAGTATTGATGGTTGTACATATCCAACATTGAGCGACACTAAAGAATTGGTTTATATTTCCAGTGCCAAGTCTGCAACCTGTTTGATGGCTTCAGAAAGAATAACAAGTTTTTTTTATTTTAAGATAATGAGTTCAACTCATCCAATTCATAGTCTTGAAATTAAAAACTTCAGGAGATGTCAACACATGACTTTATCAGTATTTCTCGTAAGTTATTTAAGGACTTTCATGTTAAGTTAAATTGATGTAAAACAAACACACTTAAATTATCATGGATAACCTACCAGCAGTGAACAACACTATCTCTTTCCTTCATGTGGAAGATTTGGCGAGACATCCTTTATCATATTTGTCATGGTTGTTTTCTCATAAGCTTGAAGCAGGTAAAAGTGAGACAACAAATTAGCTTACAGTTTGAAGGACCTCATGCATGATCTCATATTAGATTGATTATATGGAGGATAAGTAAGGACCACAGTATCAACATAATTTATCTCCTTTGAGAAACAGGATCAAATAAACAGTAATGGAATTTAAAAAACTTAAAAGCTTCAGAGAATTAATTAAGATTCCCCAATATATGATGGGAGAGCTATTGAACCCAAAAAGACTCACACACCCCCTAATGGCTAATCTTCTCAAGGAATTGACTTATTGGATTCTTTCTACCAGCTGTTTAGAGGTTACAGAAAATGCACCAGGCTTTGCCAATGACCCAAGTGCCTTAATTCCTATGCATGCATATTTTAACATTATTACAGAAAGGTTTCATTTGCAATTTACAGGCTGAGTAGCAATGAGTCCGTTTCAAAGAGGTCAGTGCTTTCACCATGCCTCCTAGTGATGGAATTATAGTTTAAACAGCTGGAGCACTGTCCCAGGAGGGACACTGGGGTATGGCTCCTTAACGGCAGAATAAATCCATCAGACATATTTCATGTGTCTGATAACATTAATAGATACCAGGGCTGTTTAAATATTTAATGAACTCACTCAGAGACTGTTTACCAAGGGGAGGAAAAGAGCTATCAGAAAGGATGATCACATCCTTTTGATCTACAATGACAACAACAAAACCGAAATCTCAGCCAATGATTTCTCTTTCTTGCTGCAAATTCCATCAGGGGAACCCGTTTGCTACATGACATGTTTCATTTCCACAGTGTGCAAGAGAGTGTTTTCAGTTTTGCAGTTCAAAAGTTAATCATTTCCATGCGACTCACTACTTAATAGAGATGCCAGAAATCATAGAATAGCTTTCAGTTGGGATGGAGAAAACAGCAGAGGAAAGATAGAGACACTACAGCAAGCAAATGGTGTGCAGTGCACACGGAGCCACAGAAGCCCTGGGTGTGTTAATGAGGAGGGCATCTGCTAGAAAGAGGGAGTAAGCAGAATGTCAGTTGTGGCTGCTGGCTACCTTTGCTGCTGGTCTTTAGGAGGATTCCTTGCTACAGAATCCTTTCTGGAGACGGATAGTAGTCATTAAAAGAAAAAAATCACATCCTGATATTTGGCATACTTTTATTCTAGTCTGAGGGCAATTTGGTTGGATTTATGAAATTTCACTGAGAATGGTTTTGCTAGGCAGAATAAAATGGTTTTATTCTGTGGTTTCAGATGCCTGTTCGGTCATGCAAAACTGAAACAATAGCTAAGTTTCAAATGATGGGAAATAGCTGGCACTAGGTCCTTCCTGTCCGTTGGCACCAACAAAGAGTCATGTTGAAAAATGGTCTATCACACACTTTCCAGAGCATGTTTTTTTTCTCAATTATGTTTATTATAACCCTAATCCAGTTCTTTTCATGGGATTAAGGTGACCCATAGGCCCAGTGTCCACCATCTTGGTCTGTTCTAATACCTGATAAATTCAGCCTAGATTAGAATGAATTAAGAATGCCTCCTAGACAGGTTGAAAATGTCTGGCCATTTGGCGATTTAACTCTAGAGTATTTTTCTTTGGGGACCAAGAGAGTATCTTGGCTTAATTAAAAATGGATACATTTTTGAACATCTCAAATGAATGCCATTAGCATTATTTATACTCTGTTTTCTCTCAATTCTGTTTTGCTATAGGTTTGTAATTTGTTATAAAAGCATAAGAAAGCAGATGGTGGATTTCCTGAGAGCATTGTGTTGCTCTACTTTTGGAAGGGCTGTCATTCTCAGAAATGAAAGACTTACACTAGACCATACCTTTCCAAACAAATCATTTTCAAGTATATAAATAGCATAATTAATCACAATGGAAATATAAAATGTTTAATCAGTAGCAGATGGACTGAAACAAAGAAATCTTATGTATAAGGCTATTTGAAATGTTCAGTGTTGCATACTTTTTATATGTTTGTAAAAATTGATTTTAGGGACCATGATTTTATTTGAACTTAATTGTTAATATTTTGTTCTGTATTTTTCTGGCAAGAAGATTAAGCAGCCCATCTAGCTGCTGTTTTAGGAAAGCAACTGAGTCACTGCCTGGCATAAGAGAAAAGTTTACTAAAATATACATTTACAAGAGGATAGTTTAAATTCTCCAGATTCCCCTGTTTATAGTAATCAATGGTAAAATATCTTTATGTCTTTGAAAGGAAGCAACCTGGGAGAAACACTACATGGGAAAATGTATCTGGTGTGGGAAAAAAAGTCACAGATCTTTGATGTTGATTATCATTTTAAATCTTTTAAGTGAGTGTGCTTTAGAAGAGAAAAAATTTTGACAGCAAAGGAGCAGGGAACTCCTTTTGGATATAGGGTCTGGTTTGACTAAATTCTACAGCAATAAAAGCTGAAACTAATTTCCAGATGGAATAAATTGGTTCCAGGGTTTTGAAATTTTGGCCAGCATGTTGCACAGCTGAAGCAGATCCTTGCTCAGGACTATTACCAAAGCGGGTGGGAAGGGAGGGGAAAAGGCTTGATGGGGATACATTTCCCAAGAGATCATAGGGTTGGGCATTTAATGGGATTCTGCTTGCTTCAGCTTTCCATTTCTCTGTGTTTCAAAGTTTGGCAGTTCAGATCATGTCTCAGAATCTTTTGTGGACTCTACCCCTGTCCTGGCTGCGGAACGCAATCTGGGAAGGCAATTTTCTTAGTAATGAAAATTCTGACACTTTAGTTAGATACATGCACCCACCATGCATTTTGGTACATTCTGAGCTGACTGAAGTGGGATGATGATGCATGGGGGCCTGAGTACTGACAGGTCTTTTCTTTCTAGACAAAAGGCATAAGACTATTCCTAGCAACCTTAAAAATAATTTTGAAACATCCTCAAGTTGATATAGGCTATACTGCCATGGAACTGTGGTCTTCTCACTGTATCATCATGATGTGAAAGCCTAGAAGGGTGTCCGATGTTCTGTGTCACAAACAGGCCAGGAACAGACCAGGAAAAGGGAGCCATAAATCTCCTATGATCAGTGTCACAGCATGCAGGGAACAACCCCAGTGCATAGTCTTTTATTCACCACCCAAATGAGACCCCCAAAGTGAAATGCTGATTTCACTCAGCATATTCCTATTTGGAAAATTCTTGGAATCCAGTTGATCTGAGGACTTTTTTTTTTTTTTTTTTTTGACATTTTAGATGTTCATTCATGGTTGTCTGTGGTTTTAATTCTCTATTTTTTTCTGCTAATCTTCTTGAATAGTTTTGAGTGGTCAACATTTCTTCCTCTCTCTTCCTCTTTATCCATTGTGAAAACTTCTGAAATCTGATTTTTTTCCCTATGATTCTGTACAATCTTCTCATCTGAAATATTGCAACATTTTCTCTGTGTCTGTTATGGTGCTTACTGAGTTTAATTCCCTTGTACTACTGCTTAGGAGATGGTTTTGAGTGGGAGTATGGGTAGGACAAAATGACTATATAAAGGCCTCTGTTAAAACTTGGCACCATCATTCCAGTCTGGGTGGCTGAATGAGACCCTATCTAAAACAAAAAAACAAAAAAAATGGTATCAGGAGATCACGAGTCACTTCTTGGCCCAAGTCAGGAACCTGGGATTCATTCCAAGCAGTGTCCTCTCCTTTAGCTCTGATGTCACATTGGCCTTCAGGTTGAATATTTCTCTCCATAGCATCTCTTGAATGATCTCCTTCCTTTCTCTTCCCATTGACTTGGCCTTATTTCCAGCCTTCATCACTCATCACATCAGCTTCTTGACTGGCCTCCTTGCCTGTATGCTTGTTTTTCTATCTTTACTCCACAGAGCTGCTAAGTTAATATTAAGGACTGAAGGTTTATGTTTTCCCCAAATTGCATATTTCGAAGCCCTAACCCCCAGTGTAATGGTATTTGCAGGCAGAGCCTTTGGGAGGTAGCTAGGCTTAGATGAGGTCATGAAGGCGGGGCCCCTTGATGACATTAATGTTCTTAGAAAAAGAGATCAGGGTGCTCTCTCTCTCTGCCATATGAGGCACAGTGAGAAAGCAGCCATTTGCAGTCCAGGAAGAGGGCCTTTACCAGGAATGGAATTGGCTGCACCTGGACCTTGGCCACCAGAACTGTGATCAATAAATATCTGTTGTTAAAACACATAGAGGAGAACAACACACATGACTTTTGGAGAGGGTAAAAGGTGAGATGGAGAGGATCAAGAACAATAACTAATAGATACTAGGCTTAATACCTGGATGATGAAATAATCTGTACAACAAAGCCCCATGACACATTTACCTATGTAACAAACCTGCATTTGTGCCCCTGAATTTAAAATAAAAGTTGAAAATAATCTAATTTAAAAAACAAAATACAACACCAGTCTATGATATTTCGTTGTAGCAGCCTGAGCTGGCTAACACAGTTAATAGTTTTAAAACACAAATCTAAAACCTATCACTCATTGCACCCTGGAATCTATAGTGTAAGCCCAAAAGCATACAAATCATTGCTCACCACTCCAATCTCAATTTCACCTGTGTCCACCCTAGTACATGGTCTCTCCTAAAACTTCCTTAGAGTGCCAGCAGTAAGCACCCTTCACCCTTGTGCCTCTTCGTGTATTATCTCACCTATCTGAACATACTGCCCTTTTGCCAATCACATGTATCTTCTTCAAAACTCCAAGTAGATCATGCTCATTCCTGCTACAGCTACCTTTGAACAATCTAGCAAAGTTGTTGCAAACATTGATTTAGAACTCTCTAAGCTTCGGTTTCTTTATCTAGAAGTTAGGAAGAGTAGTGAGGCCTAAATGAGATAAGTAAACTCCTTAGCCCAATGCCTAAAGTATAGTAAGTTTTCGAAACATTTACGTTGCTAGTAACTTGTGCATAGTTTTGTTTATACCATTCATTGTACACTTTGGGGGATGGGGAAAGGACTTTGTTTAACCTCTCAGTCTCTTCTGTTAGGGTATGAGCCCTAGTGGCTGCCACATAGTAAACACTAAATACATTTGGTTGACTGTAGAAATATTGGCTTCTCGGAGGAATCTGCCACTACTAAACAGTCTGCTCTTCCTTGGCCTACTCAATTATGTGCTCTCCAGATTCAATGTTCATCAATCAAATGCTTTTCAGTTTAATTTAGCAGCCTATCCTCTCTCTATCTTCTAAATGCAGGCACTTCCAAAATCTTCATTTCTAGCTCCGTACTTCCTCCAGAGCTGACCTATTATTTCTCCCTGCTTTTTGTCTCTCTCACCCAAAACAATACTTCAATCACCCCAAAATTAGTATCTTTTTAGTATTGGCTCTGTGGTGTTGTTTACTTGATCCAAAGTTCATAACTGACTTCGTACCTTCCCCATTGCCTACTGACCAAGCCCCATTTGGTTTACACAAGCATTCAAACTCTTGTCTCTCTCAGTCTCTGCATACAATCATTCTCCACGTATGTTTGACTGTGGCTCAGGTTTCCATCATCTCTTGTGTGCTGCTTCTATTTTTGCCCTTTGAATTTATTCTCCATTAACAGAGAGAGTTTTGTTTCTAATCACTCCACTTAAAAGTTTTCCATGGCTCTCTACTGCCTTCCGGATATAATTCAAACTCCCTCGTATAGCCCTCAAAGCCGGCCATGATCTGACTACTGTTCCACCTTCATCTCTAGTTTCTCCAGCCATATTGTACAAAAAAATGGCAGACTTTGTGATTCAGTCTCCTCTCATTGTATCTGGACCTTGTGTTAGGTTGAACTTGTGTCCTCCCTTCTCCCACCACACCTTTACCCGGCAAACTCCTTCACAGCCTTCTAGTATTAGGCTTCTCACAAAAAGCTTTCTCTAACCCAGGAATCAAGAGTTAGGTGCTGCTCTAGTGTTTTTCATATTTTCTCTTTTCTTGTCTCTCTCTTCCTGAAAATAATGACAAATTTCTTGAAGTTGGTGGGACAAACATTTTTAAATTTGTTTGTTTCTTAAGAGTTGTGTCTATTGTTCCTAGCTAAGTACTTTATGTATACTAGGTATTCAAGTAAATATTTATTGAATGAATAGATTGCAAGCCATCCAGGATCTGTCTTGATCAGGTCGTATCCCCTGCATGACCTCTGGATATACTACTCTTTTTCTTATTCCCCAATCGTATCTTGCTCATTCTGGCTTCTCTGACTTATATTTTTCCTAAATGAAGAATCTTTATCTTTTCCCCATCCTTGCCCAGCAAGACGCCTCCATGGGTACTAACCGTAAGTCAGGATATGCTGAATTCTTCTTCACCATGGAGCCCTCTCTGACCAAGACACTTGTGACTATGACTGTGTCCTTTTACAAACTTCCCATGTAATGTTTATCATGACTCCATGCCACCTAAATCATGCTTTGCTGTGTGTTTTAACTTTTTTGGAGGGGAAGGGGTGGAAGAAGAACCTCAGGTGAAGAAGGTTGAATTAACAATACTGTTTTAACTTTGTATGAATTCATAATGTATGTCTCAAGAAGACTGAAAGATATTTAAAGGTAAGAATCATATACTTATTTCTAACATTCATAGTCCATAGAACAAAATCAGACACATAAAAAATGAGCAATGTTTTTATATGAATAAAACAATTTTGATTATGATTCTTTTACAGAATTGTACCAGACAATAGGAAAGGAACCGCAGTAGTTTCTACATAAAATAAACAAAGGTAATTAAACTCTCATCAGTTGATAACAAAATGCTGGATCTAGGTTTAAACTAATGGTCAAGATGTGGTTGAGGCCAAATGACCTATAAGTCTAGATCCTCAAGTGAAAAATATTCTTCCCACTTAAAGAGGTCATTAAACTCTTTGAAACCACTGAGATACCAGGGCCAAGATCTTGCTACACAAGGTTATTAAGTTGTATACAAGTACCTTAAATGATTGATATTCCTCAATGTGGTTTATTTTAACCAAACAAGTAAATTATTTACTCGAAAGATATAGAATAATCCACTCTTCCTTTCCTTCCTCCTCTCCCTATCCTTCCACAGACATTTATAAATAATTTCACTGGGCAGAGAGGTAAATGAATGTCCATATAGGTGTCCAATAGCTTCTTAATGACAGAGTTTCATTTCTGTGCCATGAATAAAAATAGTAAGACTAATTTGAAGATGTGAGTTTTTTGACAATGAATTAAGAATGATGAATTAATAATGTCTTCCAGCCTATCCATGATTTCTTCCATTTACAACAGTCATTAATAAAGGAACATGTTCTAAGTTTAGTTAGCATGATTCTATAGGAAATCTAATAGTTCAAAGAGAGTCTATAACTGCTCACTCTACATCTTCCAATTGTGTTAAAATAAGATGGTAATTTTTAACTTGAAATTAGGATTTATGCATACCATTTGAAGTCTGTAAGCAAATGCATACAAATATGATACAATTTGTTTATAATATTGAACAAACATGACATATTGTACCTGTTTTGCCTTCATTAGGAACCTTGCGTGTCTCTCTGCTCAGACACTGCTTCTTAGCATATGCACCTCAAGTGGTGTCTCGAATTAGTGAGAACATTCACCCTAACTCATTAGCTGCGTTATTGGACAGAGACATACTACTTTCTTGAGACTGTCATGTTGATTATCTAAACAATTATGATAAACTTGTCATGCTACTTGTTGTAATGAAGTAATGATATCATTGAACATGAGGCTGAGTTAGTAGAATTACATCTGTTTATTCTGTTTACATGGATACTTTAGTTTTTGATAGTAAAAGTGAGAGTGATTTAATAGGAACACATGCTTATTTTACTTTTAAATTGTTACTCTATTTGGGGGCTAGTTTTATTATTATCTCTTCTTACCCACCCATAAATCTATCAGATTCAATACCTCATGTGCCTTAGATATATATATATAAAACTTTGTGTTTAAATTTGTTATTGAATGTTCTGGATAGATAAACCTCATGACTTCAGTTTTCACCACGGTTGTTTCTCTCTCAGTTCATAATTCAAGCTCACATCATAGGTTCAATTTGTGAAATCAATACACTACAACCATAGATTGTGTCAAATCACAGATTGACACTGGTATTGAACTTCTGAATTTGAGACCAGATCTTAAAGACAAGGAACAAAAACATCAGGAAGACAGCAGGTGGGGTTTCCATTGCAGATATAGAAGACAAACACTTTGTAGCTTCCAATAACTTTCAACTTAACCTGCGATAGAGAAAGAAATGTATAGGGGCATATTTTTAAATTCTGGGTGATAAAACACACACAATACCATGCAGGCAGGAAAATAAAAGACTCATCCAAGAGATTCTTTGTTATTTAAGAAGTAGCAAAGCATTGAGATTAATGGCACAGCCCCTAAGTGATTCCCTTAGCCTGGCTTTGAATCCTACCTCTATAAACTAATAATTTTTAACCTTGAACAGGATAGTTAATTGCATTGGTATTTCAATTGCATCTACACAATGAATATAATACAGTACTTAACTCACAAAGTTGTTGTGGTCTTTGAACAAATTAATACTTTATTTTATAGAATATGACTCATTATATTTTATAAACCAATAAACAATGCCAAATAAACAATGATTTCCTATAGGTTGTCAAACATATCCCAATTCCAGAGATGTTAATATGTGAAAGAAAATATTCATTTTAAAATTGATAAAATATGATCCATATGAACACCTAGATCAGTGTCTGACAGATTTTGCATGCATATTAAATGATAGCTGTTATTATTTATGATGTCCAAGTAATAATCATACTAAGAATTATCAGCAAGCTGTATTTATGTTCCCATTTTTCTACCTCTGGAGAAGGGAGAATTGTGTTCTTCTACAAAATGGTGTCATTAGGAAGACGAATATTTAGCTGATAATGCTAGCTGGTATTTCACTGATATTTAAGGATGACTCTAGGGAACTGCTGATTAGTTAGGACCACACACCTTTCAGTGTTCTACATTTACCCCTCCCAAAGTCATACACAATTGGGGGACAGAGTCTTCCCTGGTGGGTGGAGGAACTGTCCCTGAGTCAAAGTTAGAATATATGACGCCTCGTGCTTCTTGATAGACAGTATAAAGACTATTGAAATCTTTAGAACAATAACAGTTTGGAACTTCAAAAATTACAGAAAATAAGATCAACTTACTGATGCAAGCAACTCACTCTTTCTTATTGATGAAATTTGGATTTCATAGGGAATGAAATAATGGCATTTGCAGCAACCTGGATGGAATTGGAGATGATTATTCTAAGTGAAGCAACTCAGGAATGGAAAACTAAATATTGTATGTTCTCACTTATAAGTGGGAGCTAAGCTATGAGGATGCAAAGGCATAAGAAAGATACGATGGACTTTTGGGCCTCAAGGGAAAAGGGGGGAAGGGGGCAAGGGATAAAAGACTACACATTGTGTACAGTGTACACTGCTCAGCTGATGGGTACACAAAATTCTCAGACTCACCACTGAAGAACTTATCCATGTAACGGTGAGCTATTGTGTGTGTGTGTGTGTGTGTGTGTGTGTGTGTGTGTGTGTGTGTGTGGTCTTTACCCATATATTCATAGACTAAAACTTGGGTGACTTTAGTCAAGAGTAAATAAGCACCGAAATACAGTAGGTTCCTAAATTCTTCTCTTAAGTAGGAAGCAGTAAATATTGTTTATTGAAGGAATGAAGAATTAAACCATCAAAATACATGAAAAAATTAGGAATAAAGTAAATAAATGGGACAGTAAGCTCCAGTGGAATGGCTGAAAGAGACATGTCACCTTTTAGCCAAAGTGCTCACCTTGTCATCTCACCCAGAACCAGGGTCACAACATTTTTGGACAAGAAAGCATATTGCCTAACAGATTAACACAGAAATAAAGGGATTCGCTAAGTCACTGAAATGCAAAGCAAAGCGCATACACTAAAATGGAGAGATTTGTTTCCCTGACTCCCGGCAGCAAGGTCAGGCATTTCCTTAGCTAATAGCCAGTGAACCGATGAATGACATACCATTAATGGATGTCTTAAGTTATGGGAGGGAATCAGGTTACCCAAATGAATGTTCTTTCAATGCGCTAAAAGGAAATGATCGGCAACCTAGAACTAGAAGAGCTTTTACATTAAAGAGTTTCCTTTACATCTTGAAATGTGCACCACTAGTTTAGTTAAAAGGAAATGAAAGATGACTAAATTCCTAAAGGAAAAGGAAGTAGCGTGTTCTTGGTGACAAGTTGGGGCAAATCTTCATTCATGACTGGTGGCCAGGTTCCCAACTCTAGAAACAAATAGAATTCTAAAATAAAAGTGTTAATTGCTGTTAAGATAGAGAATGGTGAGTGAAGAGTGATGGAGTTCTAGTGTCACTTCAATTATATATGTTCTTATATATGTCAACGAAAACTTACCACAATTTGCCTAAAGAAAAAGGCAAGAATTTGGTTTCTTGGGCTTCTGCATGCTTGGTATTATCATAACACAGCTAGACTAGAAGGGTAAAGCTATAGAAACTCCCAGGGGTTGGAAAGGGATTTCTGACCTTCACATAGGATTTCTCGGTTCACTGGATATGTGATATTATTGTGGGATTTTCTCTTAACCCTTAAGTACCTATCTCTTTTGTAGGCACAATAAAACTCATGAGAGCTATAACTGGGTACACAAAGGCCAATTTGTCATACCGTTTAATCACAACAGGGTTCTTATTGTGAAGCATCAGGTCACAATCCCTTTGTCAATTCCCTTAGCTGATAGAAAGTGAAAAATACCTTTGAGGTGGCTATTTATTGCACTATAGGCTAATAGTACTTGTCCTTCTTTGATAAAGTAACAACTCGCTTTTGGGGTCATTGTTTCATCTTTCTCCGTGTCCTGTACAGCTGATTCAAGTATAGTAATACTTACCGACTTCAAAGGGAGCTTAATAGTGCATGGAGAAAGACAGGAAACATGGCGGGAATATTTAAGAGAGGACTTTACAAGGTCAGTTTTCCTTTTTACAATGTCCTTATGAGCATCTCAAACCATTTTTTTTTCCTTTCTATTTTCAGGAACCAATGGATATTTGGCCCTTTTCTTATCCACCACCCCCATTAAAGTCATTACAATGTTTCATTTAAATTCTACAGACAATACAATTAACACATGGGTGCTTCTAGTCCGTGTATGCAATTCATATTACCTTGCTTGCAAGCCCGCTCACCAGTGCCCTGTGGATGAAATCAGAATTTTGATTCCTACTTATATCACCTTCTTTGGGCATAAATACATTTGAGAAGATGATGAAAACCAGAAATCAAAATGTTGCTTTTCTTGATACGGCACCAAATTCAGTACCTTCCCTGAGGCTTCTTGTAGTCATCCCCTCTCCTCCAAATTTGCTAATGTGATCATGTTGATAAAGAGTGAATAGATTTAAGTCCTTATTTTCCTTTGAGCTTTAGCATAAAGTGCTCCTAAAAACATATCCTATTTATATAAAATGGGCATGTATGCATACACAATCTCTACCTATGCCAAAGCATTTTCTTTATTATAATGAGATGTATCTTTCTGGATTTTCTGCACAATCAGACTGTAATTAAGCATAGGAGGCTGCAGGTAAGTGCATGAGATGCATGTTTAATTAAAAGAGAAAATGCTGGTTAAGTATCAATTTGTATGACATTCCATTTACAAGAATTCAGAAAGCTACTCTTTCTTATGTATTTCCTTTTATATGTGTATATGTATTTACACACATGTATGTTTTCACACTGAAATCATATTCTCATTTCATATGCAAGAGTTGCTGCCACATTTACTGCCCCCATCCAAGAAAATGTTGATATATATTGAAAATCTCCATGAAAAATAAAATGCTTGCATAAATTCATGTAGGGCAAATAAAAAAAGCAGCCAGGACCCAGCAGGCTGAGTCAATGTATAGCTTGCATATGGAAACAATGACATGATTGTTTACTCACTGGTTTAATGATATTCACTTTCTCCTAATGGCAACGTGGAAAATGTGAGTACCAGATGCTGCGCCCAGAGCGCAAAAGAGAGAACAGGGGAAGGTCTAGAGTAAGGAATTTATCCTGACACCAGAATGTAGTGTAACTCTTCAGTTTATTAACGCCGTGGTTTTTTTTTTAGGAAAAAATGCTTTGATGTCTGCAGCTTAAATTTCCATATTTTTATAACAGTTCAGCAACAAATTTACATATTTCCTGGAATCTGCAGATATAAAAGCGGTAAAACACTCCAGGCATTATTAGACAGTAGATTATAACCCATTACTATTGTTTCAATTAGCAATGTAAAAGTGACCTGCAGTGTTCAGATGACCCACTAATGGATTTAAACGCTTTCAAATATTAATGCAGGTTTTCTAAAGATGAATCCCAAACCCATTATTCCTGGAACAACTATGAGCTGAAAAGCTGGCAATGATTGTGCATTATGTGGAAAGGCTCATGGTTAATTAAATGAATACCTAGCATTACACTATTCACTTTAGTGCTACAAAATTATTTCTCATTGATTTTTACATTCTGAGTCTGTGATTCAATTTACTTCTGCAATTTGTGTTGCTGTGTCAATAAAAGAGAACTGCTTGGAGATGGAAGCATTAGAGACTGATAAATACATTAAGATCCAATGAAAACTGCAGTTTTCCTATTGTTTTCCTCTATTGAAATATCATTTTTAGCAACACTTTATTATGTATTATTAATACAATTTTTGTTTGCTTCCATCTGCTCTCCTCTCCCCTTTTCTATTCAGGAACTGGAATGTTAGTGATTGCTTGAGGGTGAGTAGCTAATTTTTCAGTAACAAGTTCTCTCACTATCAAGAACAAAAGCACCATCAACACAAATCTGCTATTTCATGTTAAATGAACTAGAAGGCCAGATTCTTCATCAAAGACAGTGTGGGGAGTTACTGTGTGTGGGTGTGTTTTAATTTCAAGGAGTAAATGGCACTCCTATCTGTTAAGCCATGAAAGCCAAAAAATATTGAATAGTTCTAACCCCATTATACAATTTACGCAATGTAAATACAATCTGATATATTTATAATGTGCATATTTTATTCAACAATTATATTACATATTTTACAATTGAATTCACATGTGCCTTTTCTCTTTGTAACCTACCTTGACTCAGTTCTATGAAAGTCCTAAATTGTAAGTTGAGATTTCCTGTAACATTTTTTTTCAAAATTTTGCAAACTTCAGCTTCATAGTTTTTGATGTCTAAAGAAATCTCGTATGTGCTATTTTTATGTGATTTAGACTCATTATTCAGGAGGTGTTTGGTATATATTGTAAATTTAATATTTCCTGAGAAAAGTTGGCTTACCAGTCAAATACAGCAATCAATATCTTCCACCGAGTTCACTGGAGTTTATGGTGCCCAAACTGTCTCCATGAAGATGGTCATTAGATCTCAACTCATCCCGTGTTTAAATTTCTCTGTACTCTCTTTAGAGAACATGGGTAATCAAATCTTAACTAAGTTGTTATGTTCATCTCTAAAGGAGTCCCCTTCCATTGTCTACGATCTTCTTACAAAACCCATGTTCAAGCCATTCGTTTTTATATTGATCTGAGTTGCTGATTAGAGTTTGACCATTGATAGGCTGTAGAGCCTACAACATAGAAAAATTAACAGTAAAGATCATTTCACAAATAGTTTTAACAAAAGAGCATCCTATAGACATGAAATAATCAAAATAATATAAATGACCAATAAATATAACAAAAGTTTAACTTCCCTATAAATTAATGAATGCTGATTTAAAGAAATGAGCTGCATTTTGCATATAAAATTGTCAAAGTGGAGAAGAGAGCATAGTATAATATTTAATATTGGTGAAGGAATATATATATATACCTATATATATATCACTAGTGGGATGTACAGAGATGCAACTTTTCTAAAGGTGGTTTGGACATAAAATATTTTTAAATTTTATAAGTTTTTTACACCTTCCACTCTAAAATTCTACTTTTTGGAATTTAAGCTCGAGAAAAAATTACGAATATGTGTGAACATTTAGTTATATAAGCTGTTCATCTAGACCTTATTTCAAGTGTCATTTATGAGAATAAAAAATTTGAAAGCATCCTAAATTTGTAAAATGAGGAATAAGTTAATAAATTATGGTACTTAGTATTAATTATAATTCAAACATGTAAAATAATATACAACAATATTTAATGACATGGAAATATATTTAGAGTATATTGTTGGTTGAATAAGATACATTTCACCTGCACACACATGCTTGCTCACTCACTCACAAGTCACCAAACTTTGTAGAACGTGTACTATGGCCTCTTATTTGGTATTTAATGTTAGGATAATTTTGAAGCTATCCCAAGTGATTTAAATTATAATTTTAAATCATTTTTATATAAAAAGTTAACTCCTCTTTATTCTAGAGCAATTTGAAATGATTTAAACAAAACAAAGAAAACCTACTTATTTGAAAATCCATATGAAGATATATAGAAAGAGAAGGTAGACTGGAAGGATATATAAGAAAATGTTAACAGAGATTTATAGCTGGTATGTTGTAAGTTATTATTTTCTTGTATTTTTAAACATTTATACAAATAATATGGATAATCTATTTTTAGTAGTTAAAATATGATTGATAAATCTTATGTAGTTATCCTACACAAAAACCAAAAGGAAAGAAATCCTTGTAACTCTTATGGATGGAGAGATGAGACCATTAGAAACAACCATGTACTTGTCAACTAGAAACAACTGGTGTAGCTGTCAAAAACCATGGATTAGAATCCTAACTCTCTGAGTTACTAGCTGGGGGACCCTAGGCAACTCACTTCACTTCTCTGAGCTTCCGTTTCTTCTGAATATACCTATATCTCTTAAAAGGGAAGTGGTCAAATGCGAAAAGAAAATTCCTGGCTTTGTTACATGGGAATGTTGAGATATAGTGAGTTCTGAGAGGACTGCACATGTTCTTAAATATTGCCTGTTTCTCACCCCTGTTCCAGTTCAATGCTTAACTCACTGTCCCAAGTTGTATATGCTTAAAAACCAATATGACTTTTACCTTGTGACATTTGTTTCTGTAAAGGTAAACTGAGGCTGGAGCTGAACCGGGAACGAAGACACAAGGCAAATGGCAGTGAGAATAGCCTTTTATTAGGGCTTACGGGCGAGGTTCCTTGGTCCAAAGGCATGGGCGGAGGAAGTCGCGCTGAGGGAGGAGGGTAGGGGTTTTTTATAGCCCGAGAGGTAGGGAAGCTGGTTGTGCAAACAGGGCCTGGAGGGATCTTGAAACTACTAGGGCAGGAGTTGAGTAAGGGTCATGAGGAAGGGGTCTTTGGAAACTGTCAACCGAAACTGCTGTTTACAAACTTGTGGAATGCAGGTGAGCTGCAGATCATGGAGGAGTGTGGTTGCCCAGCCGGAACTCTGACGCATGTTAAGTCTGCGGGTGTGTACAAGGGTGAAGGGAGTCTTTAACAAAAGGCCTGCTACACTGGGTAATGCCTTCATGTTGGGTCTAGATTCCTGCCTAACAGTTTCAAAGGATTTTCTGTTATTCAAATGAAATATATCTTTTCAGAAGAGAGCAGAGCAATTAGTAATCAAGCCATGTTTATAACAATTTGTCCCCAGTAATTAGTAAAATGTCGTCATTGGAGTTGTGGCCTTTGCCTGAGCTCCAAGAGAGCATGGCCCACCCAAGTTGTGTTCTCGCCACTATAACCCCTATGGCTGCACATAGTAGGTTCATATCACCAAATGCATCAATGTGACACATCCAAATGACAGTTTCAAGATTTATGCTCTGCATTTTGATGAATATTTATTCATCTCTTTGTAGCAAAATTGAAATAAATCACTAATACATGATTATATAATGCTTTGTTTATTATTTAGCTACTAAATAAAAATTGTATAACATGAGAAGAACAAGAACAGTTTATGCTTTTAGAAACCTGGGGCTCATGTTCAGTAACCAAGAACTAGCTCTTTCCTTTGTCAAAGGCCCTATCACATGCTCTCATCCCCATCCTCCACCTCATGAGTCAAAGTTGCACAGCTTGGAACTGGGTCCTGGCTTGCACCCCTCAGGCAGCGCCTCAAGTGTGGCTGGCTGGTGAAGATAGTCAAGAGTAGGCCTTTGGGCACAGAGTACACTTTATTAGGTCACTGGGGAAGGAGATTTTTTTTTTTTTAAAGATTTCTTTATAATAGAACTGTTCAGTATCCAGACAGTAATTCAGTAATCACTGTGGTTGAAGGTAGACTCTAAGGATAAACACACTTTCCAGAATTCTAGAACCAGATTGGCTGGTTCTCAGTGCAACCCATTTGCAGGAGAAACAATTTTAGAGTTTTAGTACTTCAGTGTGCTCATCTTCAAAATGGGACTACTTACAATACATAAATTTATATAAATCCTGTGACTGTTATGAAGATGAAATTAGTTAATATAGGGAGAGCATGTTAAGCAGTGAAAGCACAGGGCAAGTTCTTAAATATTAGTTCCTACCAATTACAATGATTACTACTCGACTGCTCCCACTGAAGGTCTGACCAACATTTCGAGAGGCTTCGTCTGGGTGAGACAGAGCAAACTGGAGTCTCTCTAAGCTGAGTAGTAAAGGGAGAAAATGGCTCAGATTATTAAAGCCATGAAGACATTGGACTAAAATTCCTTTACAAATTCCTTCATTCTTTACTTGGTAGGCACAAACCTGGCTATAAATATTCAGAAAGCATAGTTTTACAACTGAAAGAAAACTTAACAGGGTACATTCAGCTTAGTTTAGTCTTCCATTGAAGGATAGAATGAATTGCTAAGTGTTAGCAAGCCCGGGGCCAGGGTTAAAACTAGTTCTCTTGCCTCACAGCCCTGAACTCGCTCTACTGTATCTATTTGTCTTAATGGCTTAGAAGAGACCATCTTTAAATCAGATCAAACAACAACAGCAAACAAACAAAAATCAAAAGACTGCAGTTCTCTTAATTCTTAGGGCATTAAAAGAGACTTTTTTTTGGCAGTATTGCATTTTATAAATCACCTATTGTTTGGACGAACGGAGGCAAGATGGTGGACTTCCGGGTTCTTCTTCACCAGCTTTTCCCGCACGCGCGAAAATGCAGCTGGTGCCCAGGAAGGTGCAGATCAACTGGGCATGCGCCAGGTGACATCAATCCGAAGAGACCACTGTGTCCATTGTGTAAGTAAAGAGGAAACAAACGGGAAACCCCCAGTCCAAATTTCCAAAGAGCACCAGCCTCTCTGGGGTAAGTGCCCTTGTCTCCTCTTTACCTCCCTCGGCCAAAAATCCTACGCAGGTCCGAGGCCCACTTTTGAGCCACCAAGTGGCTCGGGAGACCGGTTCAGAACGGAGACGTCCGCCTGAAGGTACTCTCCACTTTGGCTCCATGAGCCTCCAGTCTGTCTCTGCTGGTTCCAAAGGACGCTTTGAAGCCAGGCAGAGATCCACTTCCATTTCCATTGTGTCCATTGTGTAAGTAAAGAGGAAACAAACGGGAAACCCCCCAGTCCAAATTTCCAAACAGCACCCCCTTAGGGTGCCTCCTAGCCAATTTAAAAACCTTACAGCTTGAACAAGACCTTAGGAGGAAGCGGTTAATTTTCCTTTCCACTGTGGCATGATCAACCTCAGCAATTTCTGCCAGCGGCTAGGCAAGTGGTCCGAAATTAATTACGCACAAGGCTTTTGGGCCTTAAGCTCTCGTCCCTATACTCCTCCTTCTCTCCACCCCCTCCCTTCCTATCCAGACTCCTTCTTCCTCCTCCTTATCTACTAGTAATCCACTCGGTCCCATGCCTCCTTCAGGGACCCCAACTGGCTGTCTTGAGTCTCCTATCTCTGCCCACACCCTCCTACAGTGTTAGCACCTTTGCGAGAGGTAGCTGGGGCGGAGGGGGTAGTCAGAGTACATGTCCCTTTTTCATTGGCCGATCTTTCCAAAATTGAGAAGCATTTAGGTGATTTCTCAGTTAATCCTACCGTATACATAAAGGAATTTAGACACCTTTGTCAGGCCTATGACTTAACTTGGCATGACCTCCAGGTTATCCTAACCTCTACCCTAAACTGACTGAGGTTCTAACCCAGTATACCCGGTTAGATCCGGCCTCCCCCACAAGGGCCACTATTTTGGCGTCTTATTTCATTTCTCAATCAGCTCCTGACATTCGTAAAAAACTTCAAAGGGTAGAGGATGGTCTTCAGACACCAATACAAGACCTAGTTAAATTAGCCTTTAAGGTCTATAACTCCAGAGAGGAGACGGCAGGCTCACCTCAAACAGAAGTTACAGCTTCTAGCAGCGGCTTTACAGCCCAGTCGTAACCCCAGACCAGAGAGCACACACCCCGCAGACTCCAAGGCTATGAAAGGAGCTTGCCTGCTATAAGTGCGGCAAGGCAGGACACTATGCCAACAGGTGTCCGCAAGGTCCCCGAGCCCCAACGCAGCCTTGCTATAAGTGCAAGGCATCAGGACATTAGGCCAGTGAATGTCCTAACCCTCGTCCACCAGCAACCCCCTGCCCCGCTTGCCAGCAGGGAGGACACTGGAAGTCTGATTGCCCCACCCTGAGAACAGGTGCCGCGCCTCCACGTGACCCCCTTTCCCAGGATCTTGGGAGCTCCTTCCAGCTCCTACATCTGGACGATGACAACTGAAGGTGCCGAGACTCAGGGACCCCCAACACCCTTGCCGAGCCGCGGGTAACTCTCCTGGTAGCGGGTAAGACAATTAATTTTTTAATCGACAGCGAGCCTACCTATTCTGTTTTGCCGTCCTTCTCTGGACCTAGCCTTCCATCCAATATCTCTGTAGTAGGAGTAGGTGGAAAGCCACCCACTCCATGAAAAACTCCACTCCTTAATTGCTGCCTGGCCAACAACTACTTTGCACACTCGTTCCTCATTCCCAGCTAAAAAGGGCCCCTACCGAAAGCAATCAGTGGAAATCAGTTCAACTTTCCCCCACTCGCCTCAAACTTACTAAATTTTCTTAACTATCTCATACTCCCCAACCTTGCCAGGACTATCCTTCTGGGTTTTGCCCATAATCCAACAAATGCTTCCATTCCTCATTCCTATACTAATACTGTGCCTTATTTTATTCTTCATCCGTATGTCCAAATACCAACCATGGGCCCCAACCTTAAGGAGGCCCCTTAACAGCAGGAAGTAGCCAGACAGACCACGGTGCCCCTTTATCACTATTATCAATAAAAGGTTGGACTGTTTGGACGAACAGAGGCAAGATGGTGCACTTCCGGGTTCTTCTTCACCAGCTTTTCCCGCGCGCGCAAAAATGCAGCCGGCTCCCGGGAAGGTGCAGATCAACTGGGCATGCGCCAGGTGACGTCAATCCAAAGAGACCAAGATTTACCTGGTCGCACCTGCGAAACGCCCCCCGACACGCCCGTGCCCCGCCTATTGCCCTCCCATTCCTAGAAAAGCCACTCTTGGCCAGTGAGCCATGCGGCCTTCTCACAGCCCCACTCCTGTCGGGATGTCGGGACTGTGGGAACTCTGTCGGAGAGCCCCACGGGGGGACTCTGCCGGCCTCCTTCACCGGAGGCTGACAGACTTCTCCCCTACACCTTAGGTTACCAAAATAAACTTGCAGTTTTGCTCCTACACTTGCCTACCCACTGGTTCTTTTGTGCCCTCTCGGCTGGTCTTAGAAAAACAAATCACTTATGTATTGGATCACCCACATACACACATGCACGTGCACACACACACACACACACTCCCTCTTAATTATTAACCAATAGGGCTCTAGATCGCTAGATCCAGGGCTTACAAATACATTTTTACAGGAAAATTCAAGATCCCATGTGTAACTGCTTTTTCAGTAGTATTTTGCTGAGGAATGACCAAAATGATACTAGAGCCTGCTAAGCTTGCATCCAGAGCATGGATTGGCTGCATGGCAACTGTGTTGTCCCCAGGCTTTAGGAAGCACTGGTGGAGGACCTCATTGTCTGCTGCAATATAAAAGGAACACTTGATCAGAGCATGTCACTCTCATTCATTTTGAAAACAACATGCAGAGTTAACTGGATCCAGTGCTGAAGTATGTAGCTCTCCATGCTGTAGAAGGGAGTACAGTCAGTTGACGAAAATTCTAAACCGATAGTTTAGGATGATGTCAGAAATTGTACTTTCCACAAGTTAACTTACCAGAGAATATGGCATTCTTCACATTTGGCCAAAATTTACATGACATTAATTTTGTTTTTGTGTTTACCTATACTATCTTTACTTGCACCATTACCTTGATTGATACACAAACAGACAATAAGATAGAAACATTGGAATAACTACAAAATAAGTAACGAGGGGAAAGTAGTTTGATGAAAATAAGGTGAAATAATACAAAAGGAGCATTTCTTAATGAAATAGACAAAAAGCACATTTTGAACATGCATTTTCTTTTAAACATTTTCTCAAATTTGATAATGATATTCATTTTATTTGAAGTTATCTAAGATTAACTTATACCAAGAGAAAAAATTATCTGTGTTATATCATAAAAGCTATAAAATCTAATTAGATAGTAGAAATGTGATAGAAATTATTATAGCCATAAAGAATTAGAACATAATAAATAGTATATATTTTAGGAACGTACTATCTAAGGTAGGTAGTGCATATATTATTAAGCTATATGAAAGTCATCTAGAGAAATATTTATTCAGTAGTGAACTGAATTAGGTTACTGAAGATTATTAAGGTCACCATAAAGACATTAAACCATGAGGAGGAAGGGGAAAAATTCTGAAAATACAATCAATGGAATGTAAAGTGTCTGAAATCCACAAAGAACAGAATATGTGTTTGTCAGACATGTTAGATAAAAATACTTTTGAATTATTATATAAATAGCTTCGTTTTTCAAAAGCATTAGGAAATACATTTTACATAATATGATCAGAAAAGGAAAACTACATTTTGTGCAAAGCTTCATGTGAATTCTTTTTCTTTGTTATGGCTTAACTAGCCCAGCTTCTCACCTCTAATCATAACATAGTCATTCTGGTTTAATTATGTTTCAAGTTTTGAAGATGAGTTAACCACTTGCATGGGGAATTTGACTTGCATTGATCAGCAAAAGAAAAAGAAGTCTATGTTTTGATTGGCCATTTAACTGACCAACATGCTGGCTTCTTAAGATGGTTCTTTTTCAGTCATCCTAGTGAAGTGCCCAACCTACAGATAGGATGCAAGAGGACCCCTCAGACACTACAAAGCAAATAGAATTAATAAGTTACTTTTTCATTAAATGCATAGCAGAGAGGCTGAGAACTGAAACAGAGAGGACTTCCACTCCACTGAAGGAAATTGTACCTTTAGAGACCAAATGGTGAAGAAAATTGCTAGAAAGAGCAGGACAATTTAACCTGAAGCTTGACTGTGCATCCTATCCTTTTGTCCAGCTAAAAAAATCAATTGCTCAGTTTACCCTGACAATTTTAATTGTAGGGCTGACAATATCACAGAAAAGAGAACATGAGATTAGATCTGAAAATATGTAATTTACTTTGGCAATCAAATAACAAATTATTAAAATATAACATCCCTTTCACTTATCTATTGAACATGTGTTCTTAACAGATTCTGAAACACATATTCACCATGCATACACATAATATAGTTTCTTACAAAAAGTAATTGAAAAACTAAACGTTCATTGTCTAAATATCAGGGTTCTGGGAAAGTACTGCTGACTTTTAATTCTGTTTTATGATATTTTTTCCTATTTTGAGGCTATGAAAAAGCAGATTTTATACTCAGTATTATTGTCTTTTTAAGATTCTAAAGGTATTAAACCAAGAGCAATGATGTTTAGGCATGAAAGAGCTTGCTATTGGATGATCATTCTTCAGAACTGTAAGTTTTGGTGCTAGCTTGAATTAGCTCTATGAAATTAACCAATAGCTATTCTCAATACCCATCTTCCAATATAAGATTTGCTGGACACTATTTCAAGTTTCCAAGTTACTAGTGTTCAATGAGAAAACACAAATTTCTGTGATCAGTAATGGGACATATTCCTAAATGTAACCAAAATAACTTGCCTGTCTTTAAAATGAAAATCATAAAGAAATGGAGGGTTTAAAATAGGGAAGGAAAACCAAAAAGATAGCAACATGATTCTTAAAGGAATCACATGTATTTGAAACTGAAATTATACAAAGGCTATGGAAATATTAAGTCCACAGTCATATTATATATGTATATGTGTACCTTATTTGAGATTCCACTAAAATTCTGTGAGCTGAAATTCATTGTAGGTAAGAAAAACTAAAAGTGTTATTCAATTGGACCTTACCTTCCTTGGAGCTCAGTGTATCTGATGTAATAAATTCACAGTTTTCTGTGTTAAATTTGTTCATACAATAGAATCTCATAAAAAAGAATATAGACTAAAGAGTAAGTTGCATAATGAGATTTAATCTATGCAAAATACGTCCCAGAAGAAATGTCCTTTACTTTGATCATATCCCTTGAAACAAGATCCCCTGCTGGAAACCACAATAAATGAGAGCTTGGGAAAAAACTCATCTGGCAGCCAAGCTTGCCTTTTAAAACAAAAGTTCACCAAGCCCACCAAGTCCATGATCCTGGGGTGGGCTTAATTAATGTCAATGAAATCTCCGAGGTTTCCTGAGGATTAAAGGGAAAATAAATCTCCCTGGATTCTTCATGCCTTCCTCTCTGAGATACTCAAGATTGAAGACACACACACACACACACACACACATCCCACCTGTGCATGTGTGCACACATTACACCCATATACACACATGTACACACACATTCAGGTGCACATATACACAGAGTAGGTATATATATTTCACTATGCAATATTTTTTTAAAAAATTTAATTTTTTCAGGCTAGGTTCACATGTCACTTTACTATAATTCTCAGCATGGCTCTAGAATGCCAGCAGCTATATTGTCTCTTGTCATCAGAATGATTTAGCATATCTCTCGGAGTGGACATAATAACACTTCTGTATTGCCTTTCTATTCTATCACTGACTCATATTTTTATTAAATGCACAGTGATGCTCTGTCAAGCTCAACTGAAAAGACACACCTGAGTAGAATCTTCAGTTATTTTTCATTAAAATTTTATTTAATGTTAAATAATTCCTCATTGAATTAAAAGGCTTTTTTTTTTTTTTTTTTTTTTTTTTTTTTTTTTTACCAACTGTGCATTCTATTTCATCTCACTCAGAGTCAATGAGATTCTGGGCCTGATTACACATCCTTTTATCAGAAACAAATTAATACCAATGCCAATAAAATATTTAATTTTATTTTGTATTGGTTATGTATAAAGAGGCTTACCAAGAGCATGTTCACAGATCTTAGCAACCATATTGTCCCACAAAAATGAAGAGGAGGCTAGAGATCAGCTTTCATTAATACCTAAATATAATATATAGATAATGCTGATTCTCTGGCCTGGAAGTAGCAATTCCACCCTGTAAATAACACATGTGACTTTCAGCATGAAACATACACATGCAACACACATACAATACACAATTTTCAGAATCATTAAGCTGCTGTACCATACGCAGGGAAATAATTATGTTCACTCCCTATCCACATCCTGAACAATGATTATTTTTATGAAAATTCTCTTTCAGTTGTTCTTCTCCTACCTTTCCAATTATGCCAGCCACATCATTTTGAGCCTGTGAGTCTCTTTAAAAGTTTTGTTATGCAGACTTCAATTTTCTAAACATCTCAGAAATACACAAGTGGTCTTAACAAATGTAGTGCGACTGCCGTGTGGTTTCGTGTTGCTTTTGTAGTTTCTAAGACACTCTAGCATTATTTAATTAGCTAAAATTTCTTCTCTCTTGAGAAATGGAAACTCAATGAAATGTCAACAATGCTGTCAGTCTGCTTCAGGCTAAACTCATTACACAAAAACTAAAGGTAAAAATAGTCCAAGGCAGAATTCTTTGTCATAATTTTGAGGCCCACACCTTATGCCAATGAAATCCATATGTGATTCAATGAAAATGCTAAATTGGGAAGAGTAGCTAATAAATTATCTCAACCGAGGCAATCATTGATCAGTCCTTGCATAGAAATTTATCTAATTAGCCAAACAACATATCAAGTTCTGCCGAGGATTATCTGAGTGCTACATTTATTGCACGATGAACCTTTGCTTTTCAGTTCTGGTAAGGCCGAAAAATGCTCTGTGCTGCTCTTTATTCCCAAAATAAATCCTTTTCCCATGAGAAAGAAAAAAAAATATCATTGTCTTTTTAAGTGAAGTACAGCCAAGAACTGAACAAAAATGCCTTACTTTATCTGAATTATGATGAAGCGTTCGGGATCCATGAGCTCATTACTAAGGATAATAAAATTTGGCATTTTCTATTGTCTAAGGGTTTATAAAGGCTAAATTTCTTGATTTATTTAAATAGATGATAGGAAAGAGCAAACTACAAAAACAAGTGCTATATACTGAAGGCATGTGAATTACCTCCTTCCCAAGGATAATGCAAATTAGAAGTACGTAAAGCTTTGTCTGCACCTGGGATCTTTAATGAGGATAAAGAAAAATCAGACAGAGATTCTCCTGGGGAAAGAGAGGATCGTTATTTGAATAACCTGCAGTGAATTCTAATCAATGCGACGTGACTTTGAAAATGAATGTGGTCTTTCAACCTGCTATACTTGAGCTGTAATATTAATCATAACTCCATGGTACAGTAAAGCTTATGACAAATGCTCATCCAGTGGACATAGAAAAAGACTGGCTTGGGTGTGCCAAGGAGAAATGGAACCATGAAACTACAAAGGCTCTTCTCTTTTCCTCCCTGCTAGCCCATTTATTGGCTAGTGTACTCTGTTATCTTTCTTTGATTATCTCTAAAGAGGCTGATGCAAATTGCATGTCATAACTGTAATTGCTTTCTTTTCTTCAAAGGTGACATTTTACATGTAGCTTATTTCCTGACACAGTCTTAGGAGTGTTATTTAACATTAAATTATATCAGGAAACTGGTGTGCCAATCTGCTAAGGATGCATTAAACAGCACAGCAAAGCACTGCAACACAGGAGGGAATTTCAGCTCTACCCTATTAGAGCACTGTATTCTTGGACCTAAGTGCATCCTGGACCTAAAGAAAGATGAGCATATACATGGCAGATTCCCTGAAATGTTAGATAGAAAAGAGATGCTGACTTAAATAATAATTTTTTTAAAAATCAGCTATCAAGTGTTTTCTGACTTTAAAAAATGTAATTAGTTTTTGACAAGTTGACATTAAAAGGCTTACAGCAGAGGCACATAATGCATTAAAGCTAAACTCTCAAAAATCACACGAGGAAGGAAGAATATGATAAAATAAACAACTTAAAATAATTTAAATAATCTTTTGTCAGGAAGTAATTCCAGGGAAAGAAGAGGAGTGGCATATTTGCATCAGCCTAATGGAAATAGTGTTTAGTAATCAGAGCTGTTTGCCTGGTCACTGTTGTTGCTATAATGTTCTGAGGTGAGCTACAAATTGTGCAACACAGACACATCATCCAGCATGCACCATTATTTTGTGTTGACTCTTGTTCATAAGGCAAAACAGAAGTTCATTCTTCAAGCGGATATTCCCATTGGAGAGCAGTTTCTAGATTTCAGGTGTGAAGTAAAAGGGAATGCTAGATGCTACTCACAAATCTGAGGGCAGCCAAAGTAGATAGATGCACTTCAAAATTACTTTTGTTTTGTAGAATTTAAGAACAAGAGGCTTCATGAGACATCATATATTTCATCTTCTGCTTCAATGCTGCCATCAAATCATCATGGACACACAGATGGAATATATGTTGCAGGTAAATGGAATATGTGCATATGTGTATACATATATATATACACACATATATGCATTCATATATGTACCTGAATATATATGTGTATGTGTATATATTCAGGTATATATATGAATTTGTACACATATATAGGTATGGAATGTACCAATTTAAATGCATATCCATAGATATAATGTAGATAAACAGGTAGAACACTGAACTTGAAGTCACAATCAGTCATCATGGTCCTCATATATTATCCTTAATGTATTTTTTAAGTGTCATTTTAATGATCTTTTACTGACAGTTTTATTCCTAACCAACATTATTGTATGTGAATTATCATAACTTGTTTTACATGTGATTGTAAACTTCCAGCCCTAATGCTGAGGATGTCCAACACTTTTATTATCTCTTCCAATGTGTTAAGAAGATAGAATACTGTATGTGGTACACAGTAATTTTATCCCCATTTTAGAGATGAGAATTCAGGGTTGTGATGGTTAATTTTGTATGTTAACTTAACTGAGCCATGAGATGCCCAGATACTAGGTTAAATGTTATTTCTGGGGATGTCTGTAAGGATACTTCTGGACAAGATTAGCATTTGAATCATAGGCTGAGTAAAGCTGATTGCCCAGATTGTCCACTCTAATATGGGTGCGCATCATCCTTTATGTTGAGGCCTTGAATAGAAAACTCAGAGAAAGGGAAAATGTGCATGAGCACTCTCTCTCTCTTTCTCTCTCTGTCTATCTGACCTCTTGAGTTAGATGTTGATCACCTGCCATTGAACTGGAATTTACACTCTGTCCTTGTAGGAGAGACTTACAGGAGACTTATTGACTCTCCTGTTTCTCAGGGCTTTGGACTCAGACCAGAACTACATCATTGACTCTCCTGGGTCTCCAGACCTCAATCTCTCTCTCTTTCTCTCATCTGCCTATCTATCTATCTATCTATCTATCTATCTATCTATCTATCTATCTATCTATCTATCTATCTCTGTCTATTGATCTGTTTATCCATCTACCTATCTATCTGTCTATCTATATCTATATATCGATCTGTTTATCTATCTATCATCTATCTATCTTTCTTTCTATCTATCTATCTATCTATCTATCTATCTATCTATCTATCTATCATCTATCTCTGCCTATCGATCTGTTTATCCATCTACCTATCTGTTTGTCTATCTATATCTATATATTGATCTATCTATCTATCTATCTATCTATCTATCTATCTATCTATCACTCTAACCATCCATTTATTTATCTAATCTCCTGTTGGTTCTGTTTCTCTGAGGACTCTGACTAATACAAGGGTCTTAGGAAGATTGTGTTAATTTCTCAATTTAATCCAAGTTGTAAATGGCAGAACTGAAAATAAAATCTATACTTCTAATATTAACACATGATTCTTTTAAAAAACACATTTATTGAGTTATAATCTGCATCCTATCAAATTCATTCAATGATTATTAGTAAACATACTGAGTTATGCATCAATCATCATAATCCAGTTTTAGAAATTTATTCTCCCCAGTAAGATCCCTCATGCCTGTTTACAGTTAATCTCTGTTCCTACTCTTAGCCCTAGGCAACCACTAATCTATTTCTGTCTCTATAGGTTTTACTTTTCTAGATGTTTCATGTAAATGGAATGGTGTAATATAAAGTCTTTTGTGTCTGGCTTCTTCCACTTAGTATAATGTTTCTGAGACCCTTCTCTGTTGTTGCCTCATGCTTTTTATAATGCATTTGTCTACTCTTCACTCTGCTCACTGCTTCTGCTCTATTTCGAGCTGTTTCTATTTTGATCTCAACTTAGGATGGGAAACAAAGAGATGCACTGTAGCATGGTGGAAAAAAAAAAAAAAAAACACTAGCATTGAAAGGAAGAAGATCTGGGTTTGGAGTCTATGAGCAAGGCAATTCTATCTCTCAACTACCTCACCTGCAAAATCTTGTTTACTGGAAAGAAAAAATGAGGTAAGGCCTAAAATGGTACTTACAAAACCACATAAATAGTAGTGTATTAATATTGTGTTTATTACAGCATGAAGAGGAGGTAAATGAGTAAAGTTTTCAAAATATAAATAATCCCTTTATACTCAAGGAATTCTAGATCTAATGTGAGAAAGTGTGATTAACATAATCCTTTTTTTGTTTCTCTCTTCTTTTTTTCCTTGAGATGAAGTTTCACTCTTGTCGCCCAGGATGGAGTACAATGGTGCGTTCTCGGCTCACTGCAACCTCCGTCTCCCGGGTTCAAGTGATTCTCCTGCCTCAGCCTCCCGAGTACCTGGAATTACAGATATGTGCCACCACGCCTGGCTAATTTTGTATTTTTAGTAGAGACAGGGCTTCTCCATGTTGGTCAGGCTGGTCTCAAAGTCCCTACCTCAGGTGATCCACCCGCCTCAGCGTCCCAAAATGCTAGGGTTATAGACGTGAGCCACTGCGCCTGGCTGATTAACACAGTCTTACCAGTGATCTAAACTCCTTCAGTACAGGTCACCATTCCCTAACGTAAACTCAGGTTCATGTTTATATGCCACAAGTGATAGGTTTTTATTATGTACAACTTATAAACCACTCCTTAATTCTATTCAACGTAGCCTATAGTAGTGGCCACCAGTTCCAAACTGTGGAAACTGCAAAAGAATCACCTGTGACGTCTTTTGAAAATGCAGATTCCTCGACAGACATGGATTGGAACTTAAAAATCTTCATTTTAAATAATTCTGAAAATGATCCGTTTCTATCCTAAAACTGAGAACCAAACTTGAGTGAAAAATGATTCTCATATATACTACCTAGAGTAAGGTCAATGTAATGATATTAGAGCATTCTAGAATCATACCAAAAATTCCTGTTGTGCAGAGGCTGCTGTTGGCCTCCAATATCCATTCTTCTCTTCTTTCTTTTAGCACTATTATTCCAGAATTTTAGCTGAGCTCATGATTACCCAGCATCCCTTGCTGCTGGGTATGATCATGTAACTAACTGCTGGCCAATGACATTTGAACAGAAGTGATGCATGCCATTTCTGGCTCATATCCTTAAAAGTAAGGGGTTTACTTTCCATTCATTTTTTTTCCTTCTTCCCAGGAGCTAAACTATGATTAGGGTGAGCCATCCATGACTGTGTAGATAAAGACAACATTAGTGAATTACAAAGCATCAAGATAGCAGTTTGGGTATTAAATAATCTCATGGATTGACTCCCAGCTTAGATTCTTCAGTGAGATAAGTAAACTTTTATTTTGTGTAAATTATTGTTATGCTTTCCTCTGCTACATAATTAAACTGATATGTTAACCAATATGCTAACTAACAGGCATTCACTATTCAGAAAACTCAAATAAGTAGCTTTTGAATGTCTCAATTGCTAAGTTTGTTTCTTTTCTGGACATGTTTACTTTATAACAGTAAAGACCTTGTCTTTCTGACATTCTGTTCAATTTGAGGAGCCTGAAGATTTGGTCAGAAAAGCACTGTAACGAAAGCTTGTAGATGAGGTAGAGAATCGCGAATTTAGAGACTTACATTTGGTCTTATATGTAAATCTAGACCAAATGTAGAGATTTACATTTGATCTTACATGTTTTAGGTTTGATAAGTTTGACATCATTGGTATGAATGAGTGGAGGGCAGGTGACTGGTCTTAGTCATCTTGGGTTTTTTCAGAGAACATGGCACACATTAAGTGATCAAAAATATTTGCTGATTTATTCTGAGAAAAAGACTCCTGTGCAACAGGAGTGCTAACATAATGAAATCTGTAGGTTTTCCCATAGATAAGGCATAGTGGGGCTATTTTCTTTAAAAGGGAGTAGTAGACAGGTGGAATAGGTAATCGCTGAGTCCCTTTTAACTTTAAAAGAGAGACAGCTCATGGCTCTCTCTCTTTTCCAAAATTGCTGATTCACTACTACCCTACATAAAGAACACAAAACATCAATACTCTCCATAAATGCACCCAGTTCACTCTCTTTCCAGCCTTAATTTAATTTGCTCTAAACTTACCCTGAATTATCCTTGTATTTTCTCAACTTTACATTCTGCTCTACCTGTTCCCTCTGCTTAGAGACATATCTTCCTATCAAATTCCCATCCACTCTGCCTGAGTGAATGCCCTTCAGTGTTATGTGAATACACAGATCTCCTGATGGCAGGGGAGGTAAACAGCCTTGACAGTTCCTGGAAGTCATTCTAATAGATTTTGAATGATGATCTCTCACTGAAAAGATTCTGTTCATTACAACTCCAGGTCAGAAACCAGAGCAGAACATACTTGCCAATCGAGAGAGTTATCTCCAAATTCCAGGTTCCTGACAACTGGCCAGAAGGTCAAGGTGGACAAAGATCAGAGCTGACTCCTGGCATAGCCCTTTCCTGGTGGCTGCTTCTGTTTATAGGCACTGTCACCAAAACACATCCTAAATGTTTCCCATCATCTCTACCATATTTGGATACCACCTACATACCCCCGCTACTACATCATCATCACTTACCTGAACTTACCTGGAGTACTGCAACAGCCTCCCAACTAGTCTCTCTTCTTCATTCTAGTCTCCTCATCCCAATTAATTTCATACAAAAGAGTCAGAAAGATTTAGAACGCTCTAATGGCTTTCTATTGCACTGATCATAAATCCTAAGAATAACTCCACTGGTCTAGCTTCTGCCAGCCCCTCTGACATCACCTGCTACCGATTTCCGCCTGTCAATGATATCCTAGCCACATCGGCCTATTCCTCAAACACACCAAGCTCTCCTTTTTTTTCTTGCTTTTACACTCACAGTATTTCCTGCAGGGAACATCTTGTCCTTTCAGCTTTGCCTTGCTGGTGCCTCCTCGTCAAGTAAGTCTCGACACAAAAGTCACCTCTCAGAGAGACCTTCCATGGCCCCTACTAATTAATGCTTCCCTCTCTCACCATATCAGACTATTTTCTCAGAGCATTTAGCACTATTCGAAATTAATTTATTTCAGTTGAGCACATCATTAGATATCCATAAACTGCTATTCAATGAATGCGTTTAGCAGAGTGGATAAGAACTCAAGCTCCTGAGCCAGTCTTGCTAGGTGAATCTTGGCTCTGACATTTGCCATCTATGTGTCTGTGGGCAAGTTAATTATCCTCATTGTGACTCAGTTTCCTAATCTGTAAAATAGGGATACTAAGAGCACCTACTTCATAGGGTTGTTGTCAAGATTAAATAAATTAACATATACAATGGAAAGGTATAACACTTGCATGGAACATTGTGTGCAGTCAGAAAAATCAGCTCACCATTTAAAGGATGACATTTAAATTTCTAATCATAACAAAAACGGAAAAGCATGTTAGTAGCTACGTAAGTTGATCAAATGCTTAGGGTTTTAGGTGGAGACAGAATACTGTGATCATTATGTGCCAAAATTTTAGGTCCCTGAATTATCACGGCAAGCTGCTGTTTAGGCCCTGATTGTTTTCTTTATGTTTTATTTTCTCATCAAGAACATTTTACAGAATTATTATATGCAATGGTCTGTGCTCGGTTCTAAAATAGATCAATTGCCATAGAGTTGAGAACAAATGTAAACTGGCATTTACAGCACAATAGCGTCAAAAGCCATGTATCCAGAACAAAGGGGACACTGATGGGGAGCAGGGAGAAGGACATACCTCACACAACTCTCCTGTGGGTGTGGGTGGTGGCCAGGAAGGCTCGTGCTCTTGCAAGGCAGGCTGTAGCCTTGGACTGCGAGGTATTTTGTGAGCACCTGTGGACTCCCTAGTGCGGTGGAGAACACCACTCACCACACAGGGAATGTGTAGTTACTCCGTGAACACATAAACAGGAAAGAATGCAGAGTTGTTTGCTGTCCCCAGCAGCATTTGAACAAATGTGCCACACATATGTACTAAAACAAATGCAGAAATATAGGATTGCTTAAGAAAAGGAAGGAGAAGCATGTTGAAACTTGATGGTGTATCAAGCATTTCCTGAGGGATGTTGTCTGTCAGTTGGTTTTCACTGGCTGATTGAAAATCACATGTGGCTTTCAGATGTGGAAAAGGAAAAGTATTCGTATATAACAATGGGAACTTTTTTAGTATAATTCTTGATGTAAGCCACTTGGGCATCCATATGATACTCCCAGGCAAATCTTTGGGCACAAGTTTCTGGAAGGACATCTAAAGATCATTTTAGTTTTCCCCTTTCTTCTTTAGCTCTGATATGCTTTCAGGGATGGGGCCTATTCTAGCTGAGGCCTTTCTTCCCCCTCCTTTCTCTATTGCAGGGAGATGATAAAAATGTAAAATTTATTTTCACCTTGTTTTTCTTTCAATTAATGTGAAATCTTACTACAAGAAAGGTGAGCAGAAAGCAAAATTCTGATAAGATTTGTTTCATGATTAAGAAGTCTGTGAAAAGACCACCCCAAAGACTGGTACTGCACTATTGGCCTTAGAAAAAATTGCGACATGCAGAAGTGTAAGGAGAGAAGCAGATTAGCTGTTTGTCTAAATATTCCCTAATCAAAAAGTAAGTAAAGCTTCAGAAGAGGAAATGATACAGCCTATTAGCTGAGTGAATAGTCTTGGCGTCAAATAGACCTGTGTCTGAAGGAGTCCACTGCTACTGACTAATTATTCTACCTTGGGGGCGGAGTTTCTTCATCTCTTCCTGGACTAACAGCCAGATTGCATTTCCTGGCTTCCTTTGCACCTAGGTGTGGCCTCGTGAGGGAGTTCTGACCCATGACCACCTCCAGTAACCCACAGCCAACTACACTGGAATGTTCCACGAGACGAAAGTTAAGTTTTGATGGATCTGACAGAAAGAATTTTTAGGTTCTTCTAGCAGCTAGCCTACCTTTACACATTTGGATAAGATTCTTAAACTCCATGCTTTAATTTATTTGTGAATGGAGCTAACATACCTACCTCATAAGGTTGTTATGTAGACCCGAAATGGTTCTTCTTTCTTGTCCTCAAGTTATTTTTCCTTCTTTTGTGTATTTATACTTCTTCTTATTACAGTAAAAAAGAATCCCTAGTCCTCATTCTCTGATATCCACTTTGGTTTTTAGTTGGAGAAAAACTGTAGGAAAAGTAAAGTAGCCCAAGAACCATACCTCTGAATAAACCATTCCTTGGAAGGAATGACAAAGAGCTTTAAGTCCTTAATTCAGTATAAAACATAGCTGGGGCCCTATGGGACCAGTCTGAGCAGAGTCACATTAAATGAAAACACAAAGAGAAGTCTAGCAGCATTAAAGGTTAATATAGATCATTACTAATTTTCTCAAAGGGGATGCCACAGGGATTTAACACAAACGTGTTGCACAGAATTTCTTGGAAATACTTTCCAGACATCAAATTCTCTTCCCTGATTCTCATGGCAACTGTTAAAATTCCTCTCATGCTCTTATCTACTTGGTTTTCTTTCCATCAGAGTCATCCTTGACCTCCCTCTCTTCTTCCCTTCATTGCTGTCTCCATTGTGAAGAAAACCAATGGAATTTCTGACCCTACCCACTGGCCTTAACCCAACCACACATTGCTATGAGTCTCACGTCCTGTCTGCTACTTCATGGAAGAAGGTGATCTTTCTCTTGGAAGTGTGATACTGATCTCTTCTAACAGCTTATCTTGTAAATCATTCTTATGGAATATTTCCAGTGAATAAAATTTTCTACCTTGTCATATGATTTGATCTAAAGACTTCAATGACCTGAGAAGGAAAAAATCAGAATATTCAAATCTTCATTCTGACAATAAGCAGTCATAAACAAGTCTTCACAATCAGAACAAAGTTAAGAATTCATTCCAAGGGAAGGAAATTGTCCTGAGAGTCATAGGTGAACAATGGTAATCCTTGGCCTCTCTGGAGAGGTGCGCAGAGCTGGCCAGATTGAAAAAAGTAGTGCAGTTCAGATATGCTCCAATTTAATTCCCACAGGGAGAAGCTTCTCTTATTAATAACACCCCTTGCTTCCAAATGCCCATCCTGTCGGAAACAGCCAGATTTCTAATGATATCAGTTTGAGATGCTGTGAAAATGTAATTATTTTTATCTGTTAGAAGTAAATATAATCATTATTAATATTACTTCAGACTTATCTTCAGGCATATTTATTTAGTCCCTGAGGGATTGGGACTTTGCATAACTTGCCTTAGGTGAAAACAGGATGAACCAACAACTCAGAATCCCAGTGGAGTAGGCAGTCAGGAGCAGAAGCACCCCAGCCTCCTTCAGTGTCTCATGCTGTGGAACTCATGGTTGTTAAAAACTTTGAAGGGTATGAGATTTGACCATACTTGTAAGCTAATAAGAGACATGTGAATCTTGAGCAAAAGGCAAATGTGAGCTTCATGTTTGCATTGGCTGCCTTTGTCACCCAGGTCCCATGGGGACCATGTGCATGCAGTAACATATTTGGGACACATCTGAGGAACCCTGAGATTGGAACATCCCAATCTTTTACAATGGGCTAGAAGCAAACCTGTCCAAGATTTGCCCCAGAGGGAGATGGTATCTTTAATATCTTGGACAACAAATAAATCTCTGCTCTTCTTTGGAGGGAGACACTGGCTCTACTCTTGAAGACAGTTTGCTATACGGACATTCTTGAAAAGATGGACTGGAACAAAATGTTGTCACTGTCTCTGTTCACAAGATGTGCAGAAATCTGAGACACCCATGAAGAATTATCTGCCAACAATGGTAGCCGTGTGTACTGCCAATAAGACATACTGAGAGCCAGGTGAAAGTATCTGGGTTAAAACCCAGCTCCACCATTACTATTTAGCAGCTTTCAAGGAAGTTACTTAAACTCTCTGAATTTCAGTTTCCCTATGTATTAAATAGGGAGGATATTACCTATTATATAGAATTACTATAAAAATTAAATAAAATGATCTATAAAGTAACTATGATAACATATGTATATTACACAGGTAATATATAACATTACATTTTAAATATTCCAATGTAACGCTATATATTATTTTATTTTGCACTTCTTGCTAACTTAGATTGTATTTTTGTTTTGGTTAACAAATCTAGTTAGCTTTGAAACGCTATTTAACTTGTTTATACTGGTACATCATAAAGAGTGCTAAACAAGGGACAGGGACCTGGGTTCCAGGTCTACCACAGACCAGCTGTGTAACTTTAGCAAATCAAAGGAGGAGATTGCACAAAAATTCAGGGATAGCAAAAGAGATTCCATCCCAGTGCCAGGCCCAAGCAATAAGTAGTGACTGCCTAGAAAGTTGCGTTGAGAAAAAATGTGAGCCTGTATCTCGGCTCAGCAGGAAAATATGCTCATGGTGATCTAGCTGTATCTTTGAGGTGCAGGCTTGATGAGGAATGGAAAAGAGTGGTCTAGAGGGGGTGAATAGTGAAAATGTGGTAGTATCTTGACATTGCTTTGTATGTAACAGTTGCTCAGTTAATGTATGTTAATTGATTAGTTGGTGGATTGACTAGTTAGGTTTCTGGAGTCCTGGATCAGAGATGAAAAATGAGAAGGGCATGAAGTGATGAGGGGGAACATGGAGGCAAATGAACCACTCTACAATTTTACTTTGGGAGAAAGGGAATCTTACTTTTACTTAGGCCATGACCTCTAAGCTAGGTTAAGTACTTCTGGAAATCCCAGCTGTTACCAGGCTGCATGTGGAACGCAGCCAGCTTCTTTTCAAATGACCTGGTGTACTGAAGCTGCCTCTGGTTTCTCCTGGGCTCCAAATTACTGCCATGAAGCAGCTGCTCAAACACTTTAATGGCCACAATTAAACAGTCCCAGAGGCTGACCTTTAGATATGGCAGTGGTTAATCGAGCCAACTGCCCTGGTGGCTGCCATCTTTGGCAAAGACTTGCAAGTCCAGTGTGGCTTGGTCTTTTGTTTGGCTTCCCAGAACATGTTCTAAGGGAGAAATCATACTTTCAATCACACCAGTAGAAATGATGAAAACATGGAGATAAGACAAGACGGATGAAGGAATTCCCATGTTCTTGTAAGAAAAAGGCCCTGTCAATGACAAGGGTGAAGTTCTCTCAAAATTGTCTGTGCTTATTAAATTCCTTAAGCAGAGAAAGCCAAGCTTTTACTAGGAAAAGGGAAAGAATTCGTAACTAGAACTTAATGCTTTTATCTATTAGTCAATTAATATTCATTTAACACTGAATGAATGACCAAAAATAATGGAGAGAGCTTCATATACAAGGAGACCGCCATGGAAAATGAGCTAGAATGTAAATCCCTAAGAGCAGAGGCTGATTTCATTTGGTTACTACATTTGCCAAATGTCTAAAATTGCTACCTGGTATATAACAGATGCTCAATTAATAGCTGTTGAGTAAATGGTTATACAAGAACTTTACCTTCACTGAACTCACAATCTAGGAAATATATAAACAAGATGTTTGTCACTTTTGACGAGTGCTATAAAGGAAAGTGTTGTGACATGATGAGGTAGACACTAACTGGGGAGTGGAGGGAGATATACTTTGGTTAGTAAGGTTCAGGAAAGCCTGCGTTTGAGTTGAAAGATGCATGACAAGAAGGAGTCATTCATGTAAAGATTGTGGGGAGGGGAAGATTTTTAAGCAGACTACAGCAATAGGCAAAGGCCACTAGGAAGCAAATAACATGTGTGTTAAAGAAACAGAGGGGAAATGGGAGCGATGGCTCTTGCCTGTAATCCCAGCACTTTGGGAGGCTGAGGCGGGTGCATTACCTGAGGTCAGGAGTTCGAGACCAGTCTGGCCAACATGATGAAACCCCATCTCTACTAAAAATACAAAATCAGCCAGGCATAGTGGTTGTCAGGTTGTCATCTATAATCTCAGCTCCTCAGGAGGCTGAGGCAGGGGAATCACTTGAACCTGGGAGGCAGAGGTTGCAGTGAGCTGAGACTGTGCCACTGGACTGCAGTTGGGTGACAAGAGCACAACTCCATCTAAAAAAAAAAAAAACAAACAAAAAAAAAAACAGAAAGAAAAAAAAAAAAAAAAAACAGAGGGGACAAGGGTAAGGGAGACAACAAGTGAGATGAGGAGAAGTAAAACATTTAATCTGAGTAGTGGGTAGGGACCAGGTCATATAGGGTCTCCTAATCGTGGTAGGGAAATTTGGGTTATACTCTATATATTCATTTCCTAGGGATGTCCTAACAAATTACCACAAACTGGGTGGCTTAAAGCAACAAAGATTTATTTGCTCACAGTTCTGGGAGCCAGAAGTTCAAAATCAAGGTGTTGGCAGGGCTGGTTCCTTCTGGAGACTCTGAGGGAAAGTCTGTTCCACGCCTCTCTCCCAGCTCCTGAGGTGTTGATAACCCTCTAGATCCTTGGCTTGTACATGCATCACTACAGTCCCTGCCTCTGCCTTCACACCACTTCCTCCTCTCCTGTGTCTCTCCTCTTCTATGTCTTGTCTTCTTACAGAACACTTGCCACTTGATTTTAGGCATACTTGGATAGTCTAGGATGATCTCATCTCAAGATTTATAACTTGGTTACCCCTGCAAAGGCTATGCTTTCAAACAAGTTCACATTCACAGGTTCCCCATGTATATATATTTGGGGGAGGCATTCACCTCACTACAATCAATTTACGATGAAAAAAAAAAAACCATTAGAGCATGACATGCAAAGGGGGGACAGAAGATTTATGCTTTTCTGGTTTAGGATCTGATTCGAGAATAATAAGGGTGGAAGTTCTTGGCAGTGAGGGATGAGGTGTTGGGAGGTTGCTGCATCTATGTGGAAGCAGGAGTAGCTAAAAAGCCTGAGTTGGGAGTGGGGCCAAAGGCTTGGTGTCAAGGAAGTGTGAAAATAGTGTCTGGAATGAAATGGGGACAGTGACACCCAAGCAGCATCATGATCCTAGGCACAGCTGTTCTAACATGACACAGATGTTAGGTCTTTGGCTGGAAATCAGTCAGGTCCCCTCTTCTCATGCTTCTCATTGCCTCACTCCTGGCCCTCTGCAGGCCTCCTTGTCTTCTGAGTACAGTTGCGACTGAGCACTCAAAGTTGCTGCTTTTATGCCCTACATCTTAGGACTCTTTCTTCCTGTGTAGAACTTACATAAATCTTAATGCTCAATTAAGATTTATTGAGAATCAAAAGATTCTGAACCTCTAGTTTCTCTTTGTACCATATTGCCCTTCTGGTGGGATTTGGGGTCTCCAGTATGCATTGCCTGTCTGTTATGTGGTGAGATTGCCATAGGGAGGAAAAAAGAAACTTTTTTTCCCCCTAACTGAAAATTAGATCTTAGCAAGTAGTTCTTGCTTTCCCTCTCTGAAAGCATTTCCAGTAGTACTCATGGCAAGCTTTCTTTAGAAAGGCAAATAAAAAAACTTAAATCCGGTAAGTGGAGAGTATGGACCAAAGGCTGCCCTCCATAATTTGCAATCCTTTCCCAGAGGCATGGAACCAAAGGTGAGATTTACTACCCAGAACCAAACTGGGTAGTAAATGTGGAATTGAATTGTTTATTTTCTTGTAGAAGTCTACAGTACAGAATGTGTGATATACGACTATTGAGGATCCTAACTACTTGTCATTCTATCTATCTGATTAGTGGGAAAGAAAAAACAACTTTTTGTTGGGCAGCAAGAGTCTGAGTGCACTAGAGAAACATAGACCTTTCTTAAAATGGCGACTTTCCCTATTTGCGGATTCCTTGTAGTGAGTGTGCAGGGGATTCCTCAAAGGATGGGTGCAGCTGTTTTAAGTCTTTTTCAGTTGCATTTGACAGTGCACCTACTTCAAATTGGCCTAGCCAAATAGGGGGTTTAATGGGCAACTTAATTGTAAAACTGAGGTAGTACAAGGCCCCCGATGCTTCAACAATATGTCTGGGGTCCAATTTTTTTCTGTTAGTTTCACTCTCTCTATACCGATGTCATACTCAGACACTTCCCATCTAATGTTGGCAACAAAGACACCAGACCTCCAATTTCGCAGTCAGCAATTGTGTTGCTTCTGATTGGCTCATGTTTGAACCATTAACTGTATCAAGAAGAAGGCAGTGCTGATGGGCTAGGCTTGAGTTATATGGCCTCCCTTGGAGCTGTGAGTGAAGTCAGCAACACAAGAACAGCACAGGCTAAGAGCAGGAAAGGAGTGATTTCTCAAAAGGACACCAGGTTGCTGCTCTCAAAGCAGAAATAAAAATTAAAAAAAAATCAAGGAACAGCAGCCACTAGTGAATTGTATCCATGCATAGCTGTATGGCCTTGGGCAAATAATCCAGCCCTGTTCCTGTTTCCTCATCTTTAAAGTGGCAATCATGATATTAGTATTTTTCATTATGCCTCATAGAATTATTGGAAGATGAAGTGAGTTGTTATGTGTAAAGCACATTAGAAAAGTGCCCAGTTACATCTATGTTACCTTTAATATTTATTTACTTATTTACTATAGGAGCACTGTCTCTGCTGAGTTTTATATAGACAGATGTCAAGCTGTTTTACTCAGCAGGTTGACCCAGAAAGATATTGCAATTTTATACCCATGCACCCAGAACTAGAGGGAAAACAAACATTTCAAAGGAGAACTGAAACATATCCTGATTCCTATTACTTATCACTGTCTTCACTACTGCCCCCTTCTTCAAATGACACAATCACTCCATGAACTTCTGAAGCATCCTCTTTTGTGATCTGACTCCACTCTCGACCTCTCACAGTCCAACCCCACACCATAGCCCAGGTAACCTTTACAAGGCATACATCTCTAGCTTAGAATTTTTCAGTGGTTTCCCATAGAAACCAGAATAAATGAACTTGAACTTCTAATTTACCTGGTCAAGCCATTGTCTACCCCCACAATGCCACTTCACTTCACTGTTCCCATGATCCCCCACTTTGCAGCCTCCTGCTCTTCCTTCCATGTCTCACAGAAGCTCATTCTCATCTCTTTTTAGAATTGTCTTCCCTTAGATCTTTAAAGGGTTGCCTCCTTCTCACTATCCTGGTCTCAATGTCAGCTTCAGCAAGAGACCTTTCCTGATCAACCCAGGGGAAGTATTGTTCCCTCCCCTACCTCAGTAATTCTTTATAGTATTCTATCACTTCTATATCTCTTAATACCTGAATTTGTCTTTTTTATTTTCTGATTCCTTCTCTAGAAGGAAATATTTGAAGAAGCAACAAGAGATGAAGTATTTTACCCAGGACAGAGGTGTAGGGAGAGATCCTAGTGTATGAGGCTGCTTTTCCACTGGGGACAATTGTTCATACATGAGAGGTCAGCTGAGACTTTGAGAGAGTGAACAACAACCCTGCTAGTCTATGAGTTACAAGAACAGATATTAGGGCTTAGGGGCTTCCCAGGAGATAAGCCCCTTGCATTGTGTTGGGTCTCTAAAAATTGCACATAAAAGTAATGATGAAATGGAATAGACAGCAGTTTAATTTTGTCATTTCCATCACTGAAATTAAATTGAGGTAATTGCTAGTGCCCCAAATGCTCTATAGACATAGATATAAATCCAATCTAGAGGAAAATAATATTATCCTAGGCCTTAAATTATATGTGTAAATAATTTTGTGTATGTTGTTTGTATTATCAATAAAAACCATCAGGAACATGAAGAGACATAATAACAAGAATGATATGGCTTGGCTCTGCGTCCCCACCCAAATCTCATCTTCATCTCCCATAATTCCCATGTGTTGTGGGAGGGACTCAGTAGGAGATCATTGATTCATGGAGGTGGTTTCTGCCATACTGTTCTCATAATAGCAAGTGGGTCTCATGCAATCTAATGGTTTTAAAAAGGAGAGTTTCCCTGCACAAGCTTTCTCTTTGCCTGCCGCCATCCACGTAAGACGCAACTTGCTCCTCCTTGCCTTCTGCCATGACTATGAGGCCTCCCCAGCCATGTGGAACTGTAAGTCCATTAAACCTCTTTCTTTTGTAAATTGCCCAGTCTCAGGTATGTCTTTATCAGCTGCATGAAAACAGACTAATACAAATAATAAAAACCATTTGTTTTTTAAATGGATAATAGACAAATATTCACAAGAGCTCCAGATAACTGAGTATCAAATACAAGCTGTAAAATAACTTTTACAATGTTCAAAGACATAAAAAAATTAATAATTTAAGCAGAGAATGGGAAACTATAAAAATAAAAACAAGATCAGGAATGGTCTTAATCCCAGCACTTCGGGAGGCTGAGGCAGGAGGATCACCTGAACCCAGGAGTTGGAGACCAGCCTGGGCAACATGAAGAAACCTTGTCTTTGCAAAAAATTTTAAAAATTAGCCAAATGTGGTGGCACATACCTATAGTCTCAGCTACTTGGGAGGCAGAGGTAGGAGGATCACTTGATCCCAAGAGATTGAGGCTGCAGTGAGCCATGTTTGCCGCATTGCACTCCAGCCTGGGCAACAGAACAAGGTCCTGTCTCAAAATCAATAAATACAAATAAAAAAGAACAAAAAGGACATTCTAGCACTCAAAAATAAGGTAATCAAAAATCAAGAATTTAACAGACAGATTTAACAGCAGATTAGACTCAGCTGTAGGGACAGTTAGTGGAATGGAAAATACATGAGAAGAAAATGAAGGGAAAAATGGATGGAAAGTACAGTGGTAAGCATAAGAGATATAGAGGATTCGTTGAGTAGGCATAATACATTGCAGTGGGCATTCCTGGAAGAGAAGAAAGAAAATGGAGCAGAGGTAACCTTTGAGACAAATTCTAAGAACTGATGTTAAGGCACCAAGGTAAAAATTCAAAGATCTATAAAAAATTTAAGAATGATAAAGAAAAAGAAATTCACACCCAAGAAGCAAAAGAAAAAAAAAAAAAAAGGCAGATTGCTTTTGAAGGCGAAACAGACTGAGAGCTAGATCTCAGAAGAAACAGTGGATACTAAAAACCAAAGGATTGCTATCTTTAAAGTATTAAAAGAAAATAAGTGTCAACCTATAACTCTAAATGCAACAAAAATATATTTCAAGAGCAAAGTATTGATATTTTTAGACAAACAAAACCTCAGAATTTGCTATCAGCAGATTTTTACTCAAGGAAATACTAAAGGACTTTATTTTTCAGATGGAAGAAAAATGATGCCAGATGGAGTGTTGGAGATACAAGCAGAAATGTAAAGCAAAGATAATGATAAGTATGTGGTCATATCTAAAATAACATTGACTGTATAAACTAACTATAATATTAATGCAAAGTCTTATTTAGCTTTAAATATTTATATGATTCAAATGCATAACAGTGACATATAAATTGGAGTAGGAGAAAACATGAAATTAAAATGTTTTAAGATTATTGCATTATCCAGAAAGAAAGAGAAAGAACCAATTACTATTTTACTTTGATATGTCAATGATGCATGTTGTAATGTCTAGAACAGTGAAAGAGAAATTTTCAAGTTAATAGAGGAATAGTCAGAATGAAATAAAATTAATCCATAATGGGCAAGAGGGGAAAAAAAAGAACATAAAGCATAAGTTGACAGAATGTCAAGGAGAAACAGACAACTCCACAATCACTGTGTTAGATTTTGCCATACCTTTCTCAGCATTTATAAGACAAGCAGAAAATATATCATAAGGAAATCGATATTGAAATGGACACGTAATCACTTTGTGTTAAATCATTCAGGTATATACACTTAATCTTCTTTACTGTATATGTATTATATTTCCAATAAAAAGTTTAAAAATAAAGTGAAATAATTAGCATAGGATCTTTTACTTATTTGGTTTTCAACTTATCTTTATCACTAAACAAAAGTCTCACAGGTATGTCAAACTCAACATTTCTAAAACTAGAACCATCTACCTTAAATCTATTTTCCCCCATTAATGGTACTACCACCTACCCAATAATCCAAGCTAAAATTACAAGAACCAATTTAGTTCATTTATTTCACTCATTCCCAAGATCCAAGGAATGGGTTGTGTGAATTTCAGCTCCTCTTACTCCTCAGCCCATTCTTTCCATTCACACCAACAAGTCTGTCACTACTTTTCACCTCAATTACGGGGTCTCTCTGCCTTCAGGCTGGTTCTTGCCTCCATCCCTAACATTGCCAGCGTAAGGCTCTTAAAGCATTACTGAAACGCCGAAGAACACGGTGTTGGTTTTAAATTTTGTCTTCTCGGTTAATTCAATTGTATAACTTTGATAACGCTATTTAATCTCTTTAAACTTAAATTTATTCTTCTATAAATGGTTATAATAACATCTAGCCTCCAGGATTGTTGTAAAATTAAATTTATATAATATATCAATATCTATATATTTGTATAGGTATCCACACATCTAGATAAATAGAGAGGTATAGATAAGTTAGTATTTAGCTTAACGTAGCAGTTCAAGAAATGGCAGTCGTTTAAAGTTTGCCATCACTCATATCCAAACCCTTGTTTGCATTCAGTTGCTAGGCCACGAGAAGCTGTTTTATTTACACCCAGGATCTTTATTGCTTTTCCTGAAAAATGTTTTATTGCTTTATGTCCACTTTTAAATGTTATGTTGGCCAGGATTCTTGCCTCTACCATTTTCTCTTACTGTTGGTTCTCAACTGTTGCTGTAATTAGGCTCACCGGTGAAGTTTTATAAAAATACAGATGTCAGGGTTCTACTTAGAGATTCTGATTCAGAACTGGACATTTATTTGTACAAACACTTTCTCGACATATGTCTGGACAAGTAACCAGGAATAAGAAGCTCTGCCATGCTCTCAGTTTTTTTGGTCGATCTCAGCCGTGCTTGGTTCCTCCAGTCCCACTAGATATCCAAGTTCACATTTACAGCCTTGATTTTAATCCAGGGTATGTCTCCTGTGTTCTGTACTCATCCATGTAGTGCCTCTACTTGGATGCTCAAAGTCTGTTCACACTTTACATGACATCTCACCTCCATCTAACCTCCTTTTCCTATAGTCCCAGCATGCATGAATGGCACTATAATCCAACCAGTAAGTTAACAATTTAGACTTGAACGTTATTCACAAGTAATATGATTTGTATATAAAAACAACCTCAAGAGAAATTTGTAAAAGGAAAACATGTACCTATAATCCCACCTCTTATATGCTTTTTCACATTGCCATACGTTTTAAAATTGAGGAATTAGAGCGTTTCTACACTCTTTTTCCTAAAATAAGTCAATTCATTGCCTTTGAAAATGCCAGATTGCTAGGCCAAGTATACATAAAAATTTATATATGATAAATGAGACACTAAAATTAATTTGAAAGTGATGGATTATTCAATAACTGATGTTAGGGTAAATGGTTAAGCATTTGGCAAAAGTTTAAAATCATACTCTTCTTTTATATCTATACTAGAATATATCTCAGATGAATTAAATACATAAAATTTATGAAAACTCTAAAAATTGAATGTAGTTGTTCTGGGACAGGAAATTTTTTAAAGAATGATACTAAATCCAGGAGGCTTAAGGTGAAGAACTGCTAGACTTGACCACATAAAAATTGAAACAAAAAGCTTCTCTTTGACAAAAATTACTATATCTAACAATAAAAAGACAACAACAATAAAATGACAATAAACTGATAAATAATCATAACATATATGACTACCCCCTTTAAGGTTTTTTAAAACAAACCTATATAAAAAACATGTATATCATTATAGAAAAATATGAAGACTAAAATAGGCAGACATATAAAATTAATCAAATAAATACAACACAAAAAAAACAAGATATTTTTGACTAATCAAATTGGCAAAGGTGAAAAAACTGTAGCAATAGACTGTGTATGGGTAAATATCTATGGTCATAATCTTTTGTTGGATGTACAAATTGGTACAACCTCTCTTGAGGGCAATTTGGCATAATGCATCAAAATTTAAAACATATCCAGTTTCGTTTCTAGGAATTCACCTAGAGATCACTGATCAGGTGAACCAAAGCAGATGCACAAAATGTTCATCAAAGCTTAACTTTTAATATTTTTAAAACTATATATACATATATATATGAATAAGTGTATATCAACAGAGAATTAGTAAAAATATGTTTAAATTAGATAATATACAATAGTAATATTATATAATTATATATATAAAAGTGGTAATAATATAATTTTATATACATGGAAAATATTAATAATAAGGAGAAAATCGTGGTGATTTGTTTCCTGTTTAGAAAATAAAAACTATGATAGCATCTGTAATATTCCTGGCACATAGTGGTGTTAGTGAAGGTTTTCTTGCACTCTATTGTTTGTCTAGATTTTCTTCATTTAGTCAAATGAACATGTGTTATTTTATTATTAGAAAATACCATAATTATATTTACCAGAAAAATAAAAGAAAATAAAGTGGAGGGTTGCTGGGTTTTGGGGTCTGTTATGATGATGTTGGTATTGATAGCTAAAAGTTTGGAATACTACTCTATCAAACTGCCTTAAAGGTGAGAACATTTGTAGTTAAATTTCAAAGATCTGTTTAATTGTCATGCTCACTTTCTAGAAAAAGATAAAGCAAAGCAAACGGAAAATGAACTGATATATATTGATTGTCTAGTATGTGATAGATATTGTGTTAGGTATTTGGTATGCTTAAATAGCCATTTAGTGTTTAGGTTATGGTCACAGTTAGGAAATGGCTATTATATGCTACCCAAGCAGGAGGAATTAACTCGTTGAGCATATTCTCCAGAAATACAGAAATGATTTTCAGTAACTACCAGCTGAAGTAAAAAAAAAAAGAATCTCCGCAATAGATTGTTTTAGAAGGCTCATTATTACACCTTTCTAAAGGTGGCATGTGTTTTAATTGGCAATTAAGGAATACCTAATACCCTCTGGGACCTGAGGATGACATCTGGGAACAAGGGCAGGTGGAATGCTGGAGAAAACCACTTGTTCTTTTAATCTAGACCCCAGGAATTACACAAGGTGTGTGTCAATTACCTTAGGAGAACCTAAGTCCTTTAGTAGTGTTTTAATCTAACCTGTTCACTTGACACGTTTGTTTTAATTGGCATTACTTTGCAAATTGCTAAAAATATGAAAATACTAGTGATTGCCTCATTAATATTCAGGGGCCTCCTGTGAGGCAGGTAAAACTCAACAACAGCTGGCTTCTTCCCACCTAGGCTCTCAGGATAATTGTCTAAGTTTGCCTCACAAGTTATTGGTAGTTGTGCAGAAGACCCAAATATAAAATCTAGAATAACGCTTTTTTTCACTTCAATTGTATTGCCCACAGCCGACTGTACAGTTAGGTGGAAAGCTGACAAAAAATGTTTCTTGATTGAAACCTGCCTCTTCCTCTGACCTACTCCATCAATTGGACATTGGCTACCTCAGCCTTTGAACACTAACAGCCACCAAACCATGACATTTTGGTGTGAACAAAAGCAAAAACATCTTTGAATCTTGTCTCCGAATCTGTAAATTGGGATGATGATAATATACACCTTGCATGGTTATAGTGAGGATTAGATAAGGAGAGATGATCAGGGAAATGTTAAATTTTAATTTCATTTTTCTCCCATAATACTGGCAAAATTTTAAAAGACTAGGACAAGGCTTTCAAGACTATGGAAACAGGCACTCTCAAACACCATTGCTGGGACTATAAATTGGTACAAAATTTTCAAAAGCATTTTGGCAGTATTTTTCCAATCTGCACCTCTTTCAATCCAACATTTCATTTCTTGGAATCTATACTACAGAAATCCTCACGTGATTAGGTAAGGACAGATGTACAGCAGGTTTATTCATTTTGTTAAGTAAAAAAAAAAAAATTGAGATCATTTAAATATCCATCACTAAAAGATGTTTAGATATATTAGAGTAAAATCGAGCTATTACATTCCATACAGCCTTAAAAATACATACACACACATGCATACACACATATATATGTATACATACGGATGTACTGACTTGGAAGATTGTTCAGGATGTATCATTGAAAGAAAAAGGCTAGTTACAAAATAACACATAGAGGATGATACCATTTCTGGAGCGGGGGAGGGAGAGAGAAAGAAAGAGGGAGAGAGAGGAGGGAGGGAGAAAGGGAGAAAATGAGAAAGGGAGGAAGGATCTTGAGTACCTAATCTGAAAAAATCCCATAATATTATCAATAATTAACTTTGTGGAGTGCTATCAGAAGATAGATTTTAACATTTATTATATATAATTCTGTAAAGTTTTTTTTTTTTTTTTAATGAATGCATACTACATTGGTAATAAAGGCAGAAAAAAAGCAGGAAAGGAAGAAGATAAATTGGGAAACACACTTGCCACTCAATATCGTTTCTAGTTTACTTTTTCCCTCCTACCAACCCTTTTATTTTACTTTCTCCTTTTTCTACTTCCTCCATCTCTTTCTTTTCCATAGTTTATTTTACCATTTGTCAACAGTAATTCAGAACCAGATTTACATTCTGACTCTCTTTAAAACCTTTCAAGTCCCTTTTCCCTACTGAGCAAGGTCAAGGTCCTTAGCAAGGCATTCAAGGCCAGCCATATTCCAGATGACGTGATCAAGCTATACATGATAGGCATAGGAGAGATTTTACAGAAGCAATGAATGAATAAAGAAGAATTACACACGTTTTTTTGGTAGCCTTCTTGTTAACTACACTATGTTATGCATGCTCTTTTTATGTTCCTAGTATTTTACCATTGGTGTAATTTGGCAAAACCCCATGCCATCTATTATGGAAACTCACTGAAGTTTACACGTAAGACAATTCCTCATGCCATAAGCTCTGTGTGGAACTACCATTCATATCACTCTTCCTTGCTTGTTCCATTATCGTAGCCCATGTAATAAATTACTATAAAAATTATACAGCTGCCTCATTCAAATCTAGGTATTCCATATTTGTTATTTGGGTGAACAAAACTAATGTTCAGTTCTGTCTGATTCACATACTCACTGTGATGCACTGACTATTTGCAATGGTAACACACAAGTATCAGGAATCTGTTGTGTGCCATGCTTTACTCCAGTCTGAGGATACAGTAGTCAGTGAGATGTCTGCTGTTTCATAGGATTGCCATCCAGCATTTTTTTTTCTCTTCCTTTGGCAATCATATCCCGACTTTCCTTTGGGAAACAAACCTACTCTTAGACTGCATGTTAGGATAAATCTTCTCCCATACCTCAGTCTAGAAGATCAAGAGGCACTGAAGTGGTCTTGGCCAATTGAGGCATCACATTCCCCATGCCATGGTGATAGTTAAAGATGGGCATGGGATCCAAGCCAAGAAAATCACGACTAAACCAAGGATTTCTAAAGGAGAAATAGGAAGATTCTTTTTGCTTTTCCATTAAATTTGAATATTAGGGTAGTTAACTCAGGAGCTGCTAGTAAGCCCCTGGTAAAATTCAAGGCAAACAGTAACATGAAGGGGAGTACAGTGATGAGATGGAGAGAGCCTGCACCTTGGTAACTATGTGAGCTCCTGGATCAAGTCATACCTGAAGGCAATAATATCTCTGCAGTTTTCAGCTAGTGATCCAATAAATTTTCTTATTTGCTTAAGGAGATTTGAGATTTCTGTGACTGTGTGATTTAAATCCCAAAGATTTTAATATAATACATTATGTTGTTAAAAACTATAGATTGTGTCATTACTTCAAGCATCTGGAAAGGAATTAAAACTATCTGTAATTTTTTCAAATGCTTCTATTCACAAAATCCTTAGAAATGTCACAAATAATTAAGAAAACATTGAGAAAATTTTAATTGTTAATGAAAAGCATTTTAAAAATAAATGTAAATGTTTATTGTTTCCTACATGCTAAAATGTATCAATATCTTCCAGCAGAGACAGGCTCAGAGGTCCAAAAAAAAAAAAAAACAGCTATTGGTCCTTACTGTGACCAAAATCTTTAGTTAAAAGCTGTCAATGGTTGCACATCACCTTCATTATCTTTATTCTAATGTCGTTAGTAAGGCAGCTCCACAAACAGGACTAATTAGGGATGTGATCAGGTTGCAGAGTTGGGAGTGTTGTTTTCTTCTGACCAGAGGCAGAATTCATCACTCACTCATCTTGATTGTTTGTTTCTATTTTGCACATGTTCAGTACCTTCATCAAAGTAATCACCATCATTATAATCAATATGAGATCATATCCATTCAAGGTGTTGCATGTTATCATTGCTTTCTTAGTACTTATGCCTTGTACTTTAAAAGCAATAATATAGATATATCTTCAAGATAGTATCAGTAAGCTGCATTAATGTGGATGGCTAATACCTGCACAAGAATGTAGTCAAAAGGTACATCATACTACTAGGGAAATATTTGACTGTTCAATATTTTGTAATCATGATTTATGAGGTGATTTGCAGAATTTAAGAGAGCAGACAATTTAATTTAAGAGGAAGAACAATGACAATATCATTGTCCTCTAAGGAGAGATGATGTGGAAAGTTATTTGGAGAAGGGAATGGAAGTTAAAAAAGAACATAATCTCAATAATCCAGGCAGGCATTAAATGACTAGGGGCAAATCCAAGGTACCCACCTTTTGGTGGTACCTAAAGCCACTACTTGTTTAAATGATTTGACAAAATAGAAAAACTTGATCCAAAGTATGTGCTCGTTTAGGAGTCTATAGTGAGTAGTTCAATGCCATGGTAGTACCAGATATTTCATAAAACCCTGCTGTTTTAAAAATCTTTTTTATTTTTCTCATTCCATAATTGTAAGAACTAAACTAGCAACATTATATTAACATATTTGTATCATGTAATATGGAGATATAAAAGTTTTGTAAATTATAGAATTGGAGAATATTAATTAGACAGGAGGAAGGCCTGATATTTGAAACTTGACTCATAGAGTTAGTTTTGAAATAGACTTTCCTGATTATTCTTTATTAAAAGAGTTGAAGTCCTTTATGATAAGTACCTTACATATTTTTATAGAGAGTATACATATGTAGATTTCTAAAAATAAATCTAAAAAGGGAAGTGAGGTCAAAGACAATGTAGGGTATAAGCAGCAAATATTTTGTACATGTTTTATTTGTCAGACACTAACCCTTTTGGTATTTAGTTCTCACAATGATGTAGGGATTAATATCCTTATCCTTATTTTTACAGATGAGACAATGAGGCTGAAGAAGATTTACTTGCCAGAGATGCATAGATAGTAATAGATGACACAACCAGGAACAAAACACAAGTCTGTCCAAGGCAAAGCTCACTTTCTAATCATCTTTCTAATCTTTCTAATCTGATCTCTCTGCTTTCCAATCTTCTGCCATATTATACTGTGCACTTACGAATTTCTTTTGCCGGTATTATCCATTTCCTACTCTGCTAGCTCCTCCACCTTCTTAATTCTAATTCATATTCTTCAAGGAACTCTTGAAAGAGTTGGGCCCTATTTTTTCATAATAGCCCATTGCTTTACACGGAGTCCTGAATGTGAGTGTGTGATAGTAAAGTCAAAAGGAAACCAGTGTCAGAGTGACCCGTGGAATTTCTACCACCGATGATGCCAGATGAAAGGACATGTGAGGAAACATACCTGGGAAATCTCGGTTCTTTGGAGAAATCTGGAGTCCTTTGAAACATTGCCTATTGCAGTTGCCTTATCTCGCCTCTTGACAGCTGTGATACAGAAAGTACAAATATTTCAGAAATAATCAGAATAACAATGTCTAACTAACCTAGCTAAATCTTATTATGTGTCAGTCATTAGACTAAATGCTTTAGCTGTATTATCTCATTTAATCCTCCTAAAAATTATACATATTAGATGCTATTTTAAGCCACTTTTAAAGATGAAGAAACTGAGCTAAGGGAGATTAACTTTCTCACGCTGACTCAGTAAATGGTAGAGCAAAAAACATTATCCCACATAGAGTATGGATACAAAGGCAAGAATTGTTCTTCTGTTTTGTCTCATTGCAGAGCCCACCTTTTTGTATTAATCATTATGATTGTGATAAGGACATTTAGGAGGATCTAGGAGTTCCATTTATTTCCTGACTCAAACACAACTTACCCCAAATATTTTGCAACTGTTTAGTTCTTAATTTTCAGTGTCTGAAAGACATGACTAAAATAATTTTATTTTCAGTTTCTAAAAATATTGCATATTTGAAAGATGCTGAGTTCTTGAAGGTTAGTTTCCATTTATCATTGAAAAACAATTGTGTCACTCTAGAAATTATTTTTAAAAGATAGGCATTAAGATTATATCTCAGTTTGATTTGTACAAGATTGGCATTTTAAAATGTAATAGGCATTTTTAAAGATGACTTGATTTTAAAGTGCCTCATTGAAAAAGGAAAACATTTGAACTAGAAAGGGAAATTTGGCACGTATGAGTTGTTAGCTGGTAAAAATAGGTGTCTAATTCTGGAAGCATCCATTATTAAGTGCTTCATAGTGAGAAGATAGAAATATGATGTCCCATCACCCTTTGTGTCTGATATTTTTATAGTTGCTCACGGTGGTAATTTTAATGTAGAAAGTTAGTATTCAACAATAAGCAACGTAAGTTACTTTTTCCTTCTTTTTTTTTCTCTCAGGACTAAATTCTGCAAACTGCAGTTCACATACATACACACACATACGCACACACACACTCACACACCCAGGTATGTAATAGAGACACTGGAAGCAATGCAATTCAAGTTTGCAGATCTAGATGGACCTTTCCGTCTGAAACAACTAAGGGCAATGCAGCTGAAGCAAATGGTCCTGCATTCATATGTATTCTTTTCAAGATAAAGGCAATTAAAAGTTTTAGAACTTTACATACGCTCTGTAAAAATTTTAAACCCCCTTCTTGCAAAGAAGAACACTGGAAGAGTCCCAAGATTTTCTTTCAAGAAACATCATATTAATATTCTCGCTTATTTGAGATTTAACATTTCATATTCTTTCGTCTGTACCTTTTATTGTTCCTATTTACAGTGCACCTGAAACACATTGTGTAACTGGCAGAGAGCCCAGATTTTCCATTTAGGAACAGTTTGATGATTTCACTTTTTCTTCTTTCTCCTTTTTTTTTTTTTTTTCAAAGAGCAGGTGCTCTACATTGTAAACAATGCCAGCCACCATAATATTATTAGCTTTTGAATTTTTATTACATTCTTGCCTTCCTACATATTTTAAACTTCAGTGCAAGGAGTTTTTGGCACCAGCTCAGCAAACTTCTTAGTTTATAAGGAAGATAGATTCCAGCGAATAGAGTGCTTCATTGTCATTTATAATTAGAAAGTGTAAGATTTACCTAATCATAAAATCACCCAATATTTTCAGGTTTGTTTCTAATTTTCTAAGCAATACATTAACATCTGTCCCATGCAGAATGCTAATTCCCTTTCGGTAGCATTAGTTTCACAAATGTTTAACCCTTCCCTAGCCCATTTTCTAAATATAACTCTCTTTTAGCTTATCTTTACTATGAAGGCTATAGTAAAGCAAGTATTTTGTTTCTTTAACACTTCTGAAATAGCCAAAGCTCATCATAATCGATGTATTCAATTGAGTTGTTTTAGCAATCAATGTATATCACTGCATGATTGATTTGACTTCAGCAGTCAGCATGGAATAAGGAGATGGCTAAGGTGATAACAATCAGCCATGCTTGTTGCCAAATGTAATGTATTACATTCCTAGCAATGGTGACCAAACACCCAGCAGGGAAAAGGTATTTTTTACTTAGCAAGCATTCAGTAGGTATTTGCTGGAAAATAAATGAGTAGAAAATAATTTCTGTTGTCCTCATAAGTTAAAATCGTGTTACCTAAACACATATATTTATGCAAATTTTGTCTAAAAAATGAGTTCAAAATGAGTTTAAAGTACTGCTGGAAATACTGAATTAAGCAGTTGAAAATGAATAACCCAGTTACCTGATACATTGCAAGAACTGCTCTGTGGAAACTGATAAAATTAATAAATAAATAAATAAATTTAAAAAACAAGAAAGTATTTACAGCCCCAAATCTGTATATTCGTGTTATTTTCTGAGATTAATTTTAAGATCACACTTAAGATAAATAATACTTAGCATTTTTCTTCACAGGTTGTGAGGAATTTTCCATTAGCTAACCAAAATGGGGGGTGGGGAGAATCAACCTATTTTATTTCTACAGCTATGATCTTTCCCACTAAACTGCATTTAGAGCTACATTTTTTCTAGATCACTTCAATAAGTGAAAGCCCAACAGAGAACACATGCAATATAAGAGCAATAAAGGAAGAAAAAAATTAAAAATCCTTTGTTCTCCCTGCAGTACATCCGTAAATCTATTAGCATTATTTTCCTTTCTTCTTTCTTTCTCCCTTTTTTTTTTTTTTTTTTTTGCATCCCAAGCCAGATCTCAAGTTCTCTGAAGCAACCCTTAATCAAGCTCCCCAAAGACCTACGACTGCATGCAGCAATTTCTCCCCTGCTCTCAGCACAGATGTTTCGAGCACATTCCATTACACCTACATGCCATTACAGCTAATGGCTTATTCTGATGAAGAAAGCTGCTTTCTGCTCAGTGCAGCAAAGGGGAAAATTTCCTCCTGTACAGTTCGATCCCTGCAACAATGAAATGTGGGGGCAGGTGGTAAAACAGAACTCTCTAATGTTAATTACATACTGTATTACCCCCAAATTTGGCTGGTCATTAATTATGCTAATTTTCCTTCCTGAAAATTAGCACCATCAATGTGAACATTTGAGCAGATTATAGCAAAATGTAGTCTATCATAGTTGTTTGCAAATCTGAACCTTTTGAGCCATCCAAAGAAAAGATGACTGTTATTGGATATACAAAACTTAAGAAGAAATGGTTTATGGCTGTACTTGGTCCTTGTGATGGTAAATGTCCAGATTTTTCAGGAAGATAATATAAAAAGGGAGCAACTTTATCAAATCCTGAATAAAAACATGTTTTATTAATTTTTTTAAAAATTTCAAAGTTGCTAAATATAGGGAAAAAGCACAAAATTTAAAACATCAAGGAAAATAAGGCCGGCGTACTTTGAACTGCGTAAAAATCCTAGGTATTATTTTGAAGAAAAAAGAATGGCGGAAAAGTAAAGAATAAAACTTTGCTGGCAGTGTCTAGAGTTTTAATGCTATGGAGTATAGTGATTTTCGTGTATGCATTTTTCATAGAGCCTTGATAAAGAGAGATGCACATTGTCTTCAACAGCTCCTACAGTTATAGATTGTATTTTTTTATTTATTACTCCATAAAAAATTAACATGTCTCCCCTTCCAACTAAAGCTCAGATTTTACCATATTGATTATAGGCTTAATAAAGTGTGTGAATCAGGTTAGGCTTGTTTTTCATATAAATTAAATAAGTACAATTTCATTTTGGCCTGTTGCAATTGATTGGATTTCAGAAGTAAATAGAATATCTTCTCTATGGAGTGAACAGTCTCTGTTTCCTCTTCAAGGCTGCTGTTTCCTTCTATCCATCTCCAAGAAGCCATCATCATATTAACATAGATGACAATCTGGCAAGGAGGTGCTGATCAAAGATAAATTTCACACTCGCACTTCGCATTTTCTAATTACACCATCTGTGTCAGACTCTTTCGTGGCAGTTCTGCCCAATCTGTCAAATGCTGCGTGCCTATGGGAATGCAGAGGAGCTGAGAAGATCGCCTTGTCTCCCCCAATCCTCCCAGCCGATTCATCACCCCCAATCGGAGCTGGGCAGAGATATTAGTCTAATTGGGGAGTGGGATGAAGGTTCCAGGTTGCATGGGAGATGAGGTGTTTGGGGGATGCAAGACATGAGATTGCAATTTGAATCATATTACAGGGCCTGCCCTAGCTTGTCTCAGAGCAGGCTGAGAACAAGCCATGCATGCGATATCAGGATGGGAGGGGTGAAGACAAGGGAACAGTTTTTAAAAGAATCATGAATGAGAAAGTGTCTTCTTTCATTTCTCTCTGTTTCTTTCAGACACATTAAGGATAAATGATTGTAAACAGGCACTGATAGGAAGTGTTCATCTTTTATTATAATATTATAAAATATAAGTATAAGAAGTTAAACAGAATGACCCAACTGATAAGGCCAGATCTAATCTAATCAAGGCCAAGCAAATAAATCCAACAGTTACACCTAAATAACACAAATTAGTTGTTGTAGAATGTACATGATACTCACAATTGGACACAATAGACTAAAAACAAGAGATATTGAAGACTGCTAGCTACTTTAATAATTTTCAAATAAATATTAAACTTTCAGATCCAGTTTGATCTCTTATTTTTTTAATTTAAGGTGACAACATCCATGAAATACTAAAGAAAAATTAAATGATTACCCTTTCAAACTAGAGCCATGGCATATCTATTTCTAGTTATTGATTTCTTTCTGCCACATGTCACTGACTTTAAGCCATGTTGCCACTGATGCCAAGGTAAGCAAATAAATGTAATAACTCATTTTTAACTCCTCAAGAGCGCACACTTGTGTGTGTTTCATAGCATGGTGTTGCTATAAAACCAGGGATTATCTGTTCTTTCTTTTTTTTTAATTTCAACAATTTTTATGATAATACTGTTTCTGTTGCCCTTGAAAAATTTAGAATCACTTTTTGCCCTAGTCATTCTCAAATGAAAAAGTCCATGTTGAAATGGAAATAGGAAAATAATGGGAGTTGGAAAACTTGTCTCCAGACCCAGCTCTGTTAATTACTTTTTTGATTCTCCATTTCCTATAAACTCCACTCTTCCCACTTCATACATTTGTGGCATATGCTTGTGAAAGCATGTTGAGGATTATAAAAATCCCTGAAAATTAGAAGGTCATGTTATTTATGCATTTGTGTATTTATATACTGTCTCAAATTACAAGGTGTTTCCATTAGCTATTTAGTTACAGTTGACTGGAGAGATTTCATTCCCTATACACTATCCCAATGTCCACATGCAGAAGTAGGACCTCTTGTGTGCTTATTTTGCCCCATAAAAAATCAACTCTTGAAAAGGACTATGTCTTCTTATTCTTTGGCTTGTACATTATACATGATCACATGTTTATTATTAAACTTTGTTAAATAGTATTTGTAAAGAGTATTAGTAAATTTAATATTCATTAAGGGAGAAAAATATTATTTGAGCCATTGAATAAACCCAGGCTGATTGCACTAATATGATTCCATTTGTAGGAAATGAAACCTTCTCAACCATTTGCCTCTTTAGTATTTCCCTGCTTCTGAAAGTCAGGGTTTTGTGGTCAACTATATATGCAAAGTTTTTAGTTTTCCTTGAATGCTAAAATTTTTCTTTTTAAAGTAAGGGGCAAGGTGACTTTAATATGAACTATTCCAGAAGGACTTCATTATGAGGACATACATAAAGTTTAAGCCTCTGCTTTAAGAGATTATCTTCTCCAGCCATAGTTATAAATTAATGGGAATAGTGACCTTACAGTTGTTTATAGTTTTCTGATTAAGATACAACATAATTAGCCGCTGTTAGATATCTATCTATATCTATCTAGATAGTCTATATTAAAGATATCTATCATAATATATCTGGAGAATTCAGAGAAAATGTAGAAGAGAGAATTACAAATGACCAAGTAAAAACTCAGATACAGGACATATTAAGGTTACGCTAAATAAATTTATCCTTTTGATTAAAGAATAGAAAGGTGAAGAGAAAGTTTAAAACAATATTCAATTTCATAAGGAGTCATCGTTCATGTTAAAACAAAAAGTGTCCTCCATTTTAAACCTTCTGAATGCCCTACACTGGGCATCTTTGAGGGATCCACTTAGTAAATACTGTCATTGAATCACTTAATTATACCACTTGCTTAATTCAGTTGTGAGGAGGCACTGGGTATTAGCGGAGGCAGATGCATTTATGTTCTCAATTGTTGCCATGCAATAGTGTCCAATGTCTAAAACCTGTCTTGAGTCTTCTCTTTTCTCATGAATTCCTAGATAACTAGAAAAAAATGTTTATAAATCTTGTGCATTTTTAGAGAGAATAAATGACTATTTCCAGCATTATTTGCAGAACTGCACTTTTGGAATATTAACATCTCTCTATTCTGGTTAAAGATTATTCGTTATTAAATAGGTAAATATATGAGACCTGTTATAATGGGTAATATTCAAATTTAAAAGAACTATTGGGCATGATGCTTTTATTTACTAAACTTATAAGAATAATTTTCCATATATATATATATATATATATATATATATATATATATAGGCTAGATCTTTAGCAGCTTGCAGATATTTACAATATAGTTTTAGATTGGGAAATACTCGTGTGTTAAAAAAAGATCTTTGGAGAGCTCACTGTAGCATTTCATCACAAACAGCTTCCAAATATGCAAAAATTTACATCTTTTCTAAATCCACAGGTAACATTAAGAAAATAGTTGATAGTTTGAAGAATAAAAAGGATGCAGAGACATGGGGGAGTCAACAGCTTCTTAACCATTCAGTCACTTCCACAACTTAGTTTCTGCCCCAGCACCCACTTCCATGTCATGTTTCCATTAAGCACTAAGAACTAAAAATAAAGTAATTATGTCACAACTATGTAATCCAATCCAAGGAATCATGCATTCTTATTTCAGTAATGCTTCTATGTATAAATATTTCAAGAATAAAGATTACTTTTGGGCTCTCTGGCTCACCAAAACTCAACAACTCAAAGTATAATATTTACAAAAAAGAAAAGTAACATTTTGGACCAGTATTCACAGAGCTGTCTTCTAGATAAGGCATTAAGGATGGGAAAACTCCAGCTTCACCTCCAGCATCCTGGAAACTAAACGGAGAAAAGACCTACTGCCAATTCTGTTGCATCTTGATCCCTGTCCAATCCCACCTCAGCAAGCTATGTTTCACACCCCCATTTCCAGCACGCTTGGAGGAGCACCCAGAGATTTGGAAGTAGGCTCAAAGCTTATCTCGACTCTCCAGACATCAGCAGTGTGAAAAACGGGACTTTTTAAAATAACATTTCCTGCTCTTCCTGCTTCTGGTCAAGCCAAAAATTCCACAGAGACCGTTGTTCTCATGGAATGCTGGCACTTCCTCTGCAAGGCAGAGCCAGAATCTGGACGTGCAGAGGGATGTGGAGATTGAAACTGATTGAAAAGTTTCCAATTAGGAGCACAAAAAATGTTAGGGAAGCACATTTAACAGAGCTAGAGTTCTCAGGAACAGTCAGTATATGAGCAGTTTCCCTAATGACAAAGTTGAAGTCTAGCCAGCACCCCCATGGTTCACTGACAACATGGGTTTTACCTCTAGAATGTATATGATATCCACAGAGATACACAATTAGTGACTTCTCATTCAGCCCAATCTATGAGAACAAAAGTTTAAAAATACTCTTTGCAATAAAAGATTTTGCTTGCCATCAATGAAAACAATTAGTTGGTAAACCGAAAGAATACTTTATGTAAATAAAATGAATACATAATTTTATTTTGAAAGAGGTATTAGGATAGAAAATAAAACAGAAACTTTTCTGTGGAGGCAGACTTTTTCAAAGAGCTTTTCACCAGTAAGTGGATTTAAGCATATAAGTATAGTTTTAAGCATTGATAAAATATAGCAAATTAAATGTATAGCTAACGAATTAATAGTTACCTAAAGGATGCAAGTGCAGATAAATAAAATATTTTCTTTTTATTTTCAGAGATATTGAACAAATTTCTCATAATCACAGATATTTCTTTGAAAATGCTATGATTTTGTTTTTTATTTTATTGTATCTATTTTATTGTTTTAAAGTTCATTGGTTTGTGAAACTATTGGTTAGGAATATCATATGGAACATTATGAAGGTTATTTTTGGGTTTGAGTCAGGTTACTTTTCCATCACTGAGGTGAATATGCCACTTGGGTAAGTAACTGAAGAGCATGTCAGCAACAAAACGTAAGCAAATATCCTCATTGCCAGGAGGAAGACAGGGTGGCTCTGTCTGCCCACAGGTTGCAGAAGATCGAAGCATTCAATCTTCAAGGCATTCAACCTAAGTAAAAAGCACATCATCCTATTTTTTAAGTTTGAAGTCTTGGATTTGAGGGGAGAAGAAATTTTGTGGGAGCCAAGGACAGTAATTGGGGAAAGGATTTCAAATCTTTAATTCACATTGAATGTGTGTGCTTGTATCAATATGTCCTCTACACAGATAATCAAGCTTTTAAATTAAAACAAAATGCAGTGGGAGCATTTGAATTAAGCTTTTCTCTGAATATTACCTGTAAAAACCATTTACAGGTCTTCTATAAACAATTGTCTATATTTATTTTTAAAGCTTTTTTATAAATAAAGATTTTTTTCCCTGGAATATTCAAAATTTAGAACATCCAAACTGGACCCTCTTCATGCCCACATAGGAGTTGCACATGAATATGTAGATAGGAGACCACAGAACCTAGCAGCTGAGGTTCACCCTTCCAGCATGAGTCCACTACCAGCATGTCCAAGACTAAGCAAGCAGGACACAGTGTTCTATAGCAAACATATGTACCACATTCAGGAATCAGACACACACATGAGTCCTCCAAGAATCTAGAGTTCAAGAAGCCAATTCTGAATTGTGCTTACTCATAGTGTAAAGTACACCACTTACTCGTAGTGTAAAGTACACCACTTACTCGCAGTGTAAAGCAACAAGAAGGAGGGTAAAAGACATGGTTTCAAATTAAGTCACACTGTGTGTGAACCATGCATATATCTCTTACTATCTGTGCAACCTTAGGGAAGTTACTTAGCCTCTCTCTGAGTTTCAGTTCCCCATTAACAAAGTGAATATAATAATATTTATCTCACTTTAATAAATAGGCTTAAATGAAACTTAATGTCAGACACACACGCATACACAAATGTGCACACTTATATTTATGTAAAAGCATATATACTACTTAATACCTATGCATGCTAAGTGATCCATAAGTGCTGGTTTAGACCCCCCCTTTATTTCTTTCTGTTGGAATATGAGCCAGAGTATCCTACTAGGGCCAAACTTAAAGTGAAAGAGAAAGGGTCATGCCTTTTGCATATTTCTCACTAAAGAGTCTTCATAGTAGATGTGAAAGATATTCACTCTGACTCAGAATTGTGGGAAAAGTAATTTTCTCACTCTTAAACCTGCCTCTTCCTGTTCTTAGGCCCTTATTCTTGTTAATTGTGGTGGAGATGGGTGGAAAGCAGGAGGAATGTTTGATGTTAGATGTGAGATGATGGCAAAGTAGGCAGTTAGAATCACACCCACTTCTGGTATATTTTTAGTCAAATTAAATTTTATTCTCCATTAGAATTGTTTATCTCTCAGACTGTTCCCCCCTCACCATTTACAGAATGACATTTGGTTAGGATCAGAGCTATTGCAGCTACAACTTGGGCCTCCCATCCCACCCCTGGCCTTCGTATCACTGTGGGTGTCTGTTCTTTCCCAAAGCACCCTGAATGCCCCTAACTCAAAGGTTGAAACACCATAAACAATGTGATTCATAGAAAATGAATAAAACTTCAGTTTACTATTATACATTTCCATTTTAGCATTTATATTATGATATTCACCAGTGGTTACAGACAAACCTAGGAGAATGGGTGGGTATCTCTAGATATGAGAATAACACAAACATTGATGTTAGAGTATCTGAAGAATTTATCTTTTAAAGGGGTATTAGAGAACGTTCGTCCCATTTCCCCCCAACTTCTCTGTGGGTAGATGTATCCCCTCTGAGAAATACTGAGAGCGATTAACTTTCTCAGAAAACTGCTGTTATTGGCAGAAGTTTGAAAATATGCAGCATGTACCAAGGTAGAAGACTTCTTTTCTTAGACAACTTCTCTATCATGCCATCAACCCTAAGCCCTTGAACTGTCAAGAGGTATGAGAAGGGTCAGGTGTGACCGCCATCTCCAAGGACCTCTTTCTTTAACCTGCCAAGTAAACTAGGATCTAACCAATCAGGAGAACCACAGAGCTGTCTGCTACCTAGGCAGAGTCACATGCCATCTGGCTCAGAATTCAATATTCAGGATTCTTTGCCTCAACCCATTTTCTTTAAGACAACCTGACATACCCCCATACCAACAGAAATCTGAGGGGCCAGGCCAGTTATGTTCATGACAATCATGTAAGACTTTTGTTGCTTTTCTAGGTACATTCCCATTTCTTTCCTGTTGCCATGTAAATCAGAAAATTCGCAATCGTCGCTCACATCTTAGACTTTGCTTTTGGTTACCCTGGCTTTAAATTTTTGGCTTCATTTGTAAATCTTAGTTAAAATTCACCTCTTTCACTTCAGGCTAAAGTACCTTGGCCAGGATAGCCTGCTTTGACTAGGCCCTGGCTTCTTAACTCCTGGCTCGTTCTGCTGCCTGGTAGCCCAGGAAAGGCTTCAAGTAAAGGAATTCAAGCAACAAATGGTATCAATTAAGTTTTGATTTTTTCTGAAATATATGTAGTATAGGAGAACCAGTAATATTCCCCAAACTTGATGATATTTAGCTATTGCACATTGTGTCATTTTATTGTTCTAAACCATATTCAAGCTTATGTCTTCAGGGAGCAATTGGTATGATTAGGCATGAAAAGCAAAGTTGGATTAAAACAAAGGCCAAAGGCGGGGGGAAAAAGACAGATCACACAAGTACCACAGGTGCTCAGGAGGAGACAAAGAGCAAGCAAATGAACTTTGTCCTCTTGTAAGCACAGCTGGGTGGAACAACATTTATGCAATACTGTCTATGTGGCAGACACTGAGCCAGGTGCTGCCTCATGACGCCCTGTTTAATCCTCCCAGCGACAATGGGCAATTTGTTTTAGTCTCTGTACTTCTCCTCAAGGGAAAGTGAAGTTCAGAGATAATAAATAACTTGCTCAAGATCACACAGTACTAAGGACTAGGGCAGGGTTTCAAATCTACTTCTGTTGGACAAAGCTACTCCCATCCCTGATTTCCTTCTCATAACGTTGTACTCTGGGAGGAAGATAACCAAAGAGAGAACCCTGTCATCCTTGTAAAAGTCTGTGTTGTCCATACACTTTCCCCAACTTTTCAGATGCATGATTAAACCCACTTGCATTTATTTTCCTCGTGCCATGTCTCCTTTTATGTAGGGGCACAAAGCTCAGCACGGTAGTATTTATTACGTGTCCACATCTGCATAACACCTTGCTATCAAAAGGAAAAATAAAAGGCAAGTGAAAATGACAAAGGCCCTGCCCTCTGGAACTTTATAATCAATAACAGATGGGTGAGAGGTGTGGATAAAGGGACCTAGTCCCCCAAATAAGTGCTCAGCAAACTGAGAAATGAATGAATGGAGACCCAGAATCAAGCTAATCCCACCACAGGATCAACTGATTACACACGGTCTCCGTCAGGAACTGACTTGCCAAGCTTTTGTCACTGTGAGGGAGCTGGAGGAGAGGGCGGGTGTGTTCATCCTAATCTGAACAATGAAAATCTTCCCAGACCTTCTCCAAACACTCATCCCGTATCACAAATTATCTTAAATCAGTTTGAAGCAAGGCTTTTCATCAGCTGTCATATTAGTGAGTCCTTCAGCTCCTCTGAGTATTTTGTTTAGCTCTCATGTCACTCTTTGCTGTGCTGTGCCACCCATTGTGTGTGTGTGTGTGTGTGTGTGTGTGTGTGTGTGTGTGTGTGCTGTGGGATGCAGGAGGATGGATCCAGGCTTTCAGTCATGCAGACAAGACCATCTTGATGCACACAGCAATGAAAACGTGACTCAGACATCTATTTCAAAATGACTGTCATTTGTATGACATTTCAAAGTAAAATGAAATTAAGAGTAGGGGAATAGAAAGATGCTTTACCCAGTCCTTAAGAAAAAGACATTTCTTCATATTTCAAAAGCTGGGCTGGCAGTAAACTGGGATAAATTGCTGACTTGGCTTCTTTCTGTTCAACTTATTAAATAATAACATTCTCTATAAGGAAAGAAAGTTGTGTAATATATACGGCTATGCACGAAACGGATGAATTATCTTTAGAATGTGTCTGAAGGCCAAGAAAGGAAAGGGTGAGAGGGAGAGTTTTCTGGAGTGCCTTCCATTGTAAATGCATTACAATCTGAATTAACAGTGAAGTGTTCCTAGCAATGACATCACACAATGACTGTAAAATCTAAAAACGAGAATGGCTATTTTCAGAATATTTTAGTATTTTTTTCTTGCACATAGTCCAGCAGGTTATTAGTATTGCATACATATATATGGTATTCTTATAGAGTTGCTTTCACTAATGGAAATTTCAGTTCCATGCAGACCTACGAATTTAAAGTATTATTTTCTGTCTTCTCAGTAGATTCTTCCTTTTCAGAGATGCATTATTCATTTATAGCTTATTACTCATAGAGAAAAGTATTAATAAAAAAAAACCGTACCTGTCCAGTTCTGATGTGAAACTCTGTTGAGAAAATCAACTCAGAGCCCAGCTGGTCTAAAAATCTATCCCATTTTTACTTTTTTTGGTAGATGTCATCCTGGGCATTGTAAGTACTGTATGTGTACTGTATAATTATATTGTGCATGGATTTATGAAACCCCATTGCATATTTCATTACTTTTTCTTGGTCTACTTATTAAAACTACATTTTACATGTCTAATAATGCAACTCAAATTGTAGCAAATATGAAACACTGACATGCAGGCATAGGGAAATGATGCCTGAGCAATTTAACCCGATTCACTGAAGGACAGGAGAATTACCTTTTTATTGTAATGAGCTGTAGAGGGTGGTTCAGGCTGCCTTTTCACATTTGTGATTCTACTATCCACCTTTCTCTCAAAATCCAAAGCCCCTGTCAGCTCATATGGAAAACTTGGATGAGTTTCATACTACCATGCTCTCATCCAAGGGAAGGTGGTGGTTAAAGGAAGGAGGGGCTGCTTGTTGGTTTACAGGAATTTGAACACCCATGGGATGCTTTTCAGAATCCAAACAGAGTTCAAAACATAAACATTCCACGTAATTTGTTGTTTCCATACATCATTTGCCTCTTAAAAAAAAAAAAAAAAAAAAGACTGAAAAAATTTTTTAATGTGTGACTACAGTGACAGAGAGTGGGTGCCAACAGCTCTCTGGATGGCTTTTTATCTCATTCCCTTAGTGAAAACAGTTAACTAGGCACTGGTGAGAGATTCTGTAGCTGCACAACACAAAGCTGGCGCCAGCGCCAAGTGTGGCATGCCAGATGTGTGAATACATTCTGGAGCACAGCATCAGCAGCCCCGGCAGCTCGCCATAGCCATTAATCTAGAGACCTCTGGGAGTTCCGGGTAGCGCTGTAAAACCCGGCCCCTGCCAAGGCTGCATCAGATAAAGCCATCAATGCATTGTAAAAAAGACACAAAACCTATTTCATGGGCTGCACTGATCAAGCAATTACAATCATTGACTACATTAAGCAAAGAAACAGCGGGGTGCCCTATAAAATTGACTGCCAACTTGAATAATCAATAGACTCCATGTAGAGTAAATTAAATAACTGAAAAACTATTTGGAAAAGCTGAAGTTAAAAAGCCAATCAGTAATCCCTCATCCATGGCAAAACAATCTTGCTTCCAAAAGATCCTTTGGTTAGCTTTAATTTTTATCACTGGGAACTCCTGGGATGGTGAGCTTGGGAGGAGGAAAATTCCTCCGCCTCGTTTATGCTTTTCTTTCATAGCCGTACATTTAATTTGAATGTTCTGTATAATCAATCGATGTGTTCTTCCTGTCAACTGTAGCTGAGTGTACATCCAAGGCAGGAAGGTTGTGACTGAAAGTCAACATTCTAAAGAGAGGTATTAAGGTTTGACATGGTTCGTGGTGTAACCTGAGGCTTACAATCACAGAAAGGTTTTTTTTTTCTTCTTCTTAAATATTTAGGATAATTCCGAATTTCAAGATTTCAATTTTTAAATTTTGCATAAAATAAAGCCTTAAATGCAGAGGATAGAGGTATGTAAATGTCCTTTTGAGATTGTTGCTGATTTACCTTGCCACTGCATACCCCTACATGACTTTTTAGATGATAGAGCAATCATGACCAGATTTTACAAGTTGCCTCTTCTTAAACCACTTTTATCATTTTTGCTCCACTGGAAAGTGACAAAACATGTTCAAAAGAATAAACATCAATTTATATTTTGTTATTGATGCCATGAAAAGTTTGCATTATTTTGCAAGAAATTATTTATTCATTTATATACAGTTGCACACATGTTTGTTTTGTTTTAGGCAAGGCAAGACACTATTTCACAAATAATTTCCTTATCGTATTGTTAGAAGATCTAGGAAAAATATGACAGAAATGTGAAAATTATTTTTCTTCTCAAAGAAACACAAAAGAAAAAGCCACATTTTGATGAGTTCCTTTGTGATTAAATTGTAATGATAATAACTCCAGATCACAGAAGCTAGGTTACTTGGTAGCAGTATATCTGGATGTGAAAATGATAACATTACAAGGATTATCAGTACTTCTGTGGGCTTAACAAAGATATTTTTTCACCAAAAGAGAAAAAAAGATTGAAACCATTATTACAGAGACAATACAATTTTCTTTGTAGTCAAGCCTGTTTCTGAAAACAATATATAACAGTAATAGTATGAAGACACCTACGGCACTGATGAATACATCATTAAGCAGGCATTATTGCTGTTCCCACTGAATGTAAGATCACCCTGATATTATGAATAATTTGCATATTAACGAAAATAATATTGAGGTGTATTTAATGTGGCATTTGAATTAACTCTTAATGGCATGCAAGTTCTCTGGGGCCAGGCTAGGGAATACATTGTAGGATGAATTTGGAAATAACTGTCACCAGCTGGGCTTTCCGATTCTAGGTATCTAGAAAAATACTTAGTGGTATTATTTTTAACACAATCATGTGTTTTACAGAGCCTCCTGCAGTGGAGCATAATAAATTAGTTGTCAATAAACAGCTTGTTTTAACAACATGCTGCTTCCTTTCCTGTTAAACCTAATAGCGACAAAACCCTCTGAAATGTTGTATTTAATGAGCAAACTTTATTTTTTTAAAAACTGCACAAGAAAAAGGAGAAATATGATGAACTAAAAATGATTATGTGTCACAATAAAATTCTCCAACTTGTCAGCTGATGAGATGATAATGTTGCCCATAAAAGCAGGAGTGAAAGTGCTGCTGAGCTCCTGATAAAATGTCTTATTGAAACCTATTGTATTTACTTCATATTAGATTCTGAACTCAAATAGATCTTGATTGTTGAGAGCTTGGGTATTTAAAAGCTTTAAGATTATCAATTACATTACTCATAATTTCCACATCTGCCTTTCCCGCTGCAATTCAGAGACAGAGAAAGACTATTATAACAGCCTTCCTGCAACTTGATTACTGGGGACTCTGTTTACAATGTGCACTTGCAATGCTGTTAAGATGTGAACCTATCTGCAATTTTCAGTTCTTGTGGAGCTACTCCTACACGGATAGCTTTTAGTAATAATTGAAACAAAATGGTAAGAGACCTGCCAAACCATGAGGGAGACACAGAGGGCCACCCTAAATGCAGACCTCTGCAGCGCTGCCAGGAAAGCTTCTGTTTGGGAGTTACACTGTTTTACCTTCTTGCTAAAAATTAGCTTTGTGGGAACTAACATGCATTTTGACTTAAACAAAATAATAATCAAAATGGCCATTATGTAATTGAACAGCAGTTTGGTTATGTTTATGCTGGGTAGAAGCAGGCTGTGGGGAGTAGGAACCAAGATAATTCTCGCTGTCAAAATGTTGCCAAGGCAGCACAGTTTTTTTCAGAAATGCCTTGTTGTTTCTTAATTCCTGATAGAGAGGACATCTTGGGGCTACTTTTCACAGTCTCCTGAACATTTGCTGTGTTTTCAAGGTTCAAGTGCCCTGAGAGAAATGGTTTAAAATAACCAGTTATCTTTCAATAAAGCAGTTCGAAACACAGCATCATACACATATAAATATTTATTTTGTCTCATTGGAGCTCACCATGTTCAAGAAATGGGACATGAGCGGGTCCACTTGTTCATGAAGTGGGAACTTCAAGTCTAGATTTGGTTTGCTTGTAGAGATGTTTCTTTTCTTTCTTTTTTTTTTTTTGAGACGGAATCTGGCTCTGTCTCCCAGGCTGGAGTGCAGTGGCCGGATCTCAGCTCACTGCAAGCTCCGCCCCCCGGGTTTACGCCATTCTCCTGCCTCAGCCTCCAGAGTAGCTGGGACTACAGGTGCCCGCCACGTCGCCCGGCTAGTTTTTTTTTTTTGTATTTTTAGTAGAGACGGGGTTTCACTGTGTTAGCCAGGATGGTCTCGATCTCCTGACCTCGTGATCCGCCCGTCTCGGCCTCCCAAAGTGCTGGGATTACAGGCTTGAGCCACCGCGCCCGGCGAGATGTTTCTTAAGAAACAGATTTACACAAAAACACACACATGCCACACACAGAGAAATGTGAAGGCACTTTCTCAGAAGCAAAGACACAACGTATTTGAAAGGTATATTGTGGATCTTGGGGAAGAAGGAGGGGAAAAGGCTGAAGAGATATTCTCCAGAACTGACTCCTCCTGGGGAAAAATGTAGTCTCTGCAATTTTGCCTCTTCAGTAATGCTTTTCAATATGTAAATCCTTCTCTCTCTCTCTCTCTCTCTGAAGAATCAGCCCTGAGACCACAATCTTACTAAATCTAAGGCCTCATAAACTAGTGCTAAATACAAACGAAGGATTTGTTAGTTTTTGACAATCTCTATAGAATCTAGAGCATTTTATTGTTCAGTGGCTAAAGGTTTCATTCAGCATTTAATTTGTATACATCTTAAAACAATTAAACAAATATAGAAATCAGGCCAAAATAATTTGGAATTTCTATTAAACCCATTTACTGTTAAGAAAGAAAATGTTTCATCCCGGGTGAGCTCAATTTCCTCCTCCCCCTAAGAAAAATATAATAAGAGAAAATAATTAATGTGGCTTCACCTAAAGGAACAACAGTTTACAGGTCCCGTGACAGTATTTACATGTTCAGAAATATATGGAACACATGTTAGAATTAATCAGGACAAAGTGCAAAATGCTCTCAATAGCTTCTCTATAAAAACAGACATTGAAATGCAGTTTTCTACACATAGTTACCAGGTTATTCAGAATTGTCATAGACAAAAGTAAAAATCACCCTGTTAGAAACTAGTTTAAAAAGTTTTTGTTCACAGAAAAGAAACAGATTCCTGCCTAGAAGGAATTTATGGTACAAGTGTTGATGTCTAGCAATGAATTCATGAAAAAAAATAAATGTATGGTAGCTGTATCATTGTGATGCTAAAATAGAGGCATCTAGTTTAGGTAGATCACAAAACTCTCTCGGTCCCCAACACTGGAAAAAAAAAAAATGCACCTTCAGAATTTCTTTATTCTTTCATAAACTCATGGGAATCCAGCCTATGTCTGTGATTAACTTGACCTATTAAAAAGTAGACCAGTTTCGGTTCATCCTATTTTAAGTACTCTTGGGTCTTCATTCTCTCTTTTATTCTTTGCCCTTATTTTTTCCTCAAAGATATAGAAAGGAACCGAACTCTGCATGGTTTGAACTCTATGATGTATGCCGAGTTTGCTTCTTGTTTACAGAAGCTGGCCGTCACACATGAGGGATATCAGATGATGCTAGTAGCGGACAAGCATTTGAGAGCTCACAACACTATCTGGCTCAAGGCCGTGTGTAGCAAAACAGAGACGCACATAAAGGATGTAAAAAAAAAAAAAAAAAAAAAAAAAGGAAACTGAACAGAAGGCGGAAGGGTGTGTCCTGACCAGTGACCAGCCCAGGTGTAGAGCTTTTGTCCTGCCTTATTTTTAACACCCTGTCTAAATTCTCTATTCAGTCTGTCACTTTCCTCATCACTGGTACAAATATAGTATTAACTAATCAGCACAGGGGCTGTGTTAATTGAGCATTAATTAACCATTTGGCCTAAAACCTGTGGCAGAATCCATAAAGCCAAAAATTAAAAAAAAAGAGAAAAAAAGAGAAAGAAATACACAATGCTTTGATAATGTCATCCAATTTTATTATTAAGAAAGTATTCACACACCAATATGTGCTGGTTTAATTCTATCCAAAAGTGTTTGTGGCACATACTTGGCAAGTAGCATCAGGGTTGCCAATTTCCAATCAGGACTGAAAGGAACGTTAAAGGAAATCTTTTCCAATCACCTTTCTGATTCCTGAATGCTCTGTATTTAATTCCCTTCAGCTGACAGGCTGGGTCTTCCGTACCCTCCTTTAATAGTGCGGAATTTGCTACTTCTCTGGACTGCCTTCCTGTAAGAACCCTGATTGTTCTTTAGAGGAACCTTCAAGACAGTTCCCCTTTATCCCTGAGCTAGATCGTCCAGAGGTCTGCATTCTTCCACCTTATACGTGGAAGGTTAACTTTCTCTCCCATAGTTCTCCTTTCAAGTATTGATGAGAGAGATCAACTCTCTGCCTAAGCACTCCTGATTTATTCACCAATTGCTTCTGCTTCTTGATTTTAGGGCCACTCACTGTTTTGCTTACCCTTCTCTAAGTTTGCTCCAGTTTTTCTATATTTTTGCAAGTCCCTCTTACTAACTTTTACTCACTATTTTCTTCTTTTTTAAAAAAAAACAAAAGTTAAGTTTCTTTGAGGTCAGCTAGATTTCTCCAGATATCTTTACGCGAATTGTGGATTTCTATTTTTTTTTTTAAAAAAAATACATGCTCTACCTTCACTAATTTTACTAAATGTTTCTGAAGAAATTCATAAAGCATCTGAGTGGTCATGGTCCCAAGGCCCCCAGGATCAAAATCATGGCATTTCACTGGAGTCATTACAGAAAGTAAGAAACTGTGAGTAACCAGGTTGAATTTATAAAGGGACCATGTGTTAAATTAGCAGAAAAATACAGGCTTCTGAGTCCCAAGGACATGAATCAAAACTATTTGTATCAATCACTTATTAGTTATATTGTTTAATTTTTTTGAACCCCAGTCTCCTCTTGGGTAAAATGGAGATAATGTCCATTTTGCCAGATTGTTTTAAGGATTAGAAATAATGTGAGCCAAGTATCAAAAACAGAGCTTGGCACATTACTGACAATCAATAACAAGAGCTTCTTTTATTGCTCAGGGAGTGAAAGAACTGTTCCTAGAAAATGTCGAATAATGATGCAAAAATGGGGAAGACTGATAGAGGAACTGTCATGAAGAACTACTCACACCAATCACACATGAAATGTGGCTCTTGCCCGCTAACAACGGATTTAAGACCATCATAAATCATTTCACAGACACCGCTCAACTGGCCCCACACAGCATCAGCAGTTTCTAACTTCCAAATCTGCTCTGCATTTAGCCACAACAACACAAAGGTGAAAAGACCGTAATTAACTTTCTGTCCCCTGAGCATCCCCAGTCCTGTAATACTGTGAATTTTGCATCAGCTTTCCTCATCAGCTTAATAATGCTTGGTGAAACAATGCCTTCAGTCAGGGCATTTATTTTATTTTGTTGCTTCACCCTCGACCCTCCACCTCTTGGGAGTGGGAAGGAATACATCCTAAATAAAATACTTCAACACAAAACATGTTGAACACTTGTCTTATATATAAAATGCAGCTGATAACTATATGGACATTTTAGTGCCAAAATACTTCCCACCCTATCAGTATTCTGATTAAGAATAATAATAAAGCAGCATGTCATGAGACTATGCTGTCATGGATTCTTACTCTTGTATATTTTTATCCTCTCTACCCTGGATTCTTTACACATGGCATGCTGAGTGTAACATTATTTCTTCTCTGCTAAAAGACAGTGTCAAATAAAATTAGTTCTCTCAACTCTATGCCATAACAATGTCTATAGAAGTGTATTATAGTTTTTATTTAATATATTACCTATATTTGTGCATATGTGTCTTTATAAATCATAATGAAAGCTCTAATGCATTTTGGAAGCCAGCAGCATATTCATCGAAGATAAAAAAAAAAAAAGTTCTATTCTGAGTGAAGTCTTCCTTAAATAAAAGGGAAATGAGGACATACAGCCTTGCTCAGAAGGATTTTACTTGAAGAAAATTGAAGTTTTTTCATTAGGGAAAAGATTTTGTTTGCTACACATGAATTTGGGCATCTTGGGATAACACATTTTGATTTGTATCCATATCCTGTTGTATGTGTGTGTCTATGTATATTCATTTGTGTTAGGGATAAGGTAAGGAAGTGATATTTCAAGACACAGAAAAAGAGAAATGGCTGAGATAGGAATACATTACTGTGATAAGGATAAAGTTGTATGGGCTCTTTGTCACAGGGCCATTGACTTATCACATCCAAAAGGATGGATGCTGGCCTCACCTGCGCATTCTTAAGGCAGCTGAGACTGAAGATGCTTGGAGGGGCCCAAGAGAAAAAAGCTTCATTCCGTAAGTGTGTGTGTGTCAAGTAACTGAGCCAGTGGATAAACAGAGCTGAATAAGTGACAAACATAAAACCTAGCACATTACACCCCTCACTACCTCAGGCGAAAACCAGCTAATGAAGAATATGATAAGTGAGTCCACCTCATATTTCCATTCCCAGCCCTGTCTCACCATATCCCCAGGCACTGGATGACATGATCTCAGTCCTCCTTTCATTTCCAGCTTGAGACCATGGTCCTCTGATTCCGGGATCAGAGCAAGCAAGTTTGTGTTCCATACGGTTAAAGCTTTGCTTTCATCTAAGGTTCTTGTTCCTCAGCCAGACCTCTAAGGGTGATAACATCTTTCTTTCCTGGCTTGCTAAGAATGCCTTATGATACAGCAACTCAATTGATATAAAAGAGTCAAACAACAAACCTTTTGCCTAGCAAAAGGCACCAAGATAGATTTGTCCCCCGCCCCCACTACCAAATCCTTCAGGCAAAAGTCATTTCTAAAGGAATACGGGAAATAATTTTAAAAGTAAATATTTGATACAGTATTTAGCACAAAAATAGTCATTACTATCAATGGAATGATCAGATAACTATATTTGTCATCAATTGTCATCAATAGTGGTGTATACATTGACCTTCTGAGACATTTCCTTGCATTTGAGGGGAATTACTTTAGGGGCAATCACTGATGCACTGAAAAGGACTTAAGCATTAAATTGAAGTCTTAGTTCTACTTGCTGGCTTCATAATCTTCATCAAATTACTTAATTTTTATGAGTTTCAATTCCCCATCTGTAAAATTACTATCACAGAACAACATAGAGAATGTAAGGATCCAATAAGATTTTTATGTCAGTAGCACCTAGCACTGTGGTTGTCATAAAGACAATACTTGATGAATGTCATTTCCTTTTCACTGCTCTTTGGTTTTGTGATTTATTTTGCTCCTTTATTTTATGCATTTGATCAATGACAATTAGCAACAAAAATGTAAATAGCAAAAACAACAGAATTATAGTTTTGGGGGCCTTTGGTTCAGTATGGTGACATGATCATGTGTATTTATATTTCTGAAGGCCCTTTAAAATTACTATAAGGAAATTGAAAAGGTATATACCTGCAGGTACAAAGGGGATGAAAGAGGAGGCAAAAGTGAATGAGAGATGCTGACAAACATTTGGAAATAGAAATAAGATGGGTGAGAAGTATATGACTTAGGAGATAAAAGAAAGCTGAACCAACTTTTGCATCAGAAAAGTATGTAAATGAGAAGCAAGTCTATTCAAGTAAAAGAATATTAGGAAAAAACCAGGATTAAGACACTTGCTTTCTTCCATAGAAAATGAGAGTGAGAAGTGGGGCTGAAGACAGGAAAGTTACCTGAAAGTCTGTGGAAGAAGCGGGTAGGCCCTCAGATCCTGCCATTTCTCCACCCTATGCCACATGCCCAGCAAGGTGATAATACTTCCTTCACCCTGCTAAGAAAATAGAAGCTTATTTCCTGAAGAAACTAAACCATGACATCACCAGACTATGGATCCCAGGCACAGTGGAGCATGGAGTTGAGGTACTAGTGAGAAAAATAAACAGTAAGAGAAAGTAAACTCATTGCACATTGAAACCTCAAGCCCCCTTTCCTCTGTTTTACTCCTAGAATATGGGCAGCAAAGCTAAAGACCCAAGAGAGGAAGTTAGGTAATTCATTTCCGGACAAACTGTTAGAAAGAAAAAAGAATCTGAGATTCCAACATTTGAAGTCCCCATGAATATGGTCAAAATCCCTGCCCGACCATCTTACAACAAAGTTAACGCATTGAAATCTCTGCTCCAACACACAGACCTTTCAATCAGCTTTTTAGTGTCTTGGTATTATGACCCAGTGAGTTGCCAAAGATCACCCGACATTTATGGAGTGATTCTAACAAGAAAGATCTAAGCTTAAATAAATAGGTAAAGAAAATTTGTCTGAAATGGAGGCAATGAAAGGAGCAAAGGAAAACTGGGAAAATAGAGGCGTCTTTGGAGTGGTGCTTGCCTCCTCCACAAAGAACCAAGACAGTGGGTAATCGCATATCAAATAGAGTGTCTAAGAGAGAACACTGGAATTCAGAAGGGAAGTGACAGGGAACCTCTGAGGCATGGAAGAAGAGGGAAGTGAAGCAGCCAGCCTGACTTGGATTGGCTCCAAGCCACAAGAAATGTCCCAGGGTAGGGAAAAGGAAGTGAGAGATCCCCAGAATTCCACATTCCCATCATGGACTCTGGCAATCCTAGCTACAAGGAGAGCCCTTTGGTCCACACAGGCCCCCAGACTAGTACAAAAAGGCTGCATGGAATCCACACAATGGCACCGTCCCAGAGAAAAGTTTACACCAGATTCTACGTTACACCTGCACCCAAGCTACTGCAGTAGGGCATCATTTTGAGAGTTCAGACCTTACCAGACTATACACCCTGGGGCTCAACAGCCCCTGCATCTCTGTATCCTGGGAGCCCAGCTGACACACCCTACATCTACCCAGATGGCTGGAGCATTGCAACATCAACTGGACCCAGTGGTGCAGCCAGTCCCATGCATTCCCTGGGGTATGGGACACAGTCCCATCCATTCCCTGGGGTATGGGACACTGCAGCACTCTAGACCGTGTAGTGTCCCATACCCCAGGGAATGCATGGGACTGTGTACAGAGGAGACTGCCAGAAAGACAAAGGAAGCTGAAGCTCACACTCTCCAGAGCCTGAGGGCTGCCCATCTGGGGTTGCTGCCAAAAAACTACTGGAACTAATAAACAAACTCGGTAAAGTTCCAGGATACAAAATCTATACGCGTATAATGAACTAGCTGAAAAGGAAATCAAAAGTAATCTCATTTATAACAGCTACAAAAAATACCTAAGAATAAATTTAACCAAGGAAGTGAAAGAAAAAATACCTAAAAATAAATTTAACTAAGGAAGCGTAGTTTTCACTACAAGGAAAACTACAAAACACTGATGAAAGAAAATGGAGGCAAATATATGGAGAGACACCCCATGTTTGTGGATCAGAAAAGTTAATTTTTTTAAAACAACGGTACTATCCAAAGCAATCTACAGATTTAATATAATCTCTATCAAAATATCAACGACATGCTTCACAGAAATAGAAAAAAAACTCCTAAAATTCATATGGAACCAAAAAAGGTACCAAAACGCCAAAATATACTGAGGATAAAGAACAAAGATAAAGGCATCACACTATCTAACTTCAAAATGTACTACAAAGCTATAGTAACCAAAGCAGTAGTATTGTTATAAAAATAGACACACAGAACAATGGAACAGAGTAGACAGCCCAGAAACAAATTCATTAATTTATAGCCAAGTGATTTTCAACAAAGGCACCAAGAACCTACATTGTGGAAAGGATATTTTCTTCAATAAATGGTGTAGTTTCTGGAAAATTGGACATCCATAGATAGAAGAATGAAACTACTCCCCTATGTCTCATCATACATAAAAGTAAACTCAAGATGGATTAAAGAATTAAATCTAAGACCAGAAACTATAAAACTATTAAAAGAAAACATAGAGAAAATGCTTCAGGATACTGGTTTAGGCAAAGATTTCGTGGCTAAGACTTCAAAAGCACAGACAACAAAAACAAACCAATGGGACTGTATTAAACTGAAAGCTTCTGCACAGTAAAGGAAAATAATCAATAAAGCAAAGAGACAACCTGTAATCAACAAAGCAAAGGAACAACCTGTAGGATGGATGAAATTATTGGTAAACTATTCATCTGACAAAGGAATAATATACAGAATATAAAGAAACTCAAACTCAACAGCACAAAAGCAAATAATTCCATTAAAAAGTGACAAAAGGATCTCAATAGACATTTTTCAAAAGAAGAGACATAAATGCCCAACAGTTATATGGAAAAATGATTGACATCACTAATCATCAGGAAAATGCAACTCAAAACTACAATGAGATATCATCTCACTCCAGTTAGAGTGGCTATCATAAAAAAGACAAAAAAATAGTAAATGCTGGTGAGGATGTAGAGAAAAGGGAACTCTTATACACCGTTGGTGGGGATGTAAATTAATGCAGCCTTTATGAAAAATAGTATGGAATTTTTTCAAAAAAATAAAAATAGAACTAACATATGATCCAGCAATCCCACCACAAGGTATTTATTCAAAAGACAGGAAAAAAGTATATCAAAGGTATACCTGCACATCCATGCTTATTGCAGCACTATTCACAATAGCCAAGATGTTTAATTAATCTAAGTATCCATCAATGAATGAGTAGATTTTTAAAAATTATATATATATATATCTGTGTGTGTGTGTACATATATATATATTTGTACACACACACACACACATAATGGAATACTATTTAGCTATAAAAAGAATAAAATCCTGTCCTTTGCAGCAACATGGGTGAAACTGGGAGTTAATATCTTAAGAAAAATAAGTCAGACAAAGAAAGACAAATATTTTATGTTTTCCTTCATATGTAGGAGCTAAGGAAGTTAATCTCATGGAGGTAGAGAGTAGAATGATAGTACCAGATGTTGGAAAATGTGTTGGGGGTATGAAGCGAGGCTGGTGAATAGGTACAAATGATGCACTTAGATAGAAGGAATACATTCTAATGTTTGATAGCATACTAGAATGACCATAGTAGACAATAATTTATTGTGTATTTAAGAATAGCCCAAAGAGATTATTTGAAATGTTTCCAACACAGTGAAGTAGTAAATGTTTGAGACAACAGATTCCCTAAATACCCTGATTTTGCCATTATACATTGTATGCATTTATCAAAATACCATATGTTCTCCTTAAATATGTACAATTATTATATATATTTTTAAATTTGCAAAATATTTAAAATTGTATGCTTAGTCAGTTTGCTTTTTGTATAGCAGGTCAGGAGGCATTAAAGACTTAACAATGAAGGACACAATATTAGCCTTAGGAGAAGGCAGTATGATCAAGGGTAGGCTACTAAAAATAGGAAGCAACAACAGAAATCCACAAGGGACAAATCAGAGACCAAGAAAGAGCTATACGGTGAAAAAAAAAAGGAGGAAAAACTATTCAGAAAATAGATCAAGATGACAATGAAATGATGAATTAGAAAAAAAGGGATAGAAAGTAAGCAAGGATGTTATTTGACTCATTTGAATATTGTGAATAAGCCTGCATCACATCAGCTCAATCCAGGTCTCATTTTGGTAATATCTTGGGAGGGCAGACACTCCTCGTGTTGACAGGGTCCTATCTCAAGCACTGGCTTTCTGCCATGGCATCTTTTCCAAAGTTTTGGGGGCAAGTGGGGCTGTTGCATAGTAGCATCCTTGAATTCCAAGGGATGGGACATAAAAGCCCCCAGGGTCATCCTCAACAGATGGGAAATGGAAGTCAGCGGATATATGTTCTAGCCTTCCAGCCTTCAAGGGAACAATTCTGGAAGATATTCTGGATGCTTTACAAGAGGTCCTGGAAGAACTGACCTGCTAGTCCCCCTCCTCCTACCCACAGCAGCAACTTCTATATCTTTTTCTCCAGACCTCATCTTTTCTCCTTTCCTCATTCACTCTCCCTGCTCTCGCACTCCTGCTTCCTGGAATCATCTGCATAATAAACAACCTCCATCCTCATTCTTATCTCAGTTCTGATTTCAGGATCCAAAGAAACTCAAAACTACGGACATAAGAATTTTGTTTATAAAATGTAAATTTTAAAATTTAAATTAATAACTGGCTATGTTTTATATATCCTTCAAGATAAAACACCTGTATTGACATAGAAAAAGATTTTTATGGCTTAATATTTTTAGTCTTAACCCTATACCTAGTTTCAAAATTTGTTCTGGTCTAAGTTAAAAGCAGAAAAGAGCATCACATGCTTTGGAATACATTTTACAAGGCAAAAAGTTATCTATTGATGAAGTCACTGATATTGAATATGTTGGTGAAATGTTGAAATAAATTTTTTTCATAGAATGTTAGAAAAGAGATTAGCATTATTTCCTGTTTAATTAGTATATTATTTAGCATAATTTATGATTTACATATCTATTACTACATTATTAAATTAAATTAAATATAATTTAAATATACCAAAATGTATGGTTGTTAAAATCTTTTTATTTTAGGCAAGTAAAGTCAGTGCTTTGAACAGAAAGAAATTCTTAGGTACAGCATTTTCTACCAGTATTTTCTACCAGCTTAGATACAGCATTTTCTACCAGCCTATGAGAAACCTTGTCAGAACGGACCAATGTGGGATGCAGAAGTGAACTAACTAAACTGAATACAGAGTGAGGCAGAAACAGGATGACACTGTGAAGTCCGACCAGAGGCTCCACAGAAGCCGGGAGCTGGGAGATGATGAGCAGCCATCAGGAACTTGCCTGGGCTTGACCATTCAATGCTGAGTGTACGGCTAGAGAGCCTCAGACTGAAATTACATGGTCCTAACGAAAGGCAGAGACTGATGTTTTTGATTAGTCAAAGCGAAAGCACAGAAAAAAATGGACAGCAAAGTGTAGAATGCGGCTCCATCCTCTCCTTAGTAATGAGAAGTCCCACTGGACAGCATCTGAAGCCTTTGTCTGTATTCCTGGTTGCTTTATTCTCACCATCTTGCACAGCGCCTATCATGATAAAGGCACTCAAAACTATCCTCAAGTGGATGAATATATAAATAATACAACCCCAAACTCTTTCATAGTTTGTTATAAAATAAAGTTGTAAGAAGACACAAGAAAGTGAAACTAGTAATAAGTCAAGGGAAAGGGGTGGCATAGAAGGGAAAGAAAAGAAAATTTGGGACAAGGAAACTGAAGGCTGTGCACAGAAGGGTAAAAGAACTGTTGCTAGATCACAATGAGGAGAAAGGGGCTATTCCACACAATAACAAAGCTATGAATAAAAGCACGGTCTTATACCCCAAATCACACATTTTATGATTTACTATAAATAGAGCATAGAATCAGTCATTGGAGTGCAGTATGTGAGACTAAAATTGCACCCAACTAGTAAAGAGTTTAATATAAACATGTTAAGATGTTTGTAGTTTATTTAGTGAGCAACAGGAATCAATAAAAGTTTATAAAAGGAGGAACACATGATTGGATTTGACTTTTAGAGAAATAGATGTAACAGAGGATGAAATGGAGTGAGCAAAGACTGGTGAGAGGAAGATAATCTGAGAAGTTTTCAGTTAATCAGGTGACAAGTGATGGGGGCTTAAAGTAAGACAATGGTAGCAGGAAAAAGAGGAGCTAGAAAAGAGATAAATTACAGCAACAGAGGAAATGCAGTAATAGCCCATAGGAAGTGAGCTATGAGAAAGATAGAGAGGTGAATCCCTGACTTAATTTACAGGACTTAGTAGATTGTGATTCAATCATCTAAACTCACGAACAAAGAGAAAAGCAAGTTTGATTAAAAAGATCAATACTATTCTAATCCATCCTATTTTCTATTTTATAATCTGTTTTCTATTTATAATAACATTTCACCCAAACAAACAGTTAAATGTTTAATTAAAAAATCTAAGAACATGCACAAGAAATGCAATGAAAAAGTATCAGCCAGATTCCCACTTCCTAACCACTATCATTGATACAGGCTTGCTATGTGACAGTATATTTAAGCATAGAGATAGAGATTTTTGTTTGGTTGTTTTTGTTTCATGTAATTGAAAGTATACTTTATTTTTTCATCTACAATGTATCACACACATTTTACAAGGTAAATACACGTTTTACTACACTATAATTTTCGGTCGCCTCAGAACCGTGTATTATCATATGGAAATACCAAATTTTACTTTTTACCCATTTTACCCATTGTTTGCAGATGATATTATCTTATATTTGGAAAAAACCCTAAAGATTTCATTAAAAAGCCATTAGAACTGATAAATTCAGTAAAGTTGTAAGATACCAAATCAGCATACAAAAATCAGTAGCATTTCTGTATACCAACAGAAAACAAACTGAAAAAGAAATCAAGAAACTAATTCCATTTACAATAGCTACAAATAAAATAAAATACCTAGAAATAAACTTAACCAAAGAGTTGAAAGATCTCTATAATAAAAACTATAAAATACTAATGAAAGAAATTGAAGAGGATGCACAAAAATGGGAAGAAAGTATATGTTCATAGATTGGAAGAATCAATATTGTTAAAATGTTCATACTACCCAAAGCGATCTATAGATTCAATGCAATCCCTGTGAAAATACTAATGATATTCTTCACAGAAACAGAAAAGAAATCATAAACTTTATATGGAACCACAAAATACACAGAATAACCAAAGCCATCCTCAATAAAAGAAACAAAACTGGAGGAATCACATTACCTGACTTCAAATTATGCTACAGAACTATAGTAACCAAAAGAGCACATTACCGGCATAAAAACAGCCACATAGACCAATGGAACAGAATAGAGAACCCAGAAACAAACCATATATATTTACAGCAAACTGATTTTTTACAAAGGTACTAAGGACATACATTGGGGAAAATACAGTCTCTTCAAGAAATGATGCTGGAAAAACTACATATCCATATGCAGACCAGTAAAACCTTATGCAAAAATAAAATCAAAATAGATTAACCTCTTAAATCTAAAAACCCAAGGTATGATGGTTCTACAAGAAAACATTGATGAAACTCTCCAGGGCACTGGACTAGGCACAGCTTTCTTGAGTAATAACCCACAAGCATAGGCAACCAAAACAAAAATGGGCAAATGGAATCACATCAAGTAAAAGGCTTCTGTGCAACAAAGAAAACAGTCAACAAAGTGAAGAGAAAACTCACAGAATGGGGGAAAATATTTGCAAGCTATGCATCTGACAAGTGATTAATAACTGGAATATATAAGGAGCTCAAACAACTCTGTAGGAAAAAAAAAACTAATAATCTGAGTAAAAATGGGAAAAATATCTGAACAGACATTTCTCAAAAGACAACATACAAATGGCAAAGAGGTATATGAAAAGGTGTTCAACATCATGGATCATCAGACAAATGCAAATCAAAACAACAATGAGATATAATCTCACCCCAGTTAAAATGGCTTATATCCCAAAGATGGGCAGTAACAAATGCTACTGAGGATATAGAGAAAAGGCAACTCTTATGTGCTGTTGTTGGGAATGTAAATTAGTACAACCACTATGGAGAACAGTTTGGAGGTTCCTCGCAAAACTAAAAGTAGAGCTATCGTATGATCCAGCAATCCCGTTGGTAGGTATATACCCAAAAGAAAGGAAATCAGGATATTAAAGAGAAATCTGCACTCTCATGTTGATTGCAGCACTATAGCTATCACATTAGCTAAGATTTGGAAGCAACCTAAGTGTCCATCAATAGAAGAATGGATAAAGAAAATGTGGTACATATACACAATGGGGTACTGTTCAGCCATAAAAAAGGAATGAGGTCCTGTTACTTGCAACAACATGAATGGAACTGGAGGTCGTTTGGTTAAGTAAAATAAGCCAGGCTCAGAAAGACAAACTTGCCCAGTTCTCACATATTTGTGGTGGAGCTAAACATTAAAACGACTGAACTCATGGACATGGAGAGTAGAATGATGGTTACCAGAGGCTGGGAAGAGTAGTAGGTGGTGGTGAGGTGGTGGGGATGGTTAATGGGTACAAAAATATAATTAAGTAGAATGAGTAAGATCTAGCATTTGGTAGCACACAGGATGACTGCAGTCAACAATAATTTATTGTCCATTTAAAAATAACTACATTAACTCAAATAGTATAATTGGATTGTTTATAACACAAAGAAAGGATAAATGCTGGAGGGGATGGATACCCCATTTACCCCGAAGTGGTTATTATGTTCTATATGTCTACATCAAAATATCTCATGTACCCCTAAATATATACACTTGCTATGTATCCATGAAAATTAAAAATGAAAGTTACAAAATAAAAGAAAATGAGGGTTACAGGTTTCCTCACCTAAGGAAGACATCACTTGTTTGAGTCACCTAGGAAAATACACTTCCATTCGTTCTTTCTAATGTATTTTCTCACTTCCATACTTAACCTAATGAAATAGGCAGGGCAAGTATTATTCCTCCCTGTTTGCATGAGTACAACGAGAAGCAGAGAAGTCAAGTCGCTGGTCCAAAGGAACAAGACTGTTGGGTTGAAAAAACAGGTATGACTGTCTGAACCACTTTTGGAATTTGACCTTGTGTCTTTGACTAGCTTTAAAGTGATATTATACAATTGTGAGACTTTTTTTTTTTTTTTTTTTTTTTGCTTAGGTCATCATTCTCTTCTCTACTTAGAATAGCCAAATATTAAAAAGTCAAGTTTTAAATATCAAGTTATTCTTTCAATAGAAAGTAAGCCACTGTGTATGTTGCCAGAAAACTGATGTAAGAAACTGAACAGCTCACTTTATCCCTTCTGGACCCTGAATTTTTGTTCTTTTCTAGTCCTTCTGCTCCTTTTTCAGTAAATCCTTCAGCCACTGGTTCCATGAGAGTAACGGTGTTGAACTCCTCTGACAAGTGATACTATATCACTGTAAAACAAACACACTTCTGTACATCCATAATCATTACCAGTCAGGTTTTCTTTTTTTTTGAGTCACCAGTAAGTAGAGACAATTGTATGACAACACCAAAGAGGGAGAGAAATTACTTTAGTGCCCAAGTCTGCAGGGTAAACCCTTAGACAAGAGAGTTCATGGGGCTGGATTTATTTCGAATCCTTCTGACTGTTTTATAGGTCACAGATTTAGCACTCAACCTTATTTTGCTTTATTTTCTTCATCTTAACTCCCATGGTACTATTTATTAAGGGAGATGTCAGGTATCTGCCTGTCTTCTTCAAAGAGAACGAGAAGCTTTCAGAAAGAACTACACGCAAAGAAATAGCCAAACAAAGGACATTTTTCCTATTTGGAATAATCATGCTATTCATCAGCAATCATAATAGTACTTTCTACAAGTCAGACTGTAAAGCACCAGTGTCAGATGAGGTTTGTAACAGAGAATACAGGAAAGCATATTAATTTTAGATGAGTGAGTTTGAGGTCACATCCTTTTCCAATGAGAAATGAGGTAGAGATAAAATCAAGTTTTGATGAGTTTTTGCAGTGCAGATCATGACCTGATGCAATGTGAAGTCAATCTTCAAAATTCACTGTGGTCTGATTTTACTTGTCCTTAAGGATAGTCATTAGCCTGAGCTCACACTATTGGAATTTGGTTTTAAGGATAGGGCAAAGTTTTCCTGCCATAATTACTTCCATCTGCTACACTAACACATGTGTTCCTGCAATAAAAATTTCTAAAACTCTCCAAACTCCACATACCCCCTTTTGACTAGGCTCTTGCTGTATTGATATTTCACCTGCATTCCGTCTGGGTGGGAATCTGTCTTGCAGCTGGCTGCTGCTTCAAGGGTGGGAGAAGCTGGGGAAAGTGTGGCATTTGCTGTAAGACTCCAGTGGTAAATTGAACACAGACATTTGCCTTGAGCATCAGAAATGGTGGTCATGTGTGTTACATCATACACCCTGTCACGTCTCAGTTCATTCCAATGAATTCTTCTTTAATCTATTTTATTTATTCATTTTAAATGACACAAATGATATAGAAATACATTCTTATTGTAAAAAGCTTGTATTGGAATAGAAAAAAGAAAAATTTCCCTGAACACGCTTTCCTCCCTTCATCCTAAATAATAAATGACATGTTTTCTATGGAGCTGGAATTTCCTCTCCTTAAAACACAAGCATTTTATATATTGTACATGAACAGACATTCAAAGACCTCCAAAACTTTTCCAAAGGGAAGAAACCAAAGGAAAGTACTTCATGAAGTCCCCCTACATCACAAAGTGAAAACATTCCATGAAAAGAAAGGCTGTATATTAATGAGTATGTGTCTGTAAGGGGGGATTGAATTGGTTTGATGAGTCTAAAAAGTTTAGTATAAAGACACGTGTCAGAGAACCAGGCAGAAAGGAATCCTGAACCATACAGAACATGTGTACTCATTTGCCAAACTTCAAACTACACACGTATATTAATTTTTAAATTATATCCTCTTTTTTCCAAACTTCAGAAAAGATTATGATGGTGGGGGTTACAAAACAAAACCTGGAAATGTAGTTAAAGGATTCTGTAGATTGGCACCAAACCTTTCATGCTTTCTAAAACAATGGAACCAAGGATTGGGTTGAACCTGGAGTCAAAAAGAACTGCATTCAGCCCCTGATTGTACCACACAACTAGCTAACATGTGAGCTGGCAGGTCACCTAGGAGCCTCAGTTTTCTGGACTGTTCCATGAGACTCATCCCTACCTCACAGGGCTGTTGTGAGGTGTCATGTGACTTTGTGTCACACAAACGCCTTGCTCAGTGCTTGGTCAGTGGTGGGCTCCCAGTAAACACTAACATAGGAAAAAAAAAAAAAAAAAAAAAAAAAATGACACTTGTGAGCCTAAACCTGAAATTTAGAGATATAAGCTAAAAATCAAGTGCGGCAATATAGTACATGTTCTTGCAGTTGTGACTAAATGTTATGAACACTTGGCTGGTCTCAGGTTCCGAAACAGATCCTCCCTCCATGTGACTGGGGTGAAACCTAGGCTAGATCTGAAAGCATCACTGGAGCCTGAGCATGCTGAATTGTTGGTTTCCTTGATCAGGATACTGATGAAGAAGCCATCAAGAGATTGGCAATGTGAATACTACCTCTTTGTTTAGTTCCTAAAACCATGGTTATTAGTTGCAGGATCTTCCTTAGAAATTATTTTTTCACATATATTTTTCACATATGTGTGCATATATATAACTGTGTGTGTGTATATATATATATACACACACACATATTTACAAAGATACATACTTGTCTTAATTTTTTGTTAGTAAACACAAGACACAATTTTTTTTTTTTTACGTAATAATGCAGTGTGGATATATTAGTATGCATGCCTTTCAGTCCCTATGGACACAGACGTTCCTTGAAGAAGGTGAAAAGTTCAAAGTCCAGAGTTGATCATTAAGGTTGTTAGATTTATTTGCCTCTTCTGATGAATATTTTGTCTGAGAGATACCATTTACTTGAAAATAAAATGTCTGTGTTTCCTGGCAGACTATTTAAAGTAGATGAGTAAGAGACAAAGAGAGGCAGAGAGTGAGGCCCAGAGGAGGACATGACTGAAAGACCAAGGACTATATGCTGAAGAGGATCAAAGAGGTCATCTAATTCATCCCTGAGACATCAATCATTGCCTTGGACGAGACCACTCCTGAACCACGGAAGACATAGAACTGTCAAGCCCACGCTAAAGTGTCTCAGGAGACACACGCTCCCTCTGTAACTCATTCAGATTTTTAAAAACCTGGCAGAAAGTTCTTGCATATTTCTCCCCTGCCATCTATTACCTATTTCATGGACATTACGAAGTGTGTGTTAGCATCCACCTCAATAGCATCTCAGATTTCAAAACTTTGAACTATTAAAGAGTTATTTTTCAGATCTTTTTTCAGATATCACTATGCAATATTTGATATATACACAACATATTTGGGTGAAAGTAAGATAATAAAATACATGGACATAAACTAACAATCTGAGCTAGGAATTAGTGCCACTGCAGCCACCTGCAGATTTCTTTCTGAGCCCATTGCTTTGCCCCTAAGGGTAACAATTATTCTGAATTTTGGATTTAATATTCCTTTGCTTTGTAAAAGTTTTATTATACATGTACATAAAAATTAGATATTTAGTTTTATAAAAATTATATTGTAAGTATTAATTCCTGCCTTACTTTTTTCCTTCAAAATACTATTTCTAAAATTCATTTATGTTGTAATAGTTCATTTATTTTCATTGTTACGTGATTTTTTTGTTTGAATATATCAAAACTTAATTATCTATTTATTTCTGTTGATGAACATTTCAATTCTTTCTTTTTTCACTGTTTCAGTTTATGTTATTTTTGTTTTTATTTATTCATATTTTTTGAGACAGAGTCTTGCGCTGTTGCCCAGGCTGTAGTGGGAATACAGCTGCTCAATCTCTGCTCACTGCAACCTCCGCCTCCTGGGTTCAAGCAATTCTTTTGCTTCAGCCTCCAAGTAGCTGGGATTACAGGCACCCACCACCATCCCCAGCTAATTTTCGTATTTTTAGTAGAGACAGGGTTTCACCAGCTTGGCCAGGCTGGTCTCAAACTGCTAGCCTCAAGTGATCTGCCTGCTTCGGCCTCCCAAAGTGCTGGGATTACAGGTGTGAGCCACCTTATGCCCAGCCTTATTTTTTGCCGTTTTAAATCACGTTATAAAAAATTTTGAATTTCCGTAACTATTTCCAGGGTAACACAAGAGCTTCTCTATAACAATATTTTCCAAACCATAGGTAAAAAGTCATTATTGGATTAGAAAATAAATTTAATGAACCTCAACAATAAATTTTTTAAAAGAAAATAATTAAACATAAAGAATCAGAGTAAAAAGTATTTATAAAATGTTCAGTTTTATATCTGCATGTTATAAATGCACTGGGTAGCAAAGCTGAGGATAAAGCCAAATTGCTTTCCAAATAGTTGTACCAATTTATTAGATCTATTAATAGATCTCTAATACTAATGGATGGTGTTTTACTTTGTTCCATATTCTTGTCAGTGCTTGATATTGCCAGATTTATGTTTTTGCCATTTTAGTATGAAATGTTATTAGGTTGTCAATTTTCGTTTCCTTGATTACTGGAAATGTTGCTGGCAATATTGAGCATTTTTTATATGCTTATTTGTCACATATTCTGTACATTACTTTTTATGTATTTTTCAATTTTCTATTAGATTGTTTATACATTTTATTGCTTTGATTCATACATTATATGCTAACTTAAAAAATGTATTGTGTATATTCAAGGTATTCAACATGATGTTATGGGATAGTAAAGAGGTTGCTATAGTGAAACAATTTATCATATCTATCAACTCACATAGTTATATTTTTTGTTTTGTTTATCATGGCAAGAGGAACTAAAATCTACTCATTTAGCATGAATTCCAAACACTGTACAATTATCTTACTTATAGTTCTCGAAGATCCAGTACAAAAAAGGATGCCCACTGCCACCACTTCAATTCAACATAGTACTGAGAGTACTAGCAAGAGAGTTTAGGTAAGAGGAAAATAGCAAGGCATCTATGTTGGAAAATAAGTAAAATTATCTGTATTTGCAGATGATGTGATTGCATATGTTCAAAACAGCAAAGATTCAGTGAAAGATCTGTTAGAACTAATAAATGAATTCTCTAAAGTGGCAGGATACAAAATCAACATACAAAAATCAATAGCATTTTTATAAACAAATAAATACCTAACTGAAAAAAAAAATCAAGAGGAAAAAAAAGCTAGGAGAGAGACAAATAATCTGTGTCAAAGTGAGAAAAAAATTGACAAATGTAGACATAATAGTCAAGGAGGTAATGGTGATAATTTTCTGGAACAATAAGAAACATGAACCAGAGAAATCGAATTGTACAACAAGCAAAACAAATGAAATTAAATTCACTCACATTGTATGTGAGCATGGAGTACCTTCCCATTTATTTGTGTATTTAATTTCCTCAATGTTTTACAGTTTTAGTGTATAGTTCTTCCACCTCTGTTATTAAATTTATTTCTGAGTTTTGTTTTCTCATTTTGACACGTATTGTTTCTCATTCTTTTTTTCATGTATTTTAAACTTTCATTTTCTCATCTCTTGTGTCACTGTGTAACATTCTACTAATATCATTCTTAACTATATTTTTTATATGTCTGTTGTGTTTTTTTTATTATTATACTCTCATTTTACTTTCTAAAAGTTTTATTTGGTTCCTTTTTCAAATAAGCTAGGTTATATTTCAGAATATGTTACTCATTTTTAAATTATATTTTTAAAACTCTTTATACTTAGTTATACTATATCTGAAATTTTCAATATCTGAACTGTTTGAGAATCTAGTCTGACTTTCACTTATGGTAGCTTGCTTCCTTGTGTCAGTGTTTGTTTTGTTTTTAAATTGTGAAAACCTATAGCATAGATCTTTGTTCTATCTTCTAGTAACTTGAATCTTCTATCACATAACTTACTTGGCAAAAATTCTGAGGACCTAACTTGGGAATTCTTTCATCTAGAGAGAATTTGGGTATTCTTCAGTTGGGTTATAAGGGCTGCTACCAGCCTAGGACCATCTCAGTCTTCTTCTCCATCTCAGGTTCAGTTTCCCTTTCTTGTGGAGCTCAGGTTTCATTGATGATTCCAGAGTACCAGCTCTGACTTTTCCCTGGGAGCACATTATTTTTGTATTACTATCCATTGCTTTTCTTAACACCTGTTTTCAGTTCACTGTTGATTTTCAAATATGTTTGTTGTAAATTATTGTGACAGATACTTAAAGGTTTAGTCTGCCATATGAAAGAAGCAAAGGTTTGAACTGTCTTTTCACTGTTGCTATCTTTCTTCTTGGTATATTTAATAGACGTGGAAAGATGGATGATGTTTCTCTTTACCTTCCATTTTACATAGCATAGCGATAGCTCAGAGTGAAATCTTATTTATTTCACTAAGCACCGGTTAGTAAAGCTGTTACAACTCATTTAAGATGTGGATCTAAGATTTAGATGTGTATTCTAAATTTAGACATCTATTATGTTTATTCATCATTAACTGTGACTTCCTTTTTGAAAGTAAAATGTGCCTTCTTAGGACAGTTCTAAAGTCTTCTTGCAAGTCATATTATTTTTAAAACAGATTTTGTGAAGCTAAGTTTAAGTTAATCAGAACATAAGTGCACACATTCATTAAAACACACACATGGATTGAGAAATGATGGAAAATGTGTTTGGCAAAACCCATTTGGCAGCTTTCCAAAACCAAAACATTAAAAAATAATAATATTTAATCATTTTTAAAAACTAAAACGTGACCAGATTTTTCAATGCCTAAAAATTAAGTTATTTGGTGTGTTTGTTATGGCAGAGTAACTTTTAGTAATTCTTAATACTCATTTTATAAATATTAATAGTAAAATCTATATATTAGCTATTCTTGCGTTGACTCTTCTAACCAATTTAGAAACTCGAAATGAGCAGAGTAAAAAATGATACGACACTTGGCCAGGTACGGCGGCTCACGCCTGTAATCCTATCACTGTGGGAGGCCAAGGAGGGCAGATCATGAGGTCAGGAGATCGGGACCATTCTGGCCAACATGGCGAAACCCCGTCTCTACTAAAATACAAAAAATTATCCGGATATGGTGGCATACACCTGTAGTGCCAGCTACTCAGGAGACTGAAGCAGGGGAATTGCTTGAACCCAGGAGGCGGAGGTTGCAGTGAGCTGAGATCGCGCCACTGCTCTCCAGCCTGGTAACAGAGCAAGACTCTGTCTCAAAAAAAAAAAAAAAAAAAAAA